>NW_024043372.1:20709121-20741121 GCF_014851395.1 Micropterus salmoides
GCCAAATCCTACATGGGAAGAGCTCCGTGTGTCCTGATTACTGTTTATGGTTGGCTAGAGAACATGAGAAATGATCGACAAGGCCATTAATCATCTGCATGGATGTTGAATAGGAACGGTGTTTAACAATTCATTTACTAAAGTCAGAAGACCCCCATTCCTATTTTTGTCTTTTAATAACTTTGAGCACTTTTCAGCAGAACTCTACAAGCACAGAGGACATTTTTAAGTTGGATAACTGATGCTTCAACCAAGTTTTAGTGTCTGTTTTTAAAAAGGAACTCACTTCACCTGACAGGAGTAGGAAGTGTTAAATGGGCTGACGGCTGATGGATTAAAAACCCTGGAAATCAGTAATTGTACACAAAGCTAACCCATAATATTGCTCCAATATGTTTTGGAGAAAGAAATCATCCAATGATTTGTTTCCAAATGATTCGATGACTCCAGTATTGCTACTGAAGCTGAAATATTTGTCAGTTTTGTCTTTTTATTCCTGAGCTGTACTTGAACTTGTTCATACATCAGAGGCTTTTGATTTGCAAGCTATAACTGTAACGACACATGAACACCTTTGGGGGGGGGGGGGGGGGGGGGGCAGGTTATTCCATGGTCTTAATTGTATTGTTGCACGTCTGCAAGCTTGCTGCCCATGAAAAAAAACTGCACTCACTGCACTTGAAAAAGTGTCCACATAACGAGAGATGCCAAATACACTAACTTACATTATTCTTAACTTTGCCTGAAAGAGCACTGAAGGGAAGAGGCACTCAGTTTGTACACAGCCACCTGAGCATGCATGCACTTAAATCACAGCTTGTGTCTTTTTAAAGAAACACAAAACACTTTTTTTATTTCAATAGCGGTGTGTTATAGCATTGTCTCTGCTTTGAATTTAAATACTTTTTTAAAGAGAGAAAAGGCCTCTGAAGGTTGATTTTTAAAAGACAATATTTATAATTGTCTTAAAAGTCTGAAATGATAATTGGTGAAGGAATACAAAATAATGATTACAAAACTGACTCAGATATAAAGTGCGTATGAGCTTTGTGTGATAAGCCACCATAAAACGAATGTGATGGTATTTATATGCCAAAAGACTATGAGGGGATGATATGCTTGTCTTTGTTTACATTATGGGATGATATTTACATTCAGAATGTGTATTAAAGTTTATTACAGCATTTTATGTGTAAATATCAAAACCACAGAAATTTTCTGTGTGTATATACATACACACATGTGTATTGGGTGTCAATCTGAAGAGGGTGATCTTCTCATGCATTACTTTGTCAGACTTATGTTGTCACAATTGGGAAAACCTCTATTATGTGCATTTGTTTTCCAATGAAGAATTAAAAATGCAAGTGTGTGTGTGTGCATATATTTTTTTTTTTATTCATGTGCTTCATAATTGCTGCATCTTTGGAGTGTATTATTGGACTCATCGCGTGACCTTCTTTTCACTTCTGAAGCTCTTTGCCTGTTTTTTTTTTTTTTTTTTTTTTCTCTCCGCTCTCTCTTCAAATACCCCAATTTTCTGAAGCTCTGCTCTTCTATTTTTCTCTTCCACTGAATATTTCAAGATGTAGAAATGCCAGCATGAAACCATGAACCCCGGGCACTATTGAAGAAAGAGCCGAACTCTTGAGTGCTTTTATAGCCGAAGGAAAAGATTCAGCCCTCTTCTACATCTGTACTTTAAGTTTCTTTCTTTCTTTGTGTTCTTGAGTTCACAGAATGTATACCCATTCATGTTAAAGCATTTGTTTAATGTGTTAGACTGCGCCACATGCATCCTGTTTTGTGTAATTTCCAGTGCATGTCATTAGGGTTGACATCTTCCCTCTTAACGTGCTGCATCTCCTCTGCTCTTCCCTTTCGCTCTCCGCATGAGGAGCTTCGTCTTGTTTTGCAATCCTATTATGTCTGCAATTGGATTTCTGTGGAGCCCTTTAGAGCCGTCTGGCTGAGCTACTAAACCAGCTTTGAATTAAGCAGCTCTTGTGGGTGCTTCCCTAAAGATACACAATACCCTTTAACATACAAAGGAATGCAAGGGGAAACCCATTCAATCAAAAAACAAGGCAAAGAAAAGAGAAATTAAGACTTATTAAAAACTGGGTGTTGATTCACATTTTGGGACATACCATAGATGGCTGTGTGTTAACATCAGGAAATTGTCTTGAATTCTTTAAATGTGTCAATTGCTATTCCCCATAAGAGGTTGAAGCTCTGCTCTGAATTGCAATGCCATTCTGGTCTTTTTTCCCCCTCTTCGCTTCCTCTTCTGGCCCTATTGATCCTCAACCCAACATTCCCAGTATCTGCCTTTGACCAGATGGTTTAAAATAAAAGTTTACTAAGGTATTAGGGTTAAGCAACCCTGCCTTGTTCTCCTCGCTGCTAAGCACTGAAACAAATGATTAGGAATAATGACAGCTCAGAGCGTCAGTTAAAAGTTCAGTTCACATGGTGGTGTCATGATATTTAAATTGATGATGACGGACGTTTGCACTTTTTCCTCAGAGTTTGACTTGTTTCTACCCTTGCTTCAGCTCCGTCCACCAGATTTAAAGCAAAGGTTGGCATTTTTGCTCATGCCCATGTGGACATTGTAAATGAGTTACTGGAAGCTGTAAAGATTTCCTTTTGTCCGTACTGCCTTCAAATGATTCCCTCTTTGTGTTTTCCGCCCTGGACACTTGTGGTAAAAGAGACAATTTCATACTAAAAGACAGCAACTTTTGAAGATCAACTCGTGGTTTGACAACCTGACTGCTGAAGCCTCATAATGGGGGCAGCTGAACTTGCTGTGATTATGAATTTACAAGAACATGGTGCAAATGCAGCAGCAAGTGCCTAATGACCTTTAGGAAAAAGTAAATAGTGGGGAGGTGTGTGTGTGTGTGTGTGTGTGTGTGTGTGTGTGTGTGTGTGTGTGTGTGTGTGTGTATATATTAGTAAATACCTACCTAAGTCAAAGTACCTGCTTTTAAAAATACTTAAGTATCAAAAGTAAAAAGTACTACTAGTATGGTTATGCTTGCCTGGGGTTGCTGACAAACGATCCATCAAAATAAATTTCTGTCAATCAACTAATCGTTTCAGCTGTACAACTGTTGGGTAGTTTAATGTATTTTAAAAGATTAAAGAGGTTATATGTAGTTTTTTTTTTTTTTTTTTTTAAATGAAATCTCTTAATTGATGATAATTTTTTACTTCCTTTTTGTCAGTGGGCTTTAGACTGAATTAGAAATTATAGAAATATGCTTCTAATGTGAAGGTATCTGTTCGGGATATGGCTACATGCGCGCGCTCCCGAGCCTAAGGACATGCAGTCCACTAATACCCAAAATCAACCACAACACAGACTCCAGCACATACTCCAACATAAACTCCACGTATGGATAAAAAAACACCAATAAAATCTTATGTGCTGAAGCCTGTCAGGCCAAAGAGAATCAGATAATGAAGGGTAATAATAATTAGCTTTATTTATATAGCACTTATCAAACAAAGTACAAAGTGCTTCACAACAAATCACACATAAAATACAAAAACAAATAACCACGTGGGTAAAAGATACAGGGGGATAAAATACAGAATATAAGAACAAGGATCACAATAAAGTATAACAAATATGTTCAGTAGGAGGTAAGGAAGATAAGACAAGCAAACAAAGTGATAAGAACGGTAGGGCAGGAATAGTAAAACGAGAGGCAGCTCAAATAAAATCTAATATGGGTAAAAACAGTCAACATCAGAAAGGCTGATTGTTAGCTTGCCGGATAACGCTGACCAGTTGCTAAGTGTTTATTTTAGCACAGCTCAACCACTTTTAGCTTCGTAACATTCAATTTACAACATAACTGCGTAGGACAACACAATGGAAGAGCCATCCACTACAGTAACGTTACTGCAGTCTAACTGTTATAAAGTGTGGCAACAATGTCATTTATGATATTCAGTCTAGCTCACAAACCGTTATATTATAATCGAATACATTGAACTGTGTTGACATGATAAAGTTAGTTCCAAAAGGCAGGCAATGTAACATTATCATGTAACAAGCATAGATTAGTTCAACCTCAAGCTGATAAAACTATTACTGTAACGTTACATTGCATTTATTGCAAGATCTCTGTATGAAAGCGGTTGTGTTTGGATTATGCTCACTCATGAGTTCAAGCGAGTACGCATACAAGCACACTGGTTGCAATCTTAAAACCGCACCGCTTTTGGCTGCTGAAAACTCCATATTACCCCATTAAACTCTTCATATGTTTTGTGTGTAAAAATGTTAATTTGTAAAGTCACTTGTAACAGAAGCTGCCAGATAAATGTAGTGAAGTAAAATGTACAAATTTTCCCTCTGAAATTTTGTGGAGTAGAAGTAGAAAGTGGCACGAAAAGAAAATACTCAAGTACAAATACCTCAAATCTGTACTTAAGTGCAGTATTTGAGGAAATGTACTCCAACACTGATCATGACGTTGCAGTGTTGTCATTATGTTGCTGTTACACTTGTATAAGTTTCAGCGCTGATGATTGTGGTTTCTTTTATGTTTTAAATACCTTGTAAATTTGGTCATCAGGTGAAAGACGGACAGTACAAGTGGTAAATATTATTGCTCCCCATTTTTATTTATAGTAAAAATATAAGTACACACTGTACATGCAGGTTTTATAGTGCATCTTCTGATTATTTTATTTTTTCTACAAATTTCTGTTAGGAGCATTTCATTTGTTAAACATGTAAAGAGCTCTAAAGTGATTGAGGCCACAGGTCAACATGGCTAAATCACAGAAAAGAGTTCCTTATCTGATCCACAGTTAGGCTGAGTAGCTTTGTACTTGAGCCCATGACTGGCATTAGTCCACATGGTGCTGCAGCTGTGATGGCAGCTCCTCCAGGGAGCAGAGCCGATGCGCTGGAGGAACGTCATGCTTGTTGTGTCTGTCCAATAGGAACCCGTGGATGCCCACAGACCGAGAGGCGAGGTAGTCATTCACATAGTGGTCCCCGATATGAGCTACACTAGCAGCTGGTACACCACACTTCTGCAGCGCCTGATCAAAGATATTTGGACTCGGCTTTGCCGTACCTGCTTCCTCTGATGTTATCAAAAAGCTGAAGTGAGACAGCAAGCCACAAACACGCAAGATCTCTTCTAGGCGTTTGTCAAAGTTTGATACCACACCCAGCTTCAGTCCCAGAGAAGAGCAACTCTCCAGCGCCCCCTCTGAGTCCGGAAATACCTAAAACAAAGGGACATTTTCAGTGCTACTATGTTTACTATTGTAAACATTAATATAAAAAGCTAACACTAGCAGTAAAAATGCTTTACAAAGCAAACTTATTAAACAGATTTTCAGTGATCGCAGTACTTTCAATGAAACCTGCTTATTTGACATGTTTTCAAACAATTTTCTAAAGAATGTGTTGTCATTGTGGTGTATTATTTAACGGAACAGCAGGTATTTATAAATAAAATGAATGAAGAAATGACCATCTTATTCATTCCATGTGCATGCCACATCTGTCATTTACCTCCCAGTTCTCTGCATTGCAGAAGTTATGATATAGGTTGTGAGCCAATTTATTCAGCAGGGCTGGGTCCTGTATCCTGCACTGGAAGAAAGTGTCCCGCACCACGCAAGTCCACCAAGACCGTCCATCCAGGCCCTGAGTGATGCCGTAGTTTGGGTATCTGCTGGAATTATGTCGATATGCCTTGTGGAAAGCAGCTTCGATCTCCACAGGACTGATGCTCAAGCCCATTCGTTCAGCCTCCTTGTAGTATTGCTCTCCCACGGAAGAACGCACCTTCAGCAGGGTGTCTTTCACATCCCACAGCACCCATCGCAGAGGAGCTCGCATTACCTACAGAGGAAATATCATAGATGTAAGACTATATAATTTCCAAGCAAACTTGAGAAAATGTGTTTAGTAAATGTTAAATGATTTAGATAAACCCAAAGCCTATGTCTAAAATCACTGGACTAGTTACTACATAGTACACTGTACTGTAATTGCTATTTAGAAATGTTTTCCAAATGTCTAGTATTCTAATCAAAGTCAAATCCTATAAAGTGAAGTTAAATATTCCCAGTCTAAGTCAATGTAAAAAGTAATGTACAATAGGTTCTTTTCTAAGCATACATTTTGACTTGTCATAGTAAGAAAGGCACAGGTGTTACTTATGGCATTAGCAATGGCTCTGTTCTATTCACGTGTCCCACTAAGTCGTGACCAGCATGGACAACACCAGGACTCAGCTGAATTGAATTCTGCCAACATTAATTTTAATATTTACTGCTGTTTTTTTTTCTCCTGTGACATATTGCCAAAATGTCTAGAAAAACCCTGTTGTGTGTCATTGGTTTGTGGTCATTTATTGTTCCACATGTTTGGGAATATACACCACTAAAGCACATTATCAGCTGAAATGATAAGGGCCTTAAGGTGGGTTCTGCATTGATATCTAGGCTTCTTGTCTACCAGTCTTTTGTAGGTGGGAAAGCATTCTTCACAGAAGACATTTTCACTTGTCATGGAAGGAAAATATCAAGAGTTGCTATAAATAACATTAAAGGGCATGCACACGAAGGGCATGCATATGAGTGGTCGACCGATATGGGTTTTCCAATGGCCTATATTTAGAGATCATGATGGCCGATGTACATAATGCCAATATCAAAACAAATAAAAGTCCATGCAGAGTACAATCTAATATGTATAAAAATACATTCTGTTATGATGTAGATTTCAGAATGTGAAATGTGTTTTCAGGTGTTTGAGAGTAGGGTACAGTCATTCAACTACATTATTCTGTACAGTATGGCATTTAATGCTAGTCAGTAATGGTTTTAGATGAGATCTGCTGTCATTTAGGAGAAATGCCTTGACATTTAGAAAAGACAATGGTGACTGAAGAAATTTAGGGCTTAAAACTAACTTTTTCACCATCTTCCCAAAACTCAGGGGGAGCACTAACGTCCTTACACAGCAGCCACACAGAGAGGCTGCCTGCCAATGTATCCACAGATATTTTCTATCGGCTTGTAAGGGCATTGGCCGATGCAGATAATCTCAAAATGCCTGATATCGTCCCGATTAATCGTCCGACTCATAAAATCTGTCTATCACTAATGCACACCCACACAAGTGTTTTCAGTTATTCTGTTTGATTAGACCATTGCTTAGCTTGAGGTGGTTGCAGCTATGCTGCTAATTACATTAGGTCATTGGACTCTTAAGTACAAGAAAAATAATAAAGATGTGAATTGTCCTGCATTAAAAGGTGAGATATAAATCAGGTAGATTAAGTGAAAGCACCTGTGTGGATGGACCATGGATTTGTAGTAGCTTCGACGTCGATGTTTTATTCAGGTGTCATCATGACAGTGAGCCAGCAATACCAGAACCCTACACTGAAGCACCAAAGTGGAATTCAGCCATCATCAAATGTTTAATACACACCTATGCTTTTCCTACTGTGACATCTTAAATGTCTTTGACCCCTACCACCACCACACAAAACTGTGCTTTGCTTTCTCATGGACACGTCTTGCTCACATTTGAAGGTAACATTATAACGTTAACTGTTAACAGCGAACCAGACAACCTGTCATGCTAACGTTGCAGATTATCACTGAAGGTTAAGATCCCTGCTCGTGCTCATTAATACACACACGTAAACTATGTCACTTAACGGCAAGATGTCGTCATCATGGTTACACTTTTTGACCTTTGTTACCTCCTAGCTGACGCTACGCTCGTTGATTTTGTATTATTAGCTAACGTTACTTGTCAGTCTCTTTTGCACACGAAGCTATAGACAACGAGCTAACTACAAAAGCAGTAACAGTTTAAACGTTACCGATGTCAAGTCTTCACAGCTGTCAACGGCTGTCACCAAGGTTAGCCACAGTTTAACGTTAGCTAACTGTTACCTACTGTCTGAGTTCTTCGTTAGGATGTTTTACGACAGTTGTTGCCATTTTACGTTTTAGATTCTTCGAAGTGCATTGAATCCATCTCTCTGAAATTAATCATCCGTTTCTAACCAGCATAACCCCCGCTAAATGTTTTTCATTATCATAACTGTTAAAACACCACCATCACCGGTCTCTCACTCACTGTTGTTGCGCAGTAGTTGTAATGCCTGTGATACATCCAGCCCAGCAGGCGGCAGTATGATCAAAGTGGCTAACGTTACATGTTGTAGCCCGGTTGTGGCTTCACGTGCAGTGAAGTCAAGTGGAGCAAAAGCAACCCTTGTTTTAGAACACTGTTAACCTCGTGAGTAAGTCTTATGAGATGTAACCTAACACAACTTTTCGAAAAAAAAAATCGGGATGACCTGATGGTCAACACAATGGCAACTCCAGCCGTTCAGATGTTTCGGAGGTTAGAGGGTTTGTTTTGTGTGTACAAACCCTCTGGTGTCCACTGGAAACTCGTACGGGACAGCATCGAGACAAATCTTCTTAAAGGTGAGGATAACATGTCTTTTAAAAACGTATCTTATGGTCCTTCAAACACACTCGCAGTTTCGTTTCTATGTCTTCTGTGACGGTGATGCACCCAGCACTGCCTTTAACCTTGGTTTTCCAAATAAATCACTATGTCCTGGTAACCCATGTATCTTGACACCTTTATAGGTTTAAATGCTACGCCCTCCCAGCCAGTTCCTCAGGAGGTCCGCTTCTTGGCACACCTAGACAGCGAGACTGAAGCACCCAAGGGACTCGCACTGTCTGTGGCCTTCTCTGCCAGTACTGTCCAAGCATCCTCTGGGTATGTGTTGTCCACTTCACAGCATATCTTCATTTCCTGGGTCACTTGTTCATACCTATGGTTCATACACCCCATTCAACTCAATTTGTAATTTACTGACACAAGTAATGTGAGTTTGATGTTAATAAACATAATAACTTTGTTAAAATTATTTTTATGGTGGGCCACTGTTCTGCCATTGTAGACACGACTAGGCAGGTGGACAGGAGTGAATAACTGATTGAACAGATAAATTCATAGATTTATACAAAGCATTCACTGCAAAGTCATCGTGCATCATGTTTTGGGAGCAAAAAATTCAACACGCTCCGTTTAATTTAGTTTTCTCTCATTTTACCTCCATGGTCGTATTAAAGTAGAATTTAAATGAAGTCTGGGTTGATGGCTCATGAGTGACTTCAGAAGTACAGGTTTATATCAGCTGGAATGACATTGAGGACTGACATACTGACTGTATGAGTGAATAAAATGTGTGTTTTCTGTGTGTTTTAGTGACTGGACCTGAATTCCAGCATGTTAGAATTGGAGTAGGACATCGCCTGGATGCGTTCTCTTCTGGTGTCCTAGGTATAATTCATTTAGAGCTGATCAGGGGAGAAAACCCGTTTGTTTCAGACTGTGTTGTGAATGTCTCTTTTTCACACCTTTTTTTTTCAACTTTAGTTCTCGCTGTTGGGAATGGAAACAAGGCCCTGAATGATCTCTACAGAACACGAGTCACAAGGGTAATTTGTCACTTCTGCTGGTTTTACATCAGATGTACAAATATGTAAGAAAGATATAATATCCACAGGTTTTTTAATGCTGTTTGATATGTTTCAGGATTACACATTGGAGGGTGAATTTGGGACTGCAACAGATGATTCCTCTCACACAGGCAGAGTTATTGAAAGGTCCACCTATGGTAGGATAGCTTTCTTCCTATATGTGTTCAGTTTCATCAGATCATTCACTTAGTAATAGTTTTAGATCATTATATTTGAGAAGTAGTATTTTATGTAAAGCAATTCTCAATGCCTTTACGTGAAGCAATTTTCTACACAGCTCAATATATACAATAATTTTGTCCCTGTTATAGTGTAACTTATTTCATGGGCAGATTTCATATTCATCAGTTTGTTTCTATCTAGCATACTACTATTTGTAAATGTGCGCTTGTGCCATTTCCACCTTTTGAATGGAGGGTCATGTATTAATCACTGGCCAAACCTCACCTAAACTCACTGCATCAGTTGTTGTGCCTTTGACCGTATCTGACCCTAAAATATGTCTGTGTTCAACAGGTCACATCACACAGGATAAGCTGGACAGAGTCTTGGCAATGCTGCAGGGAGCCAATCAAAAGGCCTTGTTAATGTATGTAACTACATTTAATGTTCATTGCATTTCTATAAACAATATTGACATTTTTCATAAGTTTCTGTGTATTAAACATTTTCTTCTCTGTGCTTAACTTTTCAATAAGATCCTGCTGAACATGTAACACAGTAAAATGATGAATGATTATTCATAGTGCAGGTAGATGACTGTGTTTTTCCTATACAGGTATTCCAACGTAGACATGCGCTCGCAGGAAGCCTATGAGATGGCTGTGCAAGGTTTACTGGGTCCAGATGGGAAATCACTGCCTATTTTGACAGGCTTGCGTTGCATTCACTTCCAGCCCCCTAACTTCACTTTAGGTAAATTTTTCTCAGGTGAACACACAGAAAAACCTCATTTCAGGATGCTTACTGAGCTTGTTTGTTGTTTTTCTCTGTTCCTGCAGAGGTGCAGTGTCTGAATGAAACTCAGAAATATTTGCGCAAAGTTGTGCATGAGATAGGACTCGAGCTGCACAGCACAGCAGTGTGTAAAGGAGTTAGACGGACCAGAGACGGCTCCTTCACCCTGCAGGATGCCCTGACTCATCACCACTGGACTGCTTCGGATGTTATGCAGGCCATCAGACAATACCACTCCTCCAAAAGAAATAAAAAAAAAGTCCCACACACAGATCAACGACTCAGCATTACAAATACCAGAAGAGAATACAACGACAGCCAGTCAACAAAATGAGACCAGCGAGGAAGCAGCAGCAGGTAGAATGAAATGACTTGTCGCTGGTAGTTTATAACAACTGCTCTAGAGTGACTCTGAGCTTCAGCGCTACATCACTTTGAGTTCAACTCATCTGAAGGGATGTGAAAAGACCAAAGATCTTGGTTCCTAAAGGAGAAAGTATCAAATTGGACACGATTCATTACATCATGTCCAATTGTTCATCTTGCTTTTGTTTAAGATTCTCTCCAACTTGCTGGATCTCACATGAATGTTACAATGTTTTCACCTTTTGTTAAATGTTGTGCAGGTAATATTAAGTTATTCCTCAAAGCATAATAAGAAAGTGGTTTATTTAGATCATGAAATAAATTTACAATGTAAGAGATTTAACAGTGCATTACTACAAAGTGGTTGGTGCCATGCATTAGAGGCATTTGTGTGACATATTAAGTTAAATCAACACTCTTGATGGACTGCAGATGAGATGATGCAACTGCTTTATTAACACAAATTTCCCCCTGAGTGGCAAAATGTTCAAAGATACTTCTATTTCAGTTGCTTTTGTAGCATTGTTTTATGGTCTAATGCACCTGTTGAGAACCTTCTGATCCCTGCTGTGCCGAATGTGGGGAAAAAAGTGAAATCAACAGACAGCTGCCAATCAGCTCTCCCACTGTGAACAATAATAGATAATAACTTTAACAGTACTCCTTACAGCTGGTTTAGAAAATAAAACTGTACCTGCAACCTTGTGCCTTGACCCATTTAAAAGGTTTTTAAGTAACAATTTTACATTCTGTATTTTCCTCATTTTGTTTGGGGGGGGGGAAAGGAAAGAACTTTGTAGTTTGACACTAAAATATTAATTAATTATTAAAAAGTTCTTCTTTGTATACAGTATGTTGAGTTAAAGGTTTGATGCAGATTTAATCTTGCATGTTAACTGACCTGCTGTGTTCTCACTAAAAGTCTAAAATTAATTTAAATGAATTAATTGGAAGTTTACTTATTCCTGTAATTAGTACCAAATTACATTGTTCTTTCCAGGAAACCTCTTATTTTGCATAAGTATTCATAAATTACAGCAGTAGTGAAGGAAGTGTTAAAATAATGTACTTACCAGTAAGTAAAAGTTCCAATACCAAAGAATAGAAATACTCCGTTACATGATAAAGCCCTGCATTCCAAATGTACGTAAGTAGAAGTACAGAAGTATCAGCTTTAAAAGTATTCAATGCAGAGTGGCTACTGTTAGTGTTATACTATTGTGTTATTGGATCATTAGTATTGATATATTAATATGTAAGCTGTATTTTAATGTTGTTGGTCAAGGTGGAGTTAATTTTAACTGCTTCATATACATATATTTGGCAGTTTAATCTGTAATAATGGGTCATATTTTGTAAACTGATTATTTTGTATAGAGTACAGTAGAGTAAAGATCCGAGGGGCAATTTGTCTCACAATATTAGTCAATAATAAATAAAAAAATAAATAATACTCAATACAATACACACAGTACACAATTAGTTATCTTGTCACCAGAACCATTGAAAGAGCAGGAAAAGAGGGCAAAAATGGGGGCAACATCTCCGATCTACAGATAGTCAGAGGCCCAGTCCCATTTTGTTTAAAAGCCAATAGCTGATGGAATAAAAGACCTTTGTAAAATCTTAATTTGAAAAGACCACTAGACAACTATAACTCTTAAATAAAGGTAGCGAAGTAAAAGTGCGATATTTCTCTGGAAGTATTGTATAAAGTGAAAATACTCATAAATACCTAAATATTGTACTTGAGTAAATGTAATAAGTTACTTTCCACCACTGAAATACGGACCCATAAAACAAAGCGTATAACAAGCTTTTAATCATATCAGATATGGTGTAGTCGTCTGTGTCCTCTGAAGATGCCGCCTCAGCGTTTCTGTTCCCCACAAAAGCTCCTTTGGGATTTTATATGGTTATTGCAGTGGTGCCATTGCTGTCATGCTCTTCATACCATTGAAGGACTTGTTGTTCCAGTGGGAACACTGTTGTCTTTGTCATTCTGGAAACACACAACTTCCATGAGGACACAAATTAACTTCGAGAGCACGTGGACGTTCTGGAGGTTTATTAAGCATGAGACATGATGTCAGAGCTATTGATTAAAGGTATATAGCAAGGGAAATGCACACAAAACAAAAATAATTTGATGTATTTTTAAAGCCCATTAAATACTTTATGACCACTGTCTTTAATTATAGAGCCATGAAATGTATTTATGGTTATCTTGTCGGTCTGGCAGCTGTGTGACAAATCCAAGTATGCCATTCATTTAGAACAGATGGTAAACAACATACAAAATCATTTTAAATGTAATTATTGACAAAGGCTGTGTGCTAAACGGCTACAAAAATGAAATGATGGGCTTGTTCACAGGCACATTGCACAAGGTGCTTGTAACACTGAAATGACAAAAAAGACAAAAAGCAACATTTATTATATAAATATAATCTAAATTTGCCAGTTAAGATTCAGCAACAGAAAAATTTAAAGATATATACACACACATTTAATATATATTTGTGTATAAGTAAAATTATTAAGCTTAAAGTATAGACAGTGTTGAGAAACGCAGTTATACAAATACAATAAAGAGTATTTTCTTTGTGGAAACTTTTTTTCTGAGGACCCAAGACCTGAAACAGAAAGTGCTAAAGTACTAAAAGTTTAGTTTCCCAGAGAGATTGGTTAAATACATCAAAGGGAAGATTCATGTTCCCGAAGGAAAATCCTTGACCTGCCTCTAAAGAAAGCCCGTACCAGCTGTACAGTATAGTATATACATAAAGGTACACAGTATGGACACATCAAAACACCCTCTGGGACTTCCTCTCCCAGTGAAATTTCTGAAAATGTGCCATTTCAAAAAGTATATTTTTTGCAACTATAGGAATATCATACTTTCAAGCTGTCATCTGTATTGTCCTCTAAATTAGTAATTTTCTCGTGAGGCTTGGTAGAAAGGTTAATGTCAAAAGAAAATTTAACATATATTTGCATAAATTCATACAATTTATAATAAAACAGATTGAAAGAACCAAAGATGGTTTGAGTCCCAGTTTTAAACCCGCATCTGTTCAGCAACATCCTGATGATTTTTTCTGTTGGGGCTCCTTGTGTAACACCATTGCTTCCTCTCTTGTGTCAGCTTTTTGACTCAACATTCTGGTAACAACACAACAACAACAAAACAATCAGTTGCAACATTACAGCACAGAGTATAGTACAGGACATGCTTTTGAAAAATCACACGGGTGGGCAACAAAAAAATACAAATAGTCTGTGACAGTAAAATGTGTTACCTGGCCATAGTTTCCAAAGACTGAATCACGTTTTCACCTGTGGCAGCGCTGCACTCCATGAATTCAAAGTTGTACTCCTGTGAAAAAACCAAAGGTAAAACTGCTGCTTTAGTGCCTTTTGATAATCACAAGCATTTACCTATATTCTAAAAGTGCTAGAGGACGTAATGCCACAAATACCTTAGCTAGAATTTCCCCCTGCTGAGTTTTAACCTGACGTTCTGCATGATCACTTTTATTCCCAAGAAGTAAAATGGTCACGTTTTCTGCAGCACCTTCCTGTAAAAAAAGACAATAGTTTGATTATTGTAGGTTAAATAGGTCCCATGTACTCAAAATCCTAGAAAATTCTTACCACAAGAATTTAATTACCATGTTTTATTTAGTTTGCGTTTGAACAAATAGGTGCATACTGAAAATGAAATCCTTCACAACGATCAATATTGGAATTGGAAGTAATGTTGATGCATATTTGACATTTTTACGTTTATATTCCTTCCTACTGTAGGTACACAGTTAAGTATATGTTTAGACATTTTTTACTTTAGACTATTCAGAGTAGGTTCTTGAAGAATAAATCAAATAAATCAATACATTTAAATCAAACTTAGATACTTTTGTGGTAGTACTTTTAAATTTGAATAACAACAGTATTTTTCTTTTTCTTTAAAAGTTAATTTATGACTGCTTTGTGTTAAGAAATTCAATTCTGATTCATATGAAATGTTTTGTATGGAAGCCCTGAGAGGCAAGTGAGAAAATAATCTGTCTATGTCCATTTTTTTGTGATACAGGTGGGAAAAAGTGTAGTAAGAGTAGTGGTGCACTTCAGCCTTTTGTGCCCGAAATGAGTATTACAACAACACAACGTTTTTTCACATTCTTAAGTCATACACCAGAGGTCACTAATTAGCAGGCCGCGGTCCGGATCCAGACCCAGCTGCCGTCCTCTCCAGACCAAGACCAATAGCCCATTTATTATTGAGAATTACTACCTTGTGACGGAGCGTTTCTATTTTAACCCGCGCAGCTTTTCTAGCATTTACTGTACTGGTTTAGCGGGCCAGGAAACTCACAGACCAATTGCATGTGGTCCAATCGTCTCATGTGATGCTACTCAGCCAATCTCTGCATTCCGATAAGCATTGCGAGTCGAGTTTTTAACCAAGAAATGTAGCCTACACATTCTTACATGTACATCCTTCCCACGGACTGTTCAAAACAAGAATATCTCAGATATCTCCAATCCTAGCTGGCAAGACAAGCTACAGCTCACGTTTCTTAATGAACAAGAGAAAGTAGGGAAGTGGTAGCTATATAAGAGGGAATGAAAGAGAGAGCTTTTTTTTTTTAAATGCAGCCCTTAGTTTACTTTAATTTAGAAGTTATTATTTATTATCCCTCCAGTTTGATGTGAAAACTGACAGTAGCCAAAATATTGTTGAAATATTATTTGATTTGACCGTCAGTTTTTGACTAAAAATATATGTTGATATATGTTATGGTACTGAATATTAACCCAAATTAGTCGTTATGATGTTCCGGACCTTTGCTTTTCTCTAACTGGATCTCTTTGAATTTTAATTGAATACCCCTGTTACACACAAAGGAGAGAATCACAAGATTTTTTTTCCTCACTTGCCTCTAGTTCCTGAAAATGCTCTCCACTACACACTAGCCACACATATAAACACATTGTAGCAAGTTTACAGTCTGTCTGGCCTTGAATCAAAACCTGTAGTTCAACATCTATAAAAAAAAAAAAGGCCAAAAAACTATTCTACAGCCACTGCAGCTTTAAGTTCACCATACCTGAATACAGCTTGCCCAGTAGCTGATGGCAGAAAAACTCTGAGAGGAACTGATGTCATACATCAAGAGAAATGCCTGGGCTTTATGGAAAATCTGTCTTGTGATGCTGTGAAACCTTTGAAGGATGATAAAGAATGTAATCAGAGACAGGCTGCCACGAGATTTCACATTTTTCTTTTATCCAGGAGAGGCTTAACTTTACACATTTAGCACCATTCAAAAGTGAACATCACTGTAAAACAGCCAGAAACATTCGGCAGTGACAAAATAGTTAGTTGAGTTTGCAGAGAATTCCCTCAAGCGTTTCTTCTAGAGATGCTTTCTGGACATCTTTCCTCCAAAGGATGATGATGTGAACGCAGTGACTCCACTATTGCTTCATAAATGAAGTCGAGTGACTCTTACTGTAATACAACACACATTATGTTTTTAATCCACAAAGTTAATGTCAGACCTGTCTTTTATTTGTGATGTCCTTTTGTTTGTGTTTCGGGGTTTTCAGTTACCACTGCCTGCGCTAACTCACATTTACAATATCTTTGACTGGGTATAATAGCAAGCACATAGAGGATGTTATTTATGTAAGCATCAAATCTTCTTATAGTAAGAATGGGATGTTAGGACCCTAAGTAATTTACATTGATTTAAAATTAGTTTGAATGAAAAAACTATGATGATTTGGGGTGCACATCTCAAGATGTATTTCAACCAAGCTAATCTAATACATCCACCAAAAAGCCAACTAATATGTGAGTGAACATGTGGGCATCTACACACTGCGTGCATGTTACGCCCACTGCTGCAGCTGGGACCAAATCTGTTGTTATAATTCCAGCATAAAAAACATTGCTGAGGTGTGCCAAACCAGTTCTGAAACAGGTTACAACCTGACTGACTTTCCAATACTTGAAAGAGTGTTTTGAACACATTGTCTGGCACATGTTCAGGGAGGCTTCTGTCTGCAGTAATTCATATTTACAATATCATTGACTGGCTACAATAGCAAGCGCAAAGAGGAAGTTATTTATGTAAGCATCGTCACATGTGCTCATCAGAAGTCTTGGCTGACTGCAGAAGTGTACACACTGCTGAAAAACTGGAATGCTGCCTTTTAGACCGGGTGACAAAGAAAGCCTTCAGGACAGCGAGACAACCTGTCCTTTGATCAATTCGCAGAAAATCCACTGCCACTTCCAGGAATACAAAGATGTGCAGACGTGCATGTGGCAACAACTCTAGTAATCAGGAAGTGCTTCAGGACGTGTGTGGCACATGAAGCAAGGTGCATTTTCTTTTTTCATGGCAGCTTCAAGATGAACCAGAAGCTACCTCAACAGAGCAAGGATGAGGGACCCCAAAACACCTAAATAGCTGGATTTTGTTTATAAACAATAACACCTCTACATAACATTGTCCTTTTATGTAGAAAAAGGACGGATGTGGACATGATAACATCATGGTCGGAAAGCATCATCTTCTCATGTCTATAGCTTTAGAGAGTCACTCATTTTCACAAATATGGGCTGAACTTTTTAAGATGAGAGCAGGGAAATGTCGAGTGGCTTTGACCCTGTCATAATACGTTGTCCATTGTATCTTTGATGTCCCTCTTTTTGTCATTCTTTCTTTTTTCTTTTATTTTTTTTTTACAATTCTCCTGCATGTAATATACTGCAAGGATATCACCTTACGGAAGTCAGTCTATCTGTGTGCCTGAAGAGGAACACACTTCTAAAATGGTTAAATAACTTTTCAAAAAGCTGGGACCACTCATATTTATTCTCTGTAATACAAAGTGCCTTCACCTAGAGTTCATATGTTTGATTACAACAGCGATAATTGTGTCTCAATAATGTAGTGTGAAAGGAAACAGGGAACTTACCTTTCTTGACCTGCTGTATCCCACAACTGTAGCACCACAGGTTTTCCATCCACTACCACTGTCCACATGCAGGAATCAAGTCCTACAAAATGTTTTTATGTTACATTATTCTGTATATTTACACACATTTATGGGAATAGGATAGGATAAAGGTCAGGTTCTTACCAACAGAGGCAGGCAAATCTAAAGAAAACTTTCCACTTTGAGCTCTTTTCATGAAGGAGGTTTTACCCACACTGCTGTCTCCAACCATCACCACATTGTAACTGTTTGATCTGAGATCTGCTCCCCCGGAATTACCTGCTAAAATAAAAAAACAAGAACGTTTTATTTCTCCATATTAAATTTCCCTCTCTCATTATCTGTCTACAATGAGCTACATTCTGCTGTGCCTGTGTTTACTCAAGTACTGTTTGTATAATGTTGTTTTTACCCAGAGAAAACGTATTTTGACTCTCTTGAGCAAGGTGGATTTCAGCATAAGGATGTTGAACTGCAGTCACTCGTTCAAGCGTCTTCTCACTGTGGAACAGACGACCAAGCATAGGTCAAACAGAATACTAAAAGTCAGTCACATTCGGGATCCGTAAGGTTCATGTTGTAAGTCATCAGTATACCATGCCAAATGTTTGCATTTCATTGAGAGATAAATCTGCTAAACTATACAGAATATAGCCACACATTTATATTTGAAGTTGAGAATTAAAAGAAAAACTACATAATAGGAAAAATATTTGAGTCAAGAATTTGTATCATTCACTTAAACCGTGAACTCAAATAAGATGTTTTGCACGTTTTACACCGAAAAATACAGGCATCTCATCTTTATCAACTGAAATGAATAATCAGATTGAATAAATATTTGAGTACTTATTGTGGTTTATCCCAAGAATGTTTATAAAAATACATATTACAAGTGATCAAGGTTGTTTTCTAGAAATTAGAAAATTAGACATGTCACAAAACACCGCTCACAGAAAACATGCAGCCAACACAGTTAAAAATACAATAATTCCAACACATACCGCCCTTTCATAAAAGCATACAAACACACATCCCGCTTAACATGCCTACAATCAAGCGCACAAAAGTATGACATTTGCTGATTGAGTGGTAAGATTGTCTGTCCTCCATTAGCTGCCTGTTTAAGTTTAACCGAGGAACAAATTACAGGTGCTGGTCATATAATTAGAATATCATCAAAAAGTTGATTTATTTCAGTAATTCCATTCAAAAAGTGAAACTTGGATTTTATATTCATTCATTACACACAGACTGATATATTTCAAATGTTTATTTCATTTAATTGTGATGATTAAAAGTGACAACTAATGAAAATCCCAAATTTAGTAACGATTGTGCATGCATCTCATCTTTTAAACTGCTTACACTGCGCATCAGAATAGCACACCATATCACGTCTGTCATTTCACTATCTCCCTTGCCTCCTTACTCAGGCAAGCAGTGAAAGCAGTAGACTGCTAATCAGCCTGTTGGGAAGCTGGATAACAAACCAACAATGTCACTAACATTGTGAAAAAACAAACCTGTTTATAGAGTTTCTACATTCTGTCTGTACTATACTCTGAGCATGAGGATTTGTGTAGATTGAGTCAGAGGCTTCTCTTGGATGAGTCACAGATGAATCTCAGTCCAACGGATAGTTTCATTTTGAACTGACATTAGAAGATTGATGGTGAGTCTTTGTTCTAAATGCTAACACATTAAATAGTCATTTCCAAGTTGGTTAAAAAAAAGTATATGACACATATGAATGAAGATTCCTCTGATGGTAACCTCACCAGGTAGATAAACACTACCTACTACTTGTGCTAAGCTGGACAAGGCTTGCAGGCGGCAGTGTTCCTGTTGAACCTCATCAGTGTTGGACTTACCTCACAGCCCTTGAGTGCTCTCCTGCCTTTGAGGTGCTGGGTGATGCTTTCTCGTAACTTTTAGAGACCTGCACGGACAAAAACATTTCATTCATGAGGTGACAGTGAGGATGATTCTTCTTCATCTTCAATCTGTTTTGTCTTTTGATTGCCAAATGATAATCTTTATTTGTTTTATATTAAGTCCACTTTTGCAGATCTAAGCTTTGTATTTTACAGGTTTCCCAGGAATAATCCTCTGGCATACAGGAAGTGAGGTGTTTATTTGAGGAGTATATACTGAGGAGCAATTTGTACAGTTTGTGCTCCACAACGAAGTAATGTTAAAAGCACTAAACTATAACATTTTATAGAAAGGAAAAGTAACAAGGCTTTTACATAAAAACCAGTGCATGAAAATAAGGCTATTTTTATTATTAAATAAATTTACATTGCAAGAAAACCACTTGTGCAAGGCCTTTTCTCTTCATGATCTTCTTTGCATGGTATGCTTTAAGGTAGCTTATTGCCACAAAAATACAAACCACCATTAAGATCAAAAAGTCAGATACATGTTTATGTTCTCCTTTTCACTGTGTGAAACTTGTAGTGTGGCCCGCATGTTCCTCATTTAGGTTCCTTGTGACACTTGAGTGTGCAAGAGGTTTTATGCAAATAGGAAGTACAGACCAACACATACTCACTGTGCAAAAGAACACGGCCAATAACAACCATCTACTTCAGGCTAAAGGCACAAAATTATAAATACAATAAAGCTGCATAATGTTTAGAAACTTAACTAACTGGTCATAACCAGTAATCTGAGTGAAATTCACTGCAAACAACTGTCTCTTCATCAGTTTAAGTATAATGTGAAAGAGTCATAATTGGGGATTCCTACAAGAAATTCTTTGATTGTAAAAAAGATAACAAATAACACAAAAAACTACTTTACTGCTTACCTCTGATATTTTGTCCAGGCCCAAAGATTCTTCTTCATTGGTCTTGACGGCACTTTCATCTGTGATACTTCCGGCATCTCTCCCATATGTATCTGTGGTTCTGTCCCCTCCTGCAGCTTGGTTTTCATTGTTTTGGTATCCACGTGACTTCCGGTGCGATCCCATTTTTCTTTTCCTCCTACCAGATTCTGTTTCTGACATCACATCATGTTTGGGAGAAGTGGATGGTATTGCAGGGACATACCTGGGGTGTAGCTGATGCTCTGTTTCTCCAGGTTGGCCATGAGAAACAGGATTTTCTTCAAATGTTTGGTGAGCCGGAGGTTTGAAGTGAGACTCACCAGTGTGGCTGTACGCCACTGTTTCAAATACTTTTTCTTTCCTTTGTTCAGAGTCACTGTCTTTGTATTCTAGTTGAAGTTGTAGCTCTTCTTCTTTGATACCTGAGAAACTTTCATTCTTTATATCTCCAACATTTGTTGCAGTCTCTCTTGCCTCATCATCCACCTTCTGGTTCTGAAGCAAATCTTTCCCTTTGGTTTGTGATCCAAGATTCTTGCGGGTGGACCCCATCTTTCTTCTCCTGTTGGTTGAATTTAAATTGGGACTTGCATTCTTCATCTCAGGATTTTTATCATGAACTACTACATTCACGTTGCTTGGCTCTTGTAAACCCTGGCAAATTTTATGCTCTTCTCCAGCTCCTCCTCTGATTACAGATTTCACCATTTCCAAATCTACCGCAGTCACAACTGGTGCTCCTGCAGATGTCAAAGCTTGGTTCTGGATTACATTCACACACTCTGGCCTTTCCTCATCATTTTGTGTACTCAGATCACTGTCCCTTACATCAGCTGCCTGAACAAAGTTAACAGGACAAGCATCTTCTTCATTGTGGGTGAAAGATTGCTCAGGAAGCAGATCCTTTAAATCATCTGTGTCTACTATACTGCTCTGTATACTCTGCAGATCAGAGGCACTGCTTTGTAGCTTTTGCCCTTTGTCGTGAACAGTGCTGGCTTCCAGTTCTTCTTTACACACGGGACTCAATGATGGGTTTGCATTTTCATTCTGTGATACCTCTGTAGTTACATTCATTGGTAACTCATCCACTTCTTCCATCTTGTCAAGACTTCTCATGTCAGCTTCTATGTTTAAGTTGCTTTCTTTTGTTTCACCTTTGTTGTCCATTCCTGCCCGTGGTTTTCTATTGAGTTGAGACCCGCGAGTAGAGCCCATCTTTCTCCTCTTCTCTTTGGATCTTCCTTGCAAATTTACACCATTTTCTAAATTGTTTATTTTTTGTATCCCTTGTTGGTTGTCACTTGCATCTACTGCTGTAGAAATTCCACTTTCCTCTGACATATCCCCAGCTGGCTCTGCTTTTCTGAAGTTTTCCTTGTCAAATGGAGCCCAAGTGACAGTTCTGTTGTTTGCGGCACGTGTGATCTCCAGTGAAGCAGTCATTTCTTGGGCTTCATGGTCTTTTTTTCTAGGATGTTCAATTGTTTCTGCAACGTCATCCTGTCCAGAAACTTGTATATCTACAAAACTCTCCACTTCTGTACTATAGTCTCTTATTGTGACATCTTGCACAGTTTCTATTGCATCATTTGTCTGTTGCATATTCACTTCTTGTCCCAGTGAGTCTTTGTCACAAGTTAAAGCTTCTGTGTTGTGGACCTGAAAGGCTTCATCTTGCTCAAGAACATCCGACATGACTGACCTGGCAGTGACGTTGTCATCATGATATGAGATATTCTGTATGTTTGAATCATCTTTCCATTGTATCGAGTCCATTTTAACTGTGTCATTTCCTGTAAGTTGACTTAAATTCTTAGGCTCTTTTATTATTGTTGTCACGGTTGTACTGTTGTCCATAACGTTCTGTGACAAAATTAAGTCCTCTTCTGGCGTTGTGTCTTCGTCATTAACAGCTGATCTAATTTTTCTTGTTTTCTTAGCATGTTTGAGGTCTAGGTCACTTAGCTCTTTTAATTCTTTCTGCCTCATTGCCATTCCTAGTGACAATTTGGAATTTGCAAGGTCATCATCATCCCTCGTATTTTCTGCAAATTCTTCTTTAGGTTCTTGGTGTATTCCTTTATTTCTTCGGCTTGATCCCAATTTTCTTCTGATTGCTGTGGGCTTGAAGCCTGTGTGAGTTTGCTCTTTGATACCCTGAGAATTGTCCAGAGGTTGGGAGTCCAAATGAGCATTCATTTTTGATTGCTGTGTTTGTAAAGAAGATTCACTCTCCTTAACCAAAGAATAATCCATGTGAGGCTTTTCTTGCATTTCTGTTGGCTTAACCTCCTCTTCATGCACTTCATTTACAGCATCCTCTGAATGCTGAGCTCCTCTGACTTTAGAAAAGTTTACATGATCTTTTTGTTCCTCATCTGTTGACAACTCCTCCTTTAATGATGAAAAATCTGCTTTCTCAATACTGCATTTTGGCTCTGTGTGCTCTCTGGGGCTGCTTTTTTCTGTGGCTATCTCCGCTGTGATAGAATACTCTATACCGTCTGACTTTAAATGTGACTCACTCACCAAATAGTTGTCCTGCCTGAACAATTCAGTGTCCACGTCTCCTTCCTTGTTTTCTTCTTCTGTAACAGAACACACATTGGGAAGTTCTTCTTCTGGCATCTCTGTGGAGCTTGTTTGGTTGATTAGCTGTTGATCTACTGTTGAACTTGAATGTAAACTTGAACTAGTATGCTGGGAGACGCCAACAAATGTGCCAACAAGTGCATTTTCTTTGACTTGATCACTGTCTTCTTTAGTTTGATGAGTGTCAAATGTCCCCATTCCTTCCAGCATGGTTTTCATTGATGTTTCCTGCACTGTTGTCTCTATTGTTGCTGACATTTGAGTTGTTTCATTATCTCTGGGTTTTTCAACAACTGCCTCTGTAAGTCTGTGGTATGATTCAGCAAGAGAGTCCTTGGTATGTGTTTTCCTTTATGTTTACGACTAGACCCCAGTTTCCTTCTGTTCCCAATGGGGCTGAAGTCAGGGTCGGTTTGCTGAGGTTTGGAGTCCAAAGGAGCATTTGTTCCTGATTGCAGAGTTTGTAAAGAAGATTCACTCTCTTCCATTTTAGTGAAGACTCCTTCCTTCTCTTGGTGACCTGTTTGTTCAGCACTGGGTTTTATATCATCCTCTACTCGGCCTTCGTCCTCACACACCTGACCAAGTGCAGTGTCTACCCTTTCTGTGATGCTGATCTGTGTTGTCTTGGTGTCATGTACATGATAATCCTCATTTCTTGGTCTAAAGCCTCAAAGTTGTTTTCTGTTTCAGGATGGTCATCATGTTTGTCATCAAGATTTGAAATTTCCTGTTTGCTAACAGAATCGTCAGTACTTTTCACAGTCAACTCAGATTGGTTTGTGTCCTTGACTTCAGTTTGGTCTATCGGGTTTCCAGAAATTATTTCAGAATTTTCTGTGGCATCAGGTATCAAACTTTCCGAGGAGTAATCAATGTCTTGCATTTCTGTTGGTTCAACCTCCTGTTCAGACACTTTGTTTACAGTGTCATCTAACTGATGAGCACCTCTGACTCCAGATATGAAAATCTCTTCTTGTTTCGCATCTGTAGGCAAGTCCTGTTTTGGTGATGAAAAATCTGCTTGCTCAACATTGTATTTTGGTTCTGTGTTCTCTCTGGGGCTGTTTTTTTCTGTGGCTATCCCCGTTGTGACAGAATACTCTATATCTTCTGATTTAAATTGTGACTCGCTCACTAAATAGTTGTCCATTAAATATCCACCCTGCCTGAACAATTCAGTGTCCACGTCTCTTTCCTTGTTTTCTTCTTCTGTTACAGAACACACATTGGGAAGTTCTTCTTCTGGCATCTCTGTGGAGCTTGTTTGGTTGATTAGCTGTTGATCTACTGTTGAACTTGAATGTAAACTTGAACTAGTATGCTGGGAGACGCCAACAAATGTGCCAACAAGTGCATTTTCTTTGACTTGATCACTGTCTTCTTTAGTTTGATGAGTGTCAAATGTCCCCATTCCTTCCAGCATGGTTTTCATTGATGTTTCCTGCACTGTTGTCTCTATTGTTGCTGACATTTGAGTTGTTTCATTATCTCTGGGTTTTTCAACAACTGCCTCTGTAAGTCTGTGGTATGATTCAGCAAGAGAGTCCTTGGTATGTTGTTTTCCTTTATGTTTACGACTAGACCCCAGTTTCCTTCTGTTCCCAATGGGGCTGAAGTCAGGGTCGGTTTGCTGAGGTTTGGAGTCCAAAGGAGCATTTGTTCCTGATTGCAGAGTTTGTAAAGAAGATTCACTCTCTTCCATTTTAGTGAAGACTCCTTCCTTCTCTTGGTGACCTGTTTGTTCAGCACTGGGTTTTATATCCTCCTCTACTCGGCCTTCGTCCTCACACACCTGACCAAGTGCAGTGTCTACCCTTTCTGTGATGCTGATCTGTGTTGTCTTGGTGTCATGTACATGATAATCCTCATTTCTTTGGTCTAAAGCCTCAAAGTTGTTTTCTGTTTCAGGATGGTCATCATGTTTGTCATCAAGATTTGAAATTTCCTGTTTGCTAACAAAATCGTCAGTACTTTTCACAGTCAACTCAGATTGGTTTGTGTCGTTGACTTCAGTTTGGTCTATCGGGTTTCCAGAAATTATTTCAGAATTTTCTGTGGCATCAGGTATCAAACTTTCCGAGGAGTAATCAATGTCTTGCATTTCTGTTGGTTCAACCTCCTGTTCAGCACTTTGTTTACAGTGTCATCTAACTGATGAGCACCTCTGACTCCAGATATGAAAATCTCTTCTTGTTTCGCATCTATAGGCAAGTCCTGTTTTGGTGGTGAAAAATCTGCTTGCTCAACACTGTATTTTGGTTCTGTGTTCTCTCTGGGGCTGTTTTTTTCTGTGGCTATCCCGCTGTGATAGAATATTTATACCTTTTGACTTTAAATGTGAGTCGCTCACCAAAAAGTTGTCCATTAAATATCCACCCTGCCTGAACAATTCAGTGTCCACGTCTCCTTCCTTGTTTTCTTCTTCTGTACAGAACACACATTGGGAAGTTCTTCTTCTGGCATCTCTGTGGAGCTTGTTTGGTTGATTAGCTGTTGATCTACTGTTGAACTTGAATGTAAACTTGAACTAGTATGCTGGGAGACGCCAACAAATGTGCCAACAAGTGCATTTTCTTTGACTTGATCACTGTCTTCTTTAGTTTGATGAGTGTCAAATGTCCCCATTCCTTCCAGCATGGTTTTCATTGATGTTTCCTGCACTGTTGTCTCTATTGTTGCTGACATTTGAGTTGTTTCAAAGGGTTCATTATCTCTGGGTTTTTCAACAACTGCCTCTGTAAGTCTGTGGTATGATTCAGCAAGAGAGTCCTTGGTATGTTGTTTTCCTTTATGTTTACGACTAGACCCCAGTTTCCTTCTGTTCCCAATGGGGCTGAAGTCAGGGTCGGTTTGCTGAGGTTTGGAGTCCAAAGGAGCATTTGTTCCTGATTGCAGAGTTTGTAAAGAAGATTCACTCTCTTCCATTTTAGTGAAGACTCCTTCCTTCTCTTGGTGACCTGTTTGTTCAGCACTGGGTTTTATATCCTCCTCTACTCGGCCTTCGTCCTCACACACCTGACCAAGTGCAGTGTCTACCCTTTCTGTGATGCTGATCTGTGTTGTCTTGGTGTCATGTACATGATAATCCTCATTTCTGTGGTCTAAAGCCTCAAAATTGTTTTCTGTTTCAGGATGGTCATCATGTTTGTCACCAAGATTTGAAATTTCCTGTTTGCTAACAGAATCGTCAGTACTTTTCACAGTCAACTCAGATTGGTTTGTGTCGTTGACTTCAGTTTGGTCTATCGGGTTTCCAGAAATTATTTCAGAATTTTCTGTGGCATCAGGTATCAAACTTTCCGAGGAGTAATCAATGTCTTGCATTTCTGTTGGTTCAACCTCCTGTTCAGACACTTTGTTTACAGTGTCATCTAACTGATGAGCACCTCTGACTCCAGATATGAAAATCTCTTCTTGTTTCGCATCTGTAGGCAAGTCCTGTTTTGGTGGTGAAAAATCTGCTTGCTCAACATTGTATTTTGGTTCTGTGTTCTCTCTGGGGCTGTTTTTTTCTGTGGTTATCTCCGCTGTGATAGAATATTTTATACCTTTTGACTTTAAATGTGAGTCGCTCACCAAAAAGTTGTCCATTAAATATCCACCCTGCCTGAACAATTCAGTGTCCACGTCTCCTTCCTTGTTTTCTTCTTCTGTTACAGAACACACATTGGGAAGTTCTTCTTCTGGCATCTCTGTGGAGCTTGTTTGGTTGATTAGCTGTTGATCTACTGTTGAACTTGAATGTAAACTTGAACTAGTATGCTGGAGACACCAACAAATGTGCCAACAAGTGCATTTTCTTTGACTTGATCACTGTCTTCTTTAGTTTGATGAGTGTCAAATGTCCCCATTCCTTCCAGCATGGTTTTCATTGATGTTTCCTGCACTGTTGTCTCTATTGTTGCTGACATTTGAGTTGTTTCAAAGGGTTCATTATCTCTGGGTTTTTCAACAACTGCCTCTGTAAGTCTGTGGTATGATTCAGCAAGAGAGTCCTTGGTATGTTGTTTTCCTTTATGTTTACGACTAGACCCCAGTTTCCTTCTGTTCCCAATGGGGCTGAAGTCAGGGTCGGTTTGCTGAGGTTTGGAGTCCAAAGGAGCATTTGTTCCTGATTGCAGAGTTTGTAAAGAAGATTCACTCTCTTCCATTTTAGTGAAGACTCCTTCCTTCTCTTGGTGACCTGTTTGTTCAGCACTGGGTTTTATATCCTCCTCTACTCGGCCTTCGTCCTCACACACCTGACCAAGTGCAGTGTCTACCCTTTCTGTGATGCTGATCTGTGTTGTCTTGGTGTCATGTACATGATAATCCTCATTTCTGTGGTCTAAAGCCTCAAAGTTGTTTTCTGTTTCAGGATGGTCATCATGTTTGTCACCAAGATTTGAAATTTCCTGTTTGCTAACAGAATCGTCAGTACTTTTCACAGTCAACTCAGATTGGTTTGTGTCGTTGACTTCAGTTTGGTCTATCGGGTTTCCAGAAATTATTTCAGAATTTTCTGTGGCATCAGGTATCAAACTTTCCGAGGAGTAATCAATGTCTTGCATTTCTGTTGGTTCAACCTCCTGTTCAGACACTTTGTTTACAGTGTCATCTAACTGATGAGCACCTCTGACTCCAGATATGAAAATCTCTTCTTGTTTCGCATCTATAGGCAAGTCCTGTTTTGGTGGTGAAAAATCTGCTTGCTCAACACTGTATTTTGGTTCTGTGTTCTCTCTGGGGCTGTTTTTTTCTGTGGTTATCTCCGCTGTGATAGAATATTTTATACCTTTTGACTTTAAATGTGAGTCGCTCACTAAAAGTTGTCCATTAAATATCCACCCTGCCTGAACAATTCAGTGTCCACGTCTCCTTCCTTGTTTTCTTCTTCTGTACAGAACACACATTGGGAAGTTCTTCTTCTGGCATCTCTGTGGAGCTTGTTTGGTTGATTAGCTGTTGATCTACTGTTGAACTTGAATGTAAACTTGAACTAGTATGCTGGGAGACGCCAACAAATGTGCCAACAAGTGCATTTTCTTTGACTTGATCACTGTCTTCTTTAGTTTGATGAGTGTCAAATGTCCCCATTCCTTCCAGCATGGTTTTCATTGATGTTTCCTGCACTGTTGTCTCTATTGTTGCTGACATTTGAGTTGTTTCAAAGGGTTCATTATCTCTGGGTTTTTCAACAACTGCCTCTGTAAGTCTGTGGTATGATTCAGCAAGAGAGTCCTTGGTATGTTGTTTTCCTTTATGTTTACGACTAGACCCCAGTTTCCTTCTGTTCCCAATGGGGCTGAAGTCAGGGTCGGTTTGCTGAGGTTTGGAGTCCAAAGGAGCATTTGTTCCTGATTGCAGAGTTTGTAAAGAAGATTCACTCTCTTCCATTTTAGTGAAGACTCCTTCCTTCTCTTGGTGACCTGTTTGTTCAGCACTGGGTTTTATATCCTCCTCTACTCGGCCTTCGTCCTCACACACCTGACCAAGTGCAGTGTCTACCCTTTCTGTGATGCTGATCTGTGGTGTCTTGGTGTCATGTACATGATAATCCTCATTTCTGTGATCTAAAGCCTCAAAGTTGTTTTCTGTTTCAGGATGGTCATCATGTTTGTCATCAAGATTTGAAATTTCCTGTTTGCTAACAGAATCGTCAGTACTTTTCACAGTCAACTCAGATTGGTTTGTGTCCTTGACTTCAGTTTGGTCTATCGGGTTTCCAGAAATTATTTCAGAATTTTCTGTGGCATCAGGTATCAAACTTTCCGAGGAGTAATCAATGTCTTGCATTTCTGTTGGTTCAACCTCCTGTTCAGGCACTTTGTTTATAGTGTCATTTAACTGATGAGCACCTCTGACTTCAGATATTAAAATCTCTTCTTGTTTCGCATCTGTAGGCAAGTCCTGTTTTGGTGGTGAAAAATCTGCTTGCTCAACACTGTCAGATTGATAAGTGTCAAATACGTTGATTCCTCCATCATGTTTATTGTTAGGATTTGAAATTTCCTGCTTGGTAGCAGAGTCATCAGTACTTTTCACCGTCAACTCAGAATGGTATGTGTCGTGGACTTCAGGTTCGTCTATCAGGTTTATAGAAATTATTTCAGAATTTTCTGTGGCATCATGGATCACACTTTCAGAGAAGTAATAATTGTCTAGCATTTCTGTTGGCTTATTCTCCTTTGCATGCACTTTATTTACAGCACCATCTGACTGATGAGCATCTCTGACTTCAGATAAGTTGAAAATCTGCTTTTGCTTCTCATCTGTAGGCAACTCCTCTTCTTGTTCAATACTACATTCAAGTTCAGTATATTCTCTGGGGCTGCTTTTATCGGTGGTTACCTCTGGTGTGATAGAAAACTGTTTAACTGATGCTTCTATATGTGACTCACTCACCACATAGTAGCCCTGTAAATTTCCATCACGTTTTAACAATTCTGTGTTGTCATTTCTTTTCTTCCTTTCTTTTTCTGTTACAGAATCATTGGAAAGTTCTTTCTCTGGCATCTCTCTAGAATTTGTTTGGTACTGTTGATCTACAGTGGGATATGAAGGTACACTTATACTACCAAGATGTGCATTGTCTTTGACTTCCTCACTCTGAGGAGTGTCGGTGTATTTGTCCATTCCTCCCTGCGTGGTTTCCTCAAATTTACAAGAATCTGACACCACTTTACAGTCTTTCTCATTTTCATATTGGTCCGTTTGCAGATTTTCACTTTTAGGAATTAAACTTTCCAGGTCAGCCTTTGGACAGTTTGTTATAGTTGAGCTCTGAACCTCAGGTATAGTGGCCGAGTACAATGTGCTGCAATGTGTCGCAGACATATCATGCTCTCTCCCATGACATAATTCTTCCTTCCTCTCAGGTTGTATTGCCAGTGACATTTGGGTTGTTTCGGGGGTTTCACTACCCCTAATCTTTTCCTCAACTTCCTCTCTAGCTTCATAGTATGATTCAGTCGCCAATTCCTTGACATGCTGTCCTCCTCTATTTTTTCGGCTAGACCCCAGCTTTCTTCTGTGCCCTGTGTGTTCTGGTGAAGGTGGACGATGGGTTTCAGGTGAAGAATTTTGAGGATTAGTCACTAGATTTAATGATCCAGTATGTTCTTCTGGTATGTGACTTTTTGCTACAGAGGTACTGTCAGCTATGTGGATCTCGTCAGCGTCAGAAGTTTTATTTTGGTTTGCTGCCGAGCGGCGTGAACCAATTCTTTTTTCTTAGAAGTTTGAGCAGACATGACTTCTAATCTTGTCTCCTAAAGCATGAGACATTCAGTCATGCAATGTGTCAGCAAATCAAGTTTAAATCCCTCAGAATCAGATAACATTAACTGTATCTCTAGAAAATATATACAACTATAAACATGTACTAGTAATTTCTGTCTCTATTTAGCTTCTGTTAGCTAAAGGGAAACATTCAAAACAATAATCTTTCTCAAACCCCCCCCCCCCAAAATATTATGCATACTGATTTTTTTATTACTGCAACTGGCATACTACTTAGTCACTCTAAAGTAAAACCTGTTTGTCAGTTCCTTTAAAAAAAAAAAAAAAAAAAAAAAGATAAACTGCACCAATTTCATAAATTATTTTAGGCCTTCTACATACGCCACATGTACTTACCACCAAATCTGGCACCTCTGTCGTCTCACAACATGAGCGGCTTGTCAATGTCAAGTCATCAGCATATGCTGAACAGTAACATGCATTTCCTCACAGAGGAGTTGTTCCGTTTCTGCAACCATGACTGAGAGCTTCCTGTGTAGGTTACACATGCAGCCTTTATCACCCAACAGCGACAACACACAGTAGGCTACTTCCTGAATTATATCAAGCTTAATTTTCCATATGTAGATGTTCTTATTTACAAAATGTCATTTGAACACTGCACATGGTAAGTTTTTACATAATATTATTGGTTTATGTAACTTAAAAAAAAAAGAAAAAAAAAAAGGCAATGAGGACATATCACCTTAAGAAAAACATTTATTGAACAAGTTGTTTAACTGCATCAGCACAAATTGCCAGAGCTCAGAGAATCAAGCAAAGTTGAATAGAGTAAATGCCTTCTTTTGCAAAACTGACATAGGTAAAACACAGAATTACAGATGATGTTTTAGGCTTCAATGATACTGTGAATGACCAGTATTTGCAACATTTGTTGTCAGTCTGCTTTCTGTCACTGGTGTAATATAATTTGTGATGCAGCTCAGGGTACACATTGCCAGTAATTTAAGAGTCAACCATGAATAAAAAGCAAATAAAAACATATGAACTTTAATTCAATGGTTTACAAAAAACAAACAAAAAAAAAAACCCACACAGGATGGTAATGTAAAACTAAATCCAGTATTCCATTTCAAAACATGCAGGGTAAGACAGCAGAATTCAATGTATGCTCCATAGAGTAAGTTCAAAGGCAAAAAATGTTTTTCTGTAAAAATGGGTAAATCTAGCCATCAGAACAGACAAAAGGCGAAAAACACTTCAGTACTTTGTTGTTAATCAACAGACTGCTATTACACATATGTAATTTGGCCAACCGGACACTGCCTTGAGCTGGCAAACAAAATCTAAAAAGAACATGACTATAAAAATTTGTATTTTCACAACCATAGCAGGATCCGGAAGATTACCATCGTCTTCATTTCCTCTCGGT
>NW_024043372.1:20741621-21235621 GCF_014851395.1 Micropterus salmoides
ATTACAACATAACCAACGTGAAGCATACAGCTACAGGACATTCTTGTAAATCTGTTTCTGTAATAGATAGGAACGTACCTGTTGGAGAAGGACGAAGCGTCGAGTTTGAAGGTGTAAGTACTTTCTCCCTGCAGGGACACTTCAGCTTTGATGTTTGTCTGTCCTTGCATATGTCAGACTGGGGCCTTGCACTCAGCTGTTATAAATAGAGTAGTATGTCCAGTCACATGTAGCTGCTAGTGCAAACGTCCGTCCCTCCTCTACCAGAGGTATGACATTTCAGTACCCTAAAATACAAACCCTCTATAGAGGTAAGATCAATAATCAGTTTCATTGTTAACATGACAGAAATTCAAGGACAGGGACACATTTCGCTACCATAATGGATATTTATAAATGACAAGATCTGAATAAATGTCAATAAATGTATTTTCTATCAAGTTATACATACAGGATTTCTTTTTTAATTAACATTAAGTTGATTTAACATCTAGCCGTAGTCTCATGTCTTGCACAAAAAAAACTCTCTAATTTCTGCAAACTTTGAAATAAGAAACACAATTGTGGAGCTAATATTTATAGTGTCAAAAATGCACAGGTCTTACTTTAATTATGTAAATTTGACCATTTTCCCCCTTGTGACAGCTGAGATCCTGTCAGCGTACGTAGGATAGCATCAACATGTTTTTAAATCCCCTGAAACTAAAACAACATTATGACGTTAAAAATGTTTTTGGGCTACATGAGGTTCTTCACAAATATGTCTTAGGCTGAAAATTGGAACATTAAGACTTGTATTGGTATATTTTCTCTTTATATAGAGAGACAACAGACACACTGTGCACATCTTAGTTTTGGATGTAGATTATCAAAAGTGAAAAAAAAGTTCATGTATTGCTTTCAGTATCTGGTGCGCACACTGTAATGTTAGTAGATGAGGTACTCCTGCTTAAGTTGTTTGCCCATCAGTCAATTCACTAAGGAGAAGGGCAATGTAAAGTACTGTAAAACTTAAATTTATTGCTTGAAACACTGAACTCACCATTGGGACTAATGTATAAGTGGGACAGAGCTTTAATTCCTTTACCATGCCAGTAAATCTGAATGACTAACAGTTTGGTACACCATTTCCGTTTCCATGAAATGAACAAAACAATTGAGTTGTGGAGAATCTAGTCGATGTGTAGCATGTCCATACTGACAAACGTTTTAACATTTATATTGGTGTGCACAATTTAAGCAGCTTAGAACTAGCGCAAGCAGGCGACCCAGTGGGTTTCAAGAGGTTTTATACATCCATAAAACAAAATTGAAATTAAACAAATCAGTTGTAAAATAATTTGAGACCTATGTTCATTTGTAAAAACATGTAGGCACGTAGTTTTACTTTAATTGGTAAGAGAAACTGAGTTACTTGTCAATCGTGAAAATAAAAAATATTGTCTGGCACAAAGTGAGGCACTGTTTATTATTACCAGCAGGAGTCCAAAAAGAAACAAAATTCTTAAAATGTGTCTTTAAATAACATGAAGCTAGAAGGTGTTGAAAAAAAGTGTGAGTTAATGTAACTGCACAGAGAGAAGCGATGGTTATGGAAAGGTGCTTTATTTCTCCAAACATTACATCTTCAGAACATTATTCATGGCACTGAAACTAGAATATGTACATCATTACAAAAACAATACATCATTTGTATAAAACAATATGTACATGTATTCCGCTTATGGTTGTCTGTACAACAGCAAACACATGAAGCAAAAAGGGGAATATTAATGGAATGATTGCTGCCTTTTATCTCGTTCACTTCATATGGCTTCACATATACTGAAGAGGGAAGTCACTTGTTACAGCCTTAGTGCCATCAAGATATAAAACTATATGAAATAAAATACCATGTAGCAAATAAAACTTGGATAACTAGCATTGTTTTGGAATTGTGTATAGTCAAGGCCACTGGTTATGATTCAAATTATCCATCACATCATGACTAAACATTTCCTAGCTGCATTTAAAGCTCATAATGGCACAGTAATCACAGTAATGGCATACAGCAAAAGCCATTTTTCTCAGACAACATTTGGCAAATGTTAATAGTAGTCAAGTTACGTTCACAATGCAACAATAATGTTGCCAAAAAAAAAATCTCAATCACACTTGATGGCAACAAATTACTTAACACAACAGTGATGGCCTAAAGTGCACGAGGATTCAGTAGTTTTATGTTTTGAGGGAAAAATATATTGGAATTTACTTCATAGGACAAAATTGTTGTAATTCATGACATGTGCAACTGCGATGCACGATTAGTTGTACATGTGTATTACATTCAAGTTGGTTAAGCTCACAAAAATAATAAATACAAATGCCATAATAAAAACACAAAAAAGCCATCAAATGATAATCCATACAGCATCTGCAGTAACTCTCCTTAAAATGTCCTGGTCCACCAGAAGAACTCTGCTGCTGTTAGACACATCATTTACTTTGTTTGTCTGATTGTAATCAGTAAGACTCAGTGCAAATAAATATCACACTTGTAAAAAACAAACAAAATAACCTCCCCCACACATCATAATTAGCTAGCTTTAAAAACAGACTTCCATCAAATGTCAATGGGCTGTCACTTTGTCCGCCCTGAAGAAATCAGTCACTCAACTTGGCCACTGGCTCCATTCATCTTTGCTTTAAAGGTATAGTTTGACATTTTAGTAAAACACCTTCTTTTTTGCAGAAAGTTAAAAATAACAAAACCTAACAGCACCTCAAAAGCTCACTAATTACACGTTAGATCTAGTTTGTTTTATCTGTACAAAAACCAAAGTGGAAAAACGCTAATTTGGCGCAAATAGTCTGGCCCATACAACAGGGAAACGTGGGTTTTATTCAGATTAAACAAGATATAACGCCTTAATTAGTGAGCTTTGGAGGTGCTGGTGCTCTCCACCAGAGAGCGAGTGTATTTAAGTGTAAAATGTCAAACTTTTCCTTTTACAGGTGCACATATTCATAAAACCCATCGTTTGAGTTTTGCAGGTCAGTTGAAGACACACTGTCGAACAGCAGAAAAAAACTGTTTAATAACAGTGTTCAGACTTAAAAACAAAAGGAGTGATCCTGAAGGAGTGGGCAGGGGGGTCAAATTTACAGAGAAATACTGAAACTATTTTTTTTGTGATACTTAAGTTATCGTGTGAAAAACAAGTCTGAGACTGTGTCAAGAAGACTGACAGGTTGGTTACTGGATACTGAAAAAATAACAGCCCTGGTGACAAATGCAGCAGAAGCAGCTACAGTTACATTGGACCACCTCCTCAACTGGTCTTCCCTCACACGGCTGAACCGTCACATGATAAGAAAATCTAACATCATTCCTGAGCGCTCTCTCCTACCTGCACCAGCACTTCCGCCCCTCACTCCTACACATTAAAAACTTGAGTAGTAGATGTGGTGGGTACTGTGGCATTATTCAGTGTTGATGTTGCAGAGGGCCGCTCCCTTCTGACATATCTTGGCTTCCTCACTTCAAAAGAAACACAAAACAAAAGAAAACGTATAATCACCAGTGAGAAAAACAAGAAGCGACACACTGGAATTGCTCACAGCATCTTTGAGCTAATTTTTAGCATGTTCTGTGCTTTTAAGAACAGCTTTTACGCCCCAAGATCACTTTTTTTTGTGAATACAAGTCTGTCATTGCTACAACAGTCCTCAAATTTGGAAGACACCTCACCAACCTTGCTAAATACTCGTGGGTAATGTTTTGAATGCTTTGCATTACTTCACATAATGCTACAACCTGTTCAGCAAGATCAGAGTTACAGTTTCACAACAGGTTGTTTACAGGGTGCAGCATAGCAGTCGTCTTACCTGATGAGGAGGGGATCATGACAGCCTAGAAGGGAAAAACAAACAGAAATTATAACCATCCCCTTCAGACACAAACATTTACAAATAATCTCTTTGTATTTCAGGAGAACATTGCTGAGGCTACAATAAACACATTCAAACTCTCTAAACAAGGCTCCAAATGTACCGTAGCGTGTGATTAACTATGAACAAACAAACAAAAGTGACTTACTGTCTCACTTGGTTGGAATATGAAGGCTGTAAAATATTGTTATATTTGAGTTAAACCATCAGAAAATCAAATATCACCAAAGCAAAGTAATTGTGTTTTTCAAGCGCTTCTGTGCTTTATTGTACAGATTTTAACGATCAACAAGAGCTGTGGAGTTTCATAATTCAGGTTAGACAAAACCTGCTTGAATAATTACAGTCAGTTTATCCGAGCTGCGCGGTGCTTACCCTTGTTGCGGCGGTAGAAGATGCCAGGGAGTCGGTTGGAGCGTTTAAGGTAGAAAAAGGAAGCAACGGAGAGGATAAGGAACAGGCTGATCAACAGTGTTCCCAGAAGAAGAGAGGCTGCCACACCTGGCCCTCCTGCTCAAAAACATAGCACAAAACAGGCCGCTGCAGACATTTACTCTTATCTTCATTAGGGATGAAACGGTATGAAAAATTTCATATCACGACTACAGTGCCCAAAATTATCACAGTTATCAGTATTATCACAGTATTGTAAGAATGTGCCGAAAAAGATTAAAATGTACTGATACACACACTGAAACCAATTCAACAAGTTTTATAATGAAAACTAAAACTAAAATTGCCATTTTGTTTGCATAAACAATAAAATAACAGCCAATACCTTTTGTAAACATATGAAAACCCTGTAAGTGTGCATTATCACGATTTTATATCATATAGGTAATGCAATAATCCCATGCACAATTACATGAAAGCAAATAAGTCTTTAGAAGACAGTGATAGTAACTATAATGAGCCAAACAACTGAGGAATAGAGAATACAGAGCAGTCTGTAGCGTTTGTCCTGTTCTGACACTTTTATAACTAATTTGATAGCTGCTGTAATTAAAATGAACAAGATATGCTTGTTGGTTGACTAAAGTGCGTAACCTGTTATCATGTGCAGGGGACGAATAGAGTCTGCAGACACAACGCCACACAGCAGCAGAACAACGCGTAGCGTCTTTACAAGAGCAGCTAACACAGAGCTTCAGTTTACAAGCAGTTAGCAAGTCAGACAGACGTACCAAAGTTAACTCACCCTTCGTTCACTATAAGGTAATTTTCTTCAATAAAGTTTCCCTCAGCGCTCTCATAAAAACTAAAATATGACTTTGGTTGATGCTGGACAGTATAGCTTGGTAACCAAACCCGGTTTTCACGGTAATTAAAATGTGTACGGTAATAATAACTGTCGGGAATTTTACCATGGTTTATCGTTGAACCGGTAATCGTTTCATCCCTAATATTCATACGTGACCACCTTCACGTTAGTTTATTGATTCACTTGAAAAAGACATTTGCTTGAAACTGAAAAGACACATTACAGTTAAGGCCAAGAAATAAATATTACACATGAGGAAATTGGTAAATCAGTATCTTACCAATTTTAGGGATGACAGTTGTTACAGTTGTGTGGTTTTTCCTCTCCACTGTATAGTCTAGTGAGCGCAAAAGAAAAGGCAAATAAAAATAACATGATACAACGTGACATTCATATCTATATCGATTTAAAAGCAGTCAACAGATAATTCCCAGCCCTTACTGTATGTGCAGATGGTTATGTTTTCCAAATCCACAGCTGCTGCGTCACAGAATATGCAAACAGTGTTTGTGTTTTCAAGGGCACGCAAGAAGCATCCTGAAGAATTCAAATGAAAAATATATTTCACATTATATGCCACTTTTTTGCCCTTTGATATCACTGTAGTAACAAGTAATTAATCTAACCCTGAAATGTCATTATCAAAATGCAGCTTTTAAAGTTTTCAAGTTTAAAATTAACAAAAGAAAAAGACACATTACTAAGGATAAGGGTAACACCAGGAAAGGGCTGGCAGTTTCTAAAGTGTGACCCCTTTTGTTTGTCCTTTTCAATCCCTTCACTACTTCCTTAAAGCATGCAGGGGCAAACTGTCTCTATTTTTTCCACCTAAAACACAACGGTCCACCTAAAACACAACGGTAATAATTGTCTCTTTTAAGGAGTGCACCCATGTAACTGATTCCCTCTACAAACTTTTATCGGCTCGGTCCAGAGATTGTCTTGTGCCAAGTTTCGTGCCAATTGGCCTTGCGGCTTTGGAGGAGTTAATTAAAATAGGTTTTCCAGTTTTCGCTATTTAGCGAAATTAAAACCTCATCGCACAGAAGCATATCCTATACCATCGGAATCGGCAGCATCCCCCAAATATATAGACATAGGTTTTATGAATGTGCGATGTATTGGCGTGTAGTTATGAGGCAAAATGTCCTTTGGTTCAAAATCCTATTGAAATGAATGGTATATTTGAGCTTCGATTATAGCGCCACCTTTAGGCTGAATTGCACAAAATTGTCATGTGTCAGGTGTCATCAGGGCACCATGGGGAATAATTGGCCCAAATTTTATATGAATCGGACTTGTGGTTATGAAGATAATGTATGTAAGTGAATGGGATTTTTTAATCTGCAATAAGAGTGCCACCTTTGGTGCCTGTAGTAATGCTGAACAATTCGACTCGGGTTTCATGTCAATGTGACTTTTGGTTATAGAGGACCAATTTTTTGGGATTAAATAGGGGCCACCTAGGGGTGCGCCACCTAGGGTGAGTGGCACGCCCTCAGGGGGCGTCCCACATTAATGCTCCAAATTTGGTGTCGATCGGCCATTCCAAAGCTAAAAAAGATATGACATCATTTCCTGTTAGTAGCATGTTTTGCAAACATTTCTTAGCGTATAATTGCGACATTTTTTGGGGGATCAAAATTTATTTCTCTACAAACTTTCATCAGCTTGGTCCAGAGATTATCCGTGGCAAGTTTGGTGTCGATCGGACTTGCGGCTTCGTGGGAGTTAATTAAAATAGTTTTTTCAGTTTTCGCGATGTAGCGAAAAAAAAAAGGTTTCGGCGGAAATGGGCGTGGCCTATACCACGAGATTCAGCTTGATCCCCCGAATGCGTGGATATAAGGTTTTTGATATGCGTCTTCGTGAGCGGAAGTTCCAAGCCCAATCGTGTTGACCTTGCTTATAGCGCCCCCTAGAGATAGAAGTGTGCGAATTTTTGCGCCAGAGTTACTCTTTGGCTGTGAAGCTACCCTATGAGTGTCGTGTCCCTAGCAGTTACCGTCTAGGCTGCAGTATGAGTTTTATGCATGAAAGAAAAAAATAAAAATAAATTCCAGCCCACTCGGGCTTGGACCCCTAATTAATTTCCAGAGACAGAATATACAATATAACAGTGATGTTAAAAAGTCTAAACTCATTCTGTATATCCACATTACCTGGTTCGCAGTGAGTGTCATTTGAACATGAACTGTTCACTCTCTGTTTCTCTCCACAGCACTCGAGTGAGTTCTGATGTAGGGCCTACAGACAGAGCAGCATTCGCAGGTTAACAAAATCAGCATGACCTGCACAGAGCACACACATTGGCTCTTTGGCTGAGTAACATCCATCGTCTACCTTAGTCACAGGTGTCTCAGGTCTGATAAGAATCACAGTTGCAGCCAATACCAAAAGGAATGACAGAGCCATATTCGAAACCCTTAAAGATCAAACAGACTTGAATTAAATACTCATCAATTACTTTGACGAGGCACATTGTAGGACACTTGCCCAAACCACTATTTGACTGGTTGGATATCTACCATATATTCTTTATCATTAGGATAACCTGAATAATTCTAATAAGTTTAAGGTAATGCTCTGTCTTGTGGAATCTGCTGTTTATTGACCAAACTGAAAATATTTACAAGGGCTGGATCATGTCAGGCGCCTTCACTGTAACACCATCAAAAACAAAACGTTTGTATCAAATGCCTTGTCACAATAGTAGTCTTGTTTACTTAGTCTTTAATCACATACTTTAGTGATTTAAAATGGCAATCTCGACGATTTTAGATTGCATTTCATTTAGGCAAGGCTCCTGTCCAGTTAACAGCCTGTAGACAGCATTTAATATTTGGTTGGCTTCTTTTGATGATTGGAAAAAAAGGGGTATTGTGGAAAAACATATTTAATTTCTCCACAGTTTTTTAAAAACTCAGGCATCTATCTTGCAGATGCTTCACTGATTCAAGGTGTTTTTGCAAGGTTGATACTCTGTCAGTTGTGAAGTTTTACACGCCTTCATGTCACGAGAATAGTGAATAGTGAGTCTTATGAACATAAAGGGTATTATAACTGGCTTAAACTGGCTGATATCACAATGACGAGTTAAAATCTTCTGATTGAGGTTAAACACGAGCACACAAAGATCAACAGTCCACTTTTATGCCTGTCTTTACGTTACAACTTTTGTATTTAATGCTATATTATTATTCCATGAGTAAAGCAACGTAGCTAACGTGTCAGCTGTTACAATATCCCAGGATCCAGCCGAGGTGTTTAGCTAGCTAGCACCTGTCATAGGGATGAAGTTGTGTCGTGGGATTGTGCTAATTTAGCAGTCAAAGCTAAAGTAACGATGTCTGCGTTAGAGAGGCAGATTTGCTGATCTATATAAAGCTGTTTTACATTATCGGGCGTGTTTACAATCACAGACTGAGCAGCTGCACATTGCTGAATTTGAAAACACAAAAGAGTTCACTCACCAGCCAAACACTAACGTTAGGCTTTGACCTCACCAGACTCTCCTAGGTGTGGTTTAATCAACGTCAAGTCGCAGAAGTAATACTAGGCACTCACTTATATTCTTGACAGCTTTGTCATCAACACACCTCTGCAGTCAAAGCAGAGATAATCCTACAGTGCGTAGTTCATTGCTCCCTGCTTCATTTAGCTAATACACTTCCGGGCATGATTTTCAAAATAAAAGCAAAAGACTGTTTTTGTCTCGCACATGCGCACTAGACGAAGGAGTTTGGATCCAACAGCTGGATCCTTCGCAGCCCCCAGGTATCCCGACATTCATTGCGCGCCGGTTGATTGTCCCAGCGTAAATAATGGCGTCGATTGTGGCTGTGGAGTTGAGCCCCCGAATTTTACCTATAAATGTAAGTATTGGATTTCAACTCACTTCAAAAGCCAACTACACATATGTAAAAATAACAAGAGGCATAAAAGCGCAATGTGTCGTTTAAAGAATAGTTTTGTGGAAGAAGTTTACGTGAGTTAAGTGATTAACTGGCGAGCTAACGTTAAGTTAACGTTACCTGAGGTTACTGATGTGCTAACGTTAACGTTAAATGCAAATCGGCTGGGCAAGTTACAACCTCAAAAATAAAGCCTTTAACGTCTTCACTTTAAATCGAAGAGGTTCAGAGTCAGACCTGCGTCTTACTGAGATTGTTGCGATATTCTACATCACTTATACTTAATATTATGTACATGAAAATAACGTGACCATGTAACTTTAGACTAATTTAACGTTAGACGGGTTGTGAACCCTGCTTGGTTTTCACACCGTTAACGTTATTAACGGTTACAAAAACCTTGGGATATAGTACACGGTTAATGTAACTAGGTTATTTTGCGATTTATGCTGCTTACTGTTTGGTGATGTGAAGCATAAAACTTACTTGAACATGTCGTCTTGTTTTAGGGAGCAAGGAGCAAACTGCCCTCTTTATTAAATTGAGGGGGGAGAGCGACCACCTCTTCACCGGGGCAAAGTTTTCTGCCAACGTGGCTTGGAGGTAATTAAAGTATCAATAGCCCTTTCGCAAGATCTGAATTTAATCATCGTGTACTTAAAGTTACAGTTAAATGAGCCGCCATCCTATTCAAAGCCTTTAATAATAAGACAACTAGTAAATGGGGCAGCCCTTTGTTGTGTCTTCACACAATTACCATGTACCGCAATTTCCCCACTGTGGGACAAATAATGTTTTTTTCTTATCTTATCTTGTCTTTCTTATTTCTTTTGTTTCTCTGTGATTAGGACAATTTTGGAGAAAATGGGCCTGTGGGGGAAGGTGACTTCCCTCCAAGTGGAAAAAAAAAGTGGGACAATTTAAAAAAACAAAAACAAACAAGGTATGTATGTATGATTTGAAATTGATATATTCTGTATACATTTTTGTATAAATCGTTCACTGTGCAGCATAAAGGGAAATATAAACCGCATTCATCTTACAACCCTGTTTTAATATAATACATACATTTACCTTGTATATTCATTTCAGTCATGCACGTTAATAAACACAGTTGCTGAAATTTGTTTTTCTGCTGTTGTTATTTACCATGATTGATTTCCTGTGCCTTAGGAGTGCAAGTGTCCAGGGTCAGGAGAGGGTGTAGGGGGGAAGCCCACTGCTGCAACTTGGCCCTGGTTTGTCCTCATGGATGAGGTGTTGGGACAGAGGCATTCCACCACCCCACCTGTCATAATTGCCTCTATCCCTGAGGACACACCAGGGCCAAGTGCTGCAGTGGGTGACCAGGAGGAGGAAGAGGAGGAGGAGGAGAGCCAGCCGAGAAAGAGAAAGAGGGACAAAGAGGATGAGCTGCTTCAGCTACTGAAGGAAGACATGAAGTTGCAGAGAGAGGCAGAGGAGAGGAGAGCACAGGAGAGCAGAGAGAGGATGGACAGGCTGTTCTCTCTACTAGAGAGACTGGCCGAAAAATAAATAAATCCTTAAATAATAATATATAATATTTATTAATCAATTCAAATAAAATATTTGTTAAATTAATGATTTTATTTTCTGTGGTCTTTATAACTAATAGTATTTACAGCATATTTACAACATTTATTCTGAGCAGGGAAACCCTGGTAATGCTGCTGGACCTGGATGGGCTGCCACAATAAAGACCCTGGTCAGCAGGACATCATCTGGGGTGGTCTCCAGAGCGTGTTGCAGGTGTGGATGCATCTCTCCACTGTCCACCGCATCGTCCATCAGTGGGTTAGCAGGGAGCACCGCTAACTGTCTCCAAACCGTTCTCCCCCTCATCCTCTGCCTCGTCCTCCTCAGGCTCATCCTCTGGGGCCACAATATCACCAGCATCAAGGCAGATGTGGAGGATGGCACATGCTGTTATGACCTTAAATGGTTAAAAATATATTTCAGTCTGGAAAAAAAACAAAACATTTATGCTTTTTGATGAATCTGTCTGTTGATTTACTCATTAGTACAGTAAAGAAAATACTCACGTGAGGTACAAAGGTGTGGTGCACCTCCAGCGCTTGCAGGAAGATGGCCCGGAACCTGGTCTTCATCATCCCAAAAGCACGCTCTATAATGGATCGTGCCCTGGAGTGATGGCTGTTGAAGCGCTGGGCTCCCACACCTTGTATTGGCCTCTTGTAGGGAGTGATGAGGGGGAGTGGGTGTTGAAGATGATGAAGATGAAATGCCCTGGAGGAGGGTAGAGTGAACTCCTGTACAGTGGGCTGTAGCGGAGCACTCTGGAGTCGTGGACCGACCCAGGCCAGCCCACGTAGGTGTCAATGAAGCGGCCCTGATGGTCACAGACAGCCTGCAGGATGATGGATGGAAACAGTTTCCTGTTCCTATAGCACTGACCATCAGGGCCGCTCGGTGGCTTGATGCGGACATGGCAGCCATCGATTGCTCCAGCTGCTTTAAAAAAGGTTCTGTGTCTTGCCAGCCCTGCAAACCCACGGGATATCGGTTGTAACTCATCCTGGGTCTTCGGTAGGTGGATGACCCTGGATGAGTCTCCCTGAATTGAGACACTGCTAGGGTCAAGGTGCGAGGTCGGGGGCGTGGAAGAACAAACACAGGACTTTCACCCAGGCGCATGGTTGTCATTTACACTGGGGACGCTGTAGACATGTCACCACCATTTTTTGATATGGCTGATTTTGCCTCCATCGATTTTTGAAAACATTTGTTAAAAGAATTCTGGAAAAATAGCTTGCAAGGCAAATGTTAAATAACAAATTAAACTGCTTTGAGAAAGGTTCATTTGTACAATAATAAAACATGCAATGTAATGTAAATATAGAAGAAACAAATGTGCATTATCCAAAAACGTATCTTAATCTATGAAAAACAAGCTACTGATTACTGTATTATATTCCATTATTTTATATTTTATACATGTCGCCTGAATTTTGTGTTTCTCTTTATATAAATAAAGACATTGCCACCCTAAATTGGTGCAGGAATTTCACCACAATGCATGAAATTAAGTGTTTAATGCTCAAAATGTTCTGGGGGAGGACGCTCATATATTTCAGCTTTGAAGATTTATTCATAGTATTGTTAAAATATCTTCTGGTCTTGTTCGTGTAAACCTAATATTGTGCTTCATCAGGTCTCCTGAGCTAAGTATATCGTCACACCCCTAATCTGAGCCCTTATGTGCCAACACTTTTCAACACAAAGTGATGCTCTTGCAGGAGAACTGGAGTTGTGTCCCAAAGTCAATTCTGACTTTTATTTCTACTACTACTATTAATAATAATAAATACAATTCATCATACATTCAAATCACTTACTTAAGAAAAAAATTAAAAAGTGATAAGTCTTTAATATACAATAAATATCATAGACAGGCTCCATTTAGAGTAGCCTAAAACTGGTGGAAAGTTTTTTTTTTTTTTTTTTTTTTGTTATATATGTGTTTTAGAAGTCACAATATCTGAGCGTCAAATTTAAATGTGTATTTGAACTGTGGTAATTTAATTATTAACTATATTAGGAATATACATCATCATGTGAGTTAAATAATAAAGCTCTTAAAACTTGAATTTGATGTTGGGCCCTCTACAAGACATGGACACAGAATTAGTTAATATTGTAATGTAGAATATTGTTTTTTAGTGGTGCAAAACAGATTTACAATGATTCAAATACCAAAACCAGTTCACAATGTGAGCCTAGGGGCATAGTTAACCTACATTAATGGAATTAGCAATAAGGTAATGCATCATCATTGTCCAATTTGCTTGTATTGTTTTCAATGCCAAAGACAATTTTCCACAACATGGACAATAAAGTTCCTAACTAACTAACTTACTAACTAAAACTAACTAGGGCCTATTGTTACTCACAAACACCCTAATAAGCAAAATGCCCACCAACAGGTGTGCCATGCATCCAGTGAACATACTGACAAACTGATTTATTGTTTCTATCTGACATCTTTAAGAACCCAAACAGCGAGTCTACATGCTGGAAAAATAAATGTTGACAAAGCCAATGAATAAATAAACGGATGAATAAATTAACAAAAATGCCCTCGAGTGTTTGTTCAACGTTTGTTTTGATCCTTGTAATTTGCACTTTTTCGACGCCACCTGAATGCAGCCTTGCCTCCCTCTGGAAGGCCACATGGCGGGAAATTTAAATGTTCGCGAGCATAACGTAACTACTTTTTTATTCAGTTCAGTATCGATGTCCCCCTCTTCATCACACCTAACCTTACTGTGAGTCAATTTAAAAGTATTTTAGCGTTTAATTCAAGATAATAACTGTACACTACTAAACTTAACAGCATGTGGTAAAGGTTTGATACGATGTTCTAGTTATACAGTTAATTAACTCCAGTTTAAATTGATTCCATGTTAATTAAAGTTAGCTAAGCCCTTTCTCGATTAACTAGCTTTTATGCTAACTGACGCTAACTTTCATGACTCCAACACATGTGTCAGCTGCTTACTTGATGCTCTGAAGAAGGGATAGCTTGCTAAAATTGCTACTAACTTGTTATTTTTACATACAGGTAACCAAACGCAATGAATCATATGAGGAACATTAAAGAAATGCTGAGCATCCCAACTGGAAGCAGGTGGTTAGCTAAAGTGTGCTAAGTTACTTAACAATGATTGATTAGCTATTCTCTCTACAGCTGTGAATAATGTTATATGAGGCTTCAGTCAATAGTTTTTAATCTGAAAACAGTGTAATAACACTTGGTCATCAACACCTTGGTGGATCAATGTGTGTTTACTTGATTTCCACAAACACATTTTAGTTTCTTTGTTTCCATTGTGTTTCTGTGTTTCCTTCTCTTACCAAACCTTGTGTGGGCAAACACTCAACAGGAATGTGGCTACCAGTGGCTACTCAAGTTTCACAGACTCTCAGCTTTTCTTTGGGACTCAGTTTTGGCCTGAAAATTCTCAAGGCACATCTCAAGATATGAGTTTGTCAACAAGGACCTCCCAGCAAAGTTCACAAGAGGTAAGATTTCACTTTATAGGTGGCTCACTGTGAGTAGCCTAATACATTTGTGTACTCGGATGCCTGGACAAATGCCACCAGTTTAATGGCATTATTATTTACATGGTTACACTCACATGGTAAAATATTCATACGTGAGTAAAAGGTGACAGCGGGACAGCTGACATGGATATTTGTAGGTGGGTTGTACTGTTAGAAAATCAAAACTCATTACCACCAGAGACTTTTGTTTGTTTAGCAACTTCATAGTTTATTATTCAAATTATATAACTAAAAAGATTGTAACATTACGGAGGTCTAGATAGACAAAATAAAACCACAATTTCAACCACATGAGATGTTTGCAGGTTTTGGTGGTATGATGAGTGTATATACTGTGAGACAATAGAAATGATTACCATCAGATTTTTCTATATTGTCTGTTAGCAACAAGCAAAGGTATTCTTATAGTGCTGTACTATAGTCAGAGCTGTTTAAACAACGATCTAGTCTATATACTATATATGCATATACATTATTGTAAGACTCTATTTCACTGAAATTAGGCCATGATGATCAAGTGTGGTAATTTAGGAGGCCACTTGTTTCTTTGCATGAAATGTTTTCCATTTGGTTGATAACATACTGTCATTCGGAAAACTTTACCCATAGGACCATGAGTGCATTCAGTTTTGTTAATCATCACTGAGATTATCGGAAAAATAGTTAAACTATGTCTTGTGTCAACATCCCTAACCGTCAGTATTTTCCCATTATTTAGGGAAGTGACCCAAAGTTTATCAACACTTATCACACCAAACCTCTCCTGTTTGGAGAATTAAAGGACAAAAACAAAGCTTTTGGAATATTGGATAAATTTGAGGAGGACAAGAAAAGGGCAAAAGAAAAAACTGACAGGTACTTGCGTATATCACTTGAAATAACTCACCTCGAATTCAAACTTATGGGATGATTAAAAAAAAGTAGTCCTCATAACTTTTGAAATGTGTACTTCTGTCCTTCTGCTTTAACAGTGATATTTTAGCCAAAGAATGTCGTCATTTTCGAGAAACTCTCAACAATGTAAGTGATTTTAGGCTTCCACGCTGTTTCTTTTTATTATTATTATATATATATATATATATATATATATATATATATATTAAGCTCCTCTCTTCTCAATGTAAAAAAAAATAAAAATTGCTGCAATCTTTTTCAGATCCAGCAGCTGGTCGCTGGCACAGAGAGAAACACTGCTGTGTGCCAAACAGTCCTTCAAAAATTTGACAATTTTGTGTCAACATGTAAGTTTCCTAATTGAGTGATTACATTTTTTGTTGAAATGATTGACCTTAAGGTTGCTCTCTGCATAAGATATGTTGATCTAGTTGATTTAGTAAAAATGCAGAGAGCAAACATTTCTTATCGCCAATGGATGGCGCCCTCTGCCCAGCGATTAAATATTGGTTGCTCAATTCTAAATCCTAAAATTACTATATAGTACCATACATTATTAAATAGAATTAACTTTAGTGCAATAAGATGGCATTTATTTTAATATGCTAATTTCTATCTTTTCATTATTTCAGTGGAAAATAATCTTAACAGTTTTCACAGTGACATTTCCCAGCAGTTTGAGACTTTGCTGAATAAAGTCAACTCCCAGAAAGAGATGATAACTGAACTGGAGGAGAGGGTGCAAAAGGTGAATAGTGTGTATGTATGTAGCTTATGAGCAACATCAGTCCAGTTTCAATAAATGTTTCTGATTAGTAATGAGTATAATTGTTCATTTTTATCATTTAGAGTGGACACACCACAGCAGAACTTCATTCATATCTTCAAAGCTTAAATAATAGTCTGGGGTGTCTCAGAGGGGAGCAGGAGAGAGAACGAAACATACTTGAAGAGGCTCTGAAGCTGCTCAGCACCTTAGTCTCAGAGCACTCAGCCAAACCCAGCGCTGAGAGAGTGATGGACAGCACCGTACAGACGTCACCAGGGCTGGAGAAGCCACACTCCAACATGCTGCAGGACAACACGCTCAAGGGCACACAGCTTACATGTATGTCAAACAACCGTGAATACAATCAAACTGTTTTTCCCTCTCAGGACCCCAGCGGCATAATAGGAAAGAGGAAATTCACTTCTAGAGGCTATAGGAGACACAAAAAGAGGCCGCTGGTTCTCTCACAGAAGAGTAAGCGCTCTGTCACGGATGAAAACAGTCATGTTCTCACAAACTGTAACAAACGACAAAATGTTTCAGCTCCTCTCTGTGAGCGTCGTGATGTGAACCGGGTAACCTGCCAGGATAGTCTTACCCCAGACTGTCTGATACCATTGAACAGAGACACGAGATCCATGGCTGCGGGATGTTTCATCACCCCTCTCAGCTGCTGGTCTCAGGACAGCAACAGCTCTGTGTACCTCGCAGGAATCGATTCCACCTTAGAAAAGGTATCGGCTGAGTCCAGGACGGGGACCCGAGCGGAACCCAAAAGCCTCTGGCAGCTTTTTGACATTGATTGTGATTCTGATTTAGGCTCTTAGAGGATGAGTGAAGGATTCAGAGCAGTGAAGCATTTGTGTTCTTATTTGTGGTGTACAGGCGAAGTAAAAGCTCAAAATATATTTATTACCTGATCTATTAGTTGTAGAGTTTTTTTGAAGAATGAACACATTGGTTTGTGTGTGTGTGTGTGTGTGGGGGGGGGGGGTGTATTACAGTAGTAATGACAAGCAAGTTAAGGACAAAGTGGCCCCCAAAGTATTGCAAATATTTGAAGATTTAAATGTTCATTTTTCAGCTGAGAAGTGTTGTTAAATGTCTCTGCTTACTTTTGAAAAATTAGCCTATTCTGTATTTATTCTGCTGAGTTGAAATTGAAAATAAACTGAAAGGCTTTGCAAACTAATCACAATTCTGACTAAATATTTATTAATAAATTCTTCATGAAGCAGGATTTACTGCAGGGCTATTGTATTAGACTGCATTAGTTTAACCAGCTACACCTAATTTTATGTGTAGTGTCTGTTCAAATCATAACCACCATACTCCACAATGTCACTAAGGTGCATGTTTATTAGCAGAAAACAGTTTTCTTCTGCTTTAGCCAGCATAACACAAATCAAATAAGGAAAGTGATTAATACAATGTAAAATTTCACATTTTGTACTGTATGTAGTCTGCCAATATAATGTAGTCATTATGAAGCTTCAGTATTCACCCTATAATAACAGACCAAATACTTTCTCCCATTTTGGTATAATTTATCATAAAGCCAGAAGTCCATAATTATAACTGGAGCTGTAATTGGTTGATTGACAGAATGTTTTTTCTGAAACTATCCTAATGATTGGCTCAGTAATTATATATCCTAAATCTTCTGGTTCCAGCTTCTCCAATGTGGTGATGTTTTTCTTTGAAATTTTGTTCTTTGAAAATAATCATTATTTGCAGCCCTAATTACAACCATAATTTATGTCTGTTTATTGTCAAAGGAACTAATTTCCTGTTGTTGCTGATGTGCCACACAGCTGCAGATTTCAGATGATGCACTTAGATTAAAAAAAACCCTAAATATTGTATTTACAAATGATCTGTCCATTATTCTAACAACGTGCAAATCAATAACTGCAGATCCTCTTTCAGGCAGGGCACTAAGACCTGTTCTGCTTGAAAAAATGAATGCCTTTGGCCCAGCAATAAGTGCATTAATTAATAATTAATTTCCTTCACTAATTCTCCCTTACAGACTTTGATCTGATATGACCCGAGTGTCACAGTTTAACTAAGTCTGCAGGTGGGGACATGAGTCCCCTTGGGTTGAGATTTGCCACTAAGCAGGCGTCATAATTGTCATGCATCAGAGCGCGCCGAGCCACCACTGTCCACCGGTTTTCCCATGGGTCCAGCTCCAAAATGTCCTTTGTTATATCATCATGACGATCTAGGGGTAGTTAAGAAACAGAAATGGTGTTACAGTCACTTGGTCACTTTTCATTCATTGGGTATGGATGTTCTTTCATTACCTGCTCCTTTGTAGTATCCACACACATAAATCTTGCCTCCCACCACTCCTGCGTTAGGGGCGTTGGTGCGCAGTGAGAGTTGTGCACACGGGAGAGGAGGACCATCCCTCCAGTAGTCTCCATCTGGGTTGTAGATCTCCACAACATCGAGGCAGTGACGTGACTGCCCACGGTCCACACCCTCACATCCAATACCACCTGCAAAATAGGTTTTTATCACTAAACAGCATAATTCTGTAAATGTAATTCTTACTTATTAATTCTAAACACAGCTCAATTCATTTAGCAGGATCTTGATAATATAATGTCTATCTATGCATCTCAATAAAGATTTGCAATTTAAAAGAAATGATGGGCCCATCATTTAAACTCAACATGCATTAAAATAGGTAATTTTCTTAACATGTAAAGTGAACAAATAATCTTACCCATCACGAAAATTTCACCGTTGAGTACAACAGCACTGCAGCGGTACTTTGAGTACTTCATGGGCCCTAGCTCTGTCCACTTATTTGTGTTTGGATCATACTCCAGGAGGCGGTTACTAAGACGGTCAGGCTCATCATCCATCCGGTATGACTGGATGGTTGAAGGGGAGGAAGGTAATGGCAAAAGCAGAGCAGGTGTAGTCAGAGAAGAACTCATATTAAATGTGTTTATGAATTCAGATATTCTAGATTTCACAAGAGCCAAATAATTGCACACATACTGTATGTATGTATTTTTTCACCTGTGGTGTTCGACCCCCTATCACATAAAGGCGGTCTTTGATTCTGACCACGCTGTGATAGGCCAAAGGCATAGGCAGGGGTGCTGCACTGCGCCAGGGGCCACCCTGCAGAGACCATCGCTCCACGCAGTTAGTGATGAGAAACTGGTTCTTCAGCTTCATCTGCCCACCCAGCAGGTACAGAGTGTCACCCAGTGATCCCAGAGCGTATGAATCACGGTACTCTGCTGATGTCAATCGCTCCCAGCTTCCTTGGGCCTCTACTTTGTACCTGGCAATGCAAGATAACAATCATCTGTGGGGGCAAGCAAATACAGCATTATCAAATGTGTCGCCTAATATCTTTCTTACCTGTAAATCTCAACATTCATGTCCTTCTGTCGGGCCATTCTGCGTGCACTTGCTTCTCCTGCCACAATAATGTCATTTCTTTCAGTTACAACCCCGGCACACACGTAACCCAGAGCCTCTCCGTAGCGAGGGGAAGTGATATAATAGGTTCGGCCTGTGGATGGAGCATAGCAAAAGCTGCGCTCAGCATAGTTGCCATATCTTGACCTAATCCCACCACTGTCATTGCCGATACAGAGCAGTAGATCTGTGGTCTCCATGCCATAACGCAGCTTTAGCTTGCGTGGTGCAGCTGAGTGATGCATCGCTGTGGCCTCCAAGGCTTCATTGAGCATCTCTAGACATTCAGCATCAGACAACAGGGCCATGTTCCTCTTCATCGCCTCTCTTAAATAGTCAGGGTTTATCAGTGGCAGACGGACCTTCCTTAGGAGCTCTGGAAGGTGCAGAATACGGACCTCTCCATCCATCAGAGGGCTGTGTTTGACCCAGCGAAGGACCACATCCAGGATTGTCTCCTCTCGTGAAACATTAAGGTCATCAGAAGTCAGAAGCTTACCCAGTTGATGGGCCTCTAGGTCCAGGATTTCTTCATTTTGGCAGACTTGGACAAAGTGCTGCCTCAGGAAGCGCTGAGCATGGTCAGCCAGGTCATCTGCACCGAGGTCACGGGCAAAGTAATACACACCAAGGCAGTTGGAGGCATCCATGTTCTCGGTCATGTGCTGCCGACAATGCATAAAGACGTCATCCATTTGCAAGAGAAAAGCTGCAATAGAGATGCCTTGCACATTGGCGTTTGTGAGAGGAAGATCTGAGCAGTACATGTAGTTCAAGAGGAGAGCCAGGCTGTCTGCAGGGGTGTCACGCAGGAATATTTCTCTGTTGTTGCACTCACGCAGGCCACATGTGAACATAACACGGAAGTATGGGCTAAAGGCGGCTAGAACAACCCGGTGACAGGGAAAGCTAATGCCCTCAGCAACCAGCACCACGTCTGTCAGGTGTTCAGTCTCCCTCATCTTCCTAAGCTGGTCGAGCAGCACCAGCCCATGTTTGGCTGTAAGATCCATTTTGCTCCAACTTTTTAGTAACTACAGTATTGACAAAGTTACACAGAATTGTGTTTTATGTACTCTGAACAACTAATTAGGAGGTTGTTTCTGAAAAAAAACCCAGGAAAACAGAAACATATGTTGAGCAGCAGTCAGTATCATATCAAACAGCACTTTACGTGTATTACTAAAACTGCTTAGTCAAATTAACACTGGATTTTATACACATTTGTTAATCTTAGGTAAAAGTTGAGTAATTTTACTTCATTAACCATATCGAAGTCTTTATCATGTCTGTGTTAAAAAAACAAAACACATATATTCAGAACAATATTTTTTTAATAATTAATTTTACCCATTAAAGCATGTTTAAGTTATACAAAACCACATCCATTTAATGGTAATGAAAAAGGATATTTTCATGAACTACAGCAGCCGCCTTAAGCAAATACCAAACTGCCACAATTGTCGATACAACATGTGCAATCTAAGTTAGCACTGTCCACATCATAACATCATACAGCATTCAATTTCATTGTAAAAGCCTTACCAAAGTCATCAGATCTTCTTTTCTGCTGTAATATTTGGCCCCAAAAGTTCAGTAAAAGTCCATGTTTTTCATCAGGGTACATGGGTTATTGATATTGTAGAAATGTGTCAGTCAGGGGGGTTAGAGAGGGTCTAAGCAAATGCAAGATATGTATCCCCTCCACTGCTGCAGTCCTCTGAGCTACTATCCCAAAAATAGACAGTGTTGTGGCAGACAGCAAGTGGGTCAGAGGGGTTTGAGTGATTAGGGGAGATTTAGGTTTCTAAGCCATGACAGTGACGAATAGAGTAAATTATTTTGATATTTCCTAATTTTACTCATTGGCATTATGTTTTACTTTTTTTGGGGTAAATATCTGTTCCAGTTTGTTTGGCTCAGTCACGTGCATGCAGCTCTGGAATGACTGAAATGAAACATTGCTCCCAGCTCGGATTCAGATTTCATGACAGCACTCTCTTAAAGGCCCAGTATACATGCCCACAAAAATCAGACCTTGCCTATTAAATTTGAGTCTTAAAATTCTTGAGACTGTTGCACCAACCATAACAAAGTTTTTAAAGTAAATGTATTTATACATTATATCTTTACTTTCTGACTTTCCAGGATTGTGTTGGATATTAACTGGTACTAATGGATTTTCAAGGGAAACTTTTGCATCGGAAATATTTTAAGTGTTCGGAAATAGCTCTTTTAAAGACTCACTTGACTAACACAATTTGAGATTAAGGTGACAGTTCATGGTTCGTTAGCTTTACTTTTGCAAGTAAATGGAAAAACTGGAAGGATGCAAACACACCTGTCACACATCCATTGGAATTCAACAGAGTTAATCTTTTTCCTCTTTAAGTCCATAATTACATCCCCAGCTTCTTCCATTCAGCCGTCGTTGTCATAAAGAAGCTCTGCCCACAACATCCTGGCTATAGTTAACCATTAAGCAATATGATGTACATATGCAGTTGCGGCTGTTCAGTTTGTGACAGTAGTACAGTTAGTAGTGTTTGGAATGAATCTCCTTTACTAAAAGAACAATTAAAGTTGCACAGATTTTGACAGATTCAGCCCAATGGAGTCTACACGCAGATTTGGGAAATATAGGGTGGAGCGGGAAGTGCTGGATGAGGAGAGACTGGAAGAGGTAACACAGAGAAAAACGTACTCCGACACCCACCCGTCTCTAACTGAACGGCTGAAAGATTCCTTAAGGTAACTCTTACTCTTACTGTACTGTAGATGTATATGTCTGTCAGAAACTCAACTTCAGTGCATTCATTCAAGATCAGTCAATGAAATCACTTTTGTCTCTGTATCCTTCAAATCCCTCAGATGTACAGTACCCAGACTGAAGCAAAGTGTGATGAGCAGCTTGCCTGTGTTATACTGGCTTCCCAAGTACCCAGTCTGGGACTATGGCATGCCAGACCTTGTCGCCGGCATCAGTGTGGGCATTATGCACCTGCCACAAGGTAAGACAATAGTCCACCACGGAGTAAATATCAACAGCTTTGCAGAAACATTTTTTTCACCTCAAAGTGAAATTCTCCTAGTCAATATGTTGACACATATGTTTGTCACAGGTATGGCGTATGCCTTGTTGGCCTCCTTACCGCCTGTATTCGGGCTCTACACATCTCTCTATCCAGCATTGATCTACTTCTTTTTTGGAACATCACGCCATATCTCAATCGGTAAGTAAAAAGAGAGAGACATAGTGCCATGGCCATTAAAATCTCTGTAATAACACGTTTCTGTCTTTCATGTGTTCAGGTACATTTACTATTCTCAGCATTATGGTGGGTAGTGTGACAGAGAGAGTTGCTCCAGATGGGGATTTCCTCAAATCAAATGGGACCAACATCACTGCAGAGGTGGACATTACTGCTCGGGACTTATACAGAGTGCAGGTGGCGGCTGCTACTACTGTCCTAGGAGGACTTATTCAGGTCTGAAATCAAAATCCCACAGAAGTAACAATGTCTTATTTTGTTGTTACAGCTGCCAAAACTTATAAATAAATGACTGTTTGCGTAGGTGGTACTGGGTTTGGTAAAATTTGGATTTGTGGGAACGTACTTGTCTGAACCTGTGGTGCGGGCTTACACATCAGCGGCTGCAGCCCATGCAGTGGTGGCACAACTGAAGTACATCTTTGGAGTTTCACCAACACGCTATAATGGTCCCTTGACGCTGGTGTATGTGAGTACTTTCAAGTGTTTGGTTCTGATATCCTTGTTTTTGTTGATGAAACGCTACTGATCTGTTTGGATTAATTGTTACAGCATAGTTTGGCGCTGATAATGACAAAACCTTTAAAGTAACTCTCACAAAAGAGTTTGATGTGCGTTCCTCATAATTTGTATTTAACCTTTATTTAACCAGGAGGTCTCATGATATACATTATCTCTTTTACAATTGTCAGAATATGATAGGTATCACATAGTTATAAGAACACACATCATTCATTTTTAACAATCACACACTGTATAATGCAACAAAACAGGACCTGAGAGACTTGAGAGAGATACAACTTGATAAAGCGATTACATTCCTCACAAAACATAATTTGAATATGATGTTTGTATGACTGATATGAAGGCAGCATTTTATCTCAGCAAGTGTGTCTTCAAATTACTCCAAGCTCAGGATGCATTGTACAAAACAAACAATTTAGTTTTACCAGGTTCTGAGCAGACTCTAGGGACAATAAAGATTATGTATCTAGATGATCTGGTCTGATAACTGTTAGAAACCGGAGATTTTACAGTGGTGAACAGGAAGTTTATCAAGTATGTTTTTTTTTTGGTGTTTTTTACTTTTTAATGAAGTCCATCCAGTTAACTTGTACACATTACTTACACCTTAAAGTAAACAGAGTTCAGAGTGGTTCAGCCACTGAATTTATGAGCCCATTATGCAGACTTTTTGACTCCTGATAACTTTGTTTGATCACTAACCCACAATACATAGCACAATGAAGGCATGATAACCTGCATATAACCTTATAATTATTTGAAACAAACAACAACTGCGCTAATTACAATAATTAGGTGAAAGTAGAGTGAGCCTCAGTCTTCTTGCATACCATTTTGAGGTCTTGCACAGGCCTTGTGCACAGGTGAAAATTTTATTTTATTTTATACTGAATTATTAATTAATATGATATAAGCCTTTGGTGTGTGCAGCATGTGTTTATTTACAGTCATATGTCATAACCCCTATCTACTTTATCCCCCTTAATTTGCAGACTCTGAAGGATGTTTGCTCCTTACTGCCACAGACTCATCTTCCCACACTGGTGGTCAGTGCTGTGTCCATGGCGTTTCTAATTGCAGCCAAGGAGGTCAACTCTTTTCTCAGTCCAAAGCTGCCAGTGCCCATCCCAGTGGAGCTCATCACAGTCAGTTGACACGAGGACACACTCTCTGGCCTCTCTTCATGTTTTTTTTTTTTACCTCTGTGCTGCTGCTGATGTTGCAGCACTGAAAAAGCACAGACACAGTGGAACCTTCTAGCTGAATCAGCAGTAGTGCCAGGGCCTCCGCATTTGTGCAGTACACAGCATAAAGGAGATACTTATGACTAATAATGAAGTTCATTTCTGGCATATGATTTACCAGTTTATTAATTATTGAAGGTTTGAAATGTGTTGCGAAATGTGGCTTCTTTGTGTGTGTTTGTGTTTACGAGCTGCATGTCTTGTGTGATGGCTTTAGATTGTGGCAGGAACATTGATATCATCCTATGCCAACTTGAACAGCAACTACACTATTTCAGTTGTTGGAAAAATTCCCAGTGGGTAAGCATTTGGATTAAAGTTATAATGCTGTAATTATTTGTTGAGTGATTCCCAGCTTGTTTACTCATTTCTTCTTTCTTCTCATCACTTCTTGTCCCTCTACCTGTGCAACAGTCTAATTCCTCCCAGTGTACCAGATGTGAATCTTTTTCAAAAGGTTATTGGTGATGCTTTTGCGCTGGCCATTGTTGGATATGCCATATCTATTTCCCTTGGAAAAACATTTGCACTGAAACATGGATACAAGGTGGACAGTAACCAGGTAAACTTGCACAAAATACCTGTTTAATTCAGCAGATACTGTTAGCAGACAATCATTTCCACATTCTGTATTTCTTTCCGTATTGTCTTTTCCTGATAATGCTTGTATCTCTGTCTTCACCCGGCTGCAGGAGCTTGTGGCTCTGGGTCTCAGTAATACAGTGGGGGGCTTCTTCCAGTGCTACTCTGTCGGCCCCTCCATGTCTCGAAGTCTCATCCAAGAGACCACTGGAGGAAAAACACAAGTAAGTGACATTAAAGAATTCAGCATTACCTTACTAGCCAAAGTCATTCTAATTTTCTACTGTGAACATGCAACATGCAATTCTTGTACTGTAAATGTGAAAGGAATATGAGCTAGTTGAAAAAGGTGAGCTAAAAAGGAAATGATGCTGAATTATATATGACATTATATAACAAATTGACCTCAACAACCTGATCTAACAATTATAACCTTAATAAGAACCATGTGGACATTCAAAATTCTGATGGTACTAGAACATCTACTGTAGTTTTTTGTTTCAGCAATTTATTATGCAGCATGTTAATTAGTTAGCTAGTGTGTCATGGACGTAGAAGTGCCCAGCCTACATGGACTTACAGTATATAATAACCAAAACATACGGTTGCAGCGGTTAAGCATTTGTCAGACATAAACATAACTTCTTACATTACATTGCACGCAAGCAACTTTGTCTCCTGTCCGCATTTTCTACAAATATAACCAGCGACACAAAAGATCCCCTTCCTGTAAAACACAGCTCAGGTTTTTCCATCGTCATTCATTTAGAAGACGAATATATATATATAATATAATTATCATATCATCATATAATGAACAATAAAACACCTACCTGCATGTTTCAATAGCTGATGGTAATGTACACATGCACACAGAGATGTATTTATTGTTAATAATTGGAAACTAGACTCAACAGTTGTTTGGGTACAATGCTGAAAATAGGTGCTCATACATTCAAGCTAAGCAAAATATACTATATGTTAACATGCCTGCTGAACACAAATATTTCAATTAAATCAGAAACAACCTTATTCTTGCAGATGGCGGGAGTGGCCTCAGCTCTAATTGTGCTGGTGACCATACTGAAACTTGGACCCCTGTTCCAGGACCTGCCAAAGGTTCTGTTGCCATACTATTTGTCTTAACTGTAAAGTGATTAGCCTCATTCACACTTCTAGGCACACATCTGATTAATCATGTTAAAACTTGTGTGTCTGCTTATTTTAGGCTATCCTTGCATCGATTGTCTTTGTAAATCTGAGGGGCATGTTCAAGCAGTACTCTGACATCGTTACACTGTGGAAAAGCAGCAAGATTGATCTGGTGAGTGGTTATATTATTAGTATTAGGGCTGCAACTAACGATTATTTTCATTATCAACTAATCTGCCGATTATTGTCACAATTAATCAACTAATCGTTAAGTGCATAAAATGTCAAGAAATTGTGAAAAATGCTCATCACAATTTTCCAGAGCACCAAGTGACGTCTTCAAATTGCTTCTTTTGTTCAACCAGCAGTCCAAAACCCAAAGACTCTTCATTTAATGTCATAAATGACATGACAATGACAATGACAAAAAATAGCAGCAGTTCCTCACATTTAAGAAGATGAAAGAAGCTCATTTTTAAGATTTTTGCTTTAAAAATGACTGAAACAATTAATCGATATTCAAAATAGTTGTTGATGAATTTTCTTCCGACCGACTAATTGATTAATCAACTAATCATCGCAGCTCTAATTAGTATGAAATATTTTTTAAAAATAGCCTTAAAAGCAGCAACTGTGACAGATAAAAAACATGTGATTGTTCCTTTCCACTGTCAAACTAAAGAACGAATAATGCTGTCATGCTGTATCCTCCAGGTGGTGTGGTTGGTCACCTGGGTGTCATCGCTGCTGCTCAATCTGGATCTGGGTCTTGCAGCATCGATCACCTTTGCTCTGCTTACTGTTATCTTCAGAACTCAACTGTAAGACTCCTCTGCTCCTCATCATAGTATATTTCTCACTTCAGTATGTGAGTCATACTGTGTGTGAGTGTTTGAGAGGCAATATTAGTAACTGATGTTAGGCAGCAAGATCTGCCAGATTAGACAAAGTACTGGACACAAACATATTGCTCAAATAATAATTTTATGTGTTTATTTAATTTTTTTTATTCCATTCAGCCCAACATACTCTGTACTGGGAAATGTTCCAGGTACAGAACTGTACGTGGATATAGACACCCACAGAGAGGTAAAACAGAAGACGAGAAACCACAAATAAAAACTCTGTCCTCACTGCAAAAAAAGTAAATTTTTTGTTTTTGCTATTTGGCAGGCGAAAGAGATTCCAGGTGTTACTATATTTCGCTCCTCTGCTACAGTATATTTCGCAAATGCTGATCTCTACCTAGAGGCTCTAAAAGAAAAGGTTTGTTCTCTTTCCTAATCATACTATCTACTTTAGGACTGCAACAAATTATTATTTTCATTATTGAGCAATCTGATGATTATTTTAGTCCAAGGTGGTACCTTCAAATACCAAAACCCAAACATATTTAGTGAATTATCATATCATAAAGAAAAGCAGCCAAGCTGCACGTTTGAAAGGCTGGATCCAGAGCAACATTGTTGCATGAAAAATTACTGAAATTATTAATGAATGATCAAAATAGTAACTGACTCATTTTCTGTCAATCGATTAATCAGTTAATTGAATAATTGTTTTAGTTCTAATCTCTTACCAGTTTTATGTCTAAGAATTTGGGACTCTTTGCCCTTTTCCAAAGCAATAACGTCTTGCTTTTGTTCATTTTATTATATTTTTATAAGATGCAGATGATTTTTCTTCTTTATCTGCTTTCAGAGTGGGCTTGACATCAGTAAAATGATTATCTATAAGAAGAGGCAGGAGGCCAAACAGAAACGTAGACAAAAGAGGGCTGAGAGACGGGTAAAAAGGCAAGCCAAGAGAGAGGTAATATACTGGAACTGTGTAACTTAACTGCTGAAACATGCATTGTTTATAGACATTTCACAAATATTTTTAGGACAATAAGGATGTTTTGGTGTTTGGCCTATTGATCACCGTATCCTGTGTGGAAAGAAAATTGTAACCAACAATCTGAGTTACAGTAAGCAGATGGCTGTCCAGTGTGTCTGGATAGAACTAGGTGACTGATGGCCAAACTACCCAAAAGTCAAGATACTTGAGTACTTAACAGAAGTTAGAATTCTTACCACTCTGCAGAGACGGGCACAGAAGGCAGCTAAACAGGACACATGCATGGACGAGGATGTTACGGACAAGGAGGAGCAGGGCTGCACTGAGAGGGAGAATGGGACGGTGTTTGTCATCCCAACCACTACAACAACACCAACACCAGACAGCCACTGTAGGTGGGAGTACCTGAAAGGAGGCGATCCAGACTGCACCAGCTTAGGGTGCATGTCTGACCTGCAGGACGGAGACACCACCACTCTGGGCTCCAGCAGTGAAGACACGCTGAGTCGTGACCTGGAACGGGTCTCTCTCGGGTCACTAGGCAAGTGGAGCTGGGACATTCACTCCATCATTATTGACCTCTCCACAGCCAACTTCATTGACACAGTGGCTATCAAGACTATGAAAAATGTAAGTACTAAAGGGAGAAATATCTTTTAAACAAAGGGTAAGACATGACTTAAATGTCCATACATTTCCCCTTACCCTTTCACATCATTCAGGTGTCAAATCCCTTTATTAAATACTGAAAATGTGATTTGAGAAGCACGAGCAATGTATTTGGGTTGCTGTGGGAGTTTTACAGGGAGAGCCCAAGAGTCATGTTTTTATAAACAACTAATTTCACAATTTAAATATGACAATATTAACAATAAATACAGGTCAGCAATCACCTGGTCCTTAAACAGTTATACGACTTATCTTTCAGTCAGACTAGACAGATAAAAAAGCATTTAATTTAGGATTGGCAAGTGATGTCAGTTAAATGAGTTCATGAACTGATAAAACACTGACATAATGGATGATTAAATTAACCCTGATGATTCGCTGTTAGACCTATAGTTGGCTGATTAGGGTTAGTAGCAACTGATGGGGAAGAAATGTGAAGATTTTTTGAAAGTTGCTGCAGTGGTAACTTTTGATAAGGAGAAATATTCTGTATTTATTAAATTTACAGATTTTCCAGGACTTCAGTGAGATTAACGTAGATATCTACATGGCTGGCTGTCAAGGTAAGTGATTATCTTCTCGCTTCCTTGAGGCTGTGCGACATGAACAAGCTTTATCTGGGTGGTAATTTGCTTGTAAACAGTTTTCTCAAGACCATTTTACACGCCTTCATCTCATCACACCTGGATTACTGCAAGAGCCTTTTAACTTATTTAACCCAAAAATCTACTGACCGACTCCAGACTGTCCAGGACTCAGCTGCCAGGCTTTTAACCAGAACAGAGAAATATGACCACATTACCCGTTTTAGCTTCATTACACTGGCTCCCAGTATGTTTTAGAATTGACTTTAAAAATTTTTTGATCACTTTTAAAGCTCTTCATGGCCTCTCGCCTTGTTATATTTCTGACCTTTTAGTCCCATACACACCAGCACGTACCTTGAGATCCTTGGGCAGAGGTCTGTTGTCTGTTCCAGAGTCTCGACTGAAAACTAAAGGGGACAGAGCGTTTGCTGTCAGGGCCCCGAGGCTCTGGAACAGCCTGCATGAGGAAATCAGGTCAGCTGAGTCAGTGAATTCTTTTAAGTCCCTTCTTAAAACATACTTTTATAGGAGAGCCTTTCCCGATCTTATTTGACTTAATTTTACCCCTTTTATTTTATTTCTATTTTACTTATTTTATATTTATCTTACACGTGTATTTTAATCTTTTCAATGTTTTCTTGCTTTTATCGTGTATTGTTTTTGTATTATTTTCTTTTGGGTATTATTGTCTTTACACTTGTTAAAGCACTTTGTAACTTGTTTTTGAAAAGTGCTCTACAAATAAAGATTATTATTATTATTATTTTCTGCTCAGCGTCTGTGGTGGAACAATTAGAGCTTGGTGGCTTCTTCTCTGAGTCGATAACAAAGAGACGTCTTTTTGCCTCCGTTCATGATGCTGTGCTCTACTGTTTGGACCATCGTGGAGCGACATCAATCCCCATATACGAGCCCTCAGTGGTGAGTATATGCAGCTGATACTGACACTTTATTTGGACAATCCACTGTTGATAGTTGCATTTTTAACAGCATTGGACAATCTAACCAAAAGTGTGTGACATACCTATAGAAGTACTCACTAAAACATTAAAAATCATGTAATTTTAAAGATCTAAAAACTGTTTGATTTCAGGACACAAAACTTTAAGGACTTCAACCAAAGAGAACATCCAGCACTTAGGATGATCTTCGCATCTACTGGGGGGAAATATCAGAAGATAAGATTTTCATTAAATTTAAAAAAATTTACAGATTATAGCCCTGAGTAAAGCATAAAACAAATGATACATATGAATCATTTTAGTGCGTCTGTCATTTTATTGTTTAGTTATATTGATATTTATACATATTGTCTTTAAGTAGGAAGACTAATGCTGAAGACACGTGAACTTAATTTAACTTTATTCAATGTGGGAGAGTGATACAGTGCATTTTTAAGGAAAAATAAATTGTTAAAATTAAACATCCAAACAATACCTGTCAAGAACAATTCTGGCAGAAAATAATTATGAATTCATAGAACAAAGACAAGGCAACATGCATCACACTGCGTGTGTGAGCTTTTTTTGGTAATGGCAGCAATATCAAGGTAGGACACTGAAATGTTTACTATAGCCATTTCTATTTTCAAGTGCAATTTTGCTCATAACAACAGCAAAACCTGTGAAGCTAAAGCTGTGAAGCTAAAGCATGCAAAGGGAAAGTTTTTGTCTCAACTCCTTTAATGAGTTTATAGTGCAACATTCCTAAAATGGGAAATTAAAGCAGATTAAAAAATAACAGGATAAGAATATCCAAGCAATATTTAACAAAAGTATATCTTTACAGTTGCATAAACCCACTGTGACCTCATTCCCTGAATAAATCTTGTCTCTACATACTGGCCACAGAGGACATTGCCAAAGAAGTTGTGCACAGGACTGAGGAACGCTAGGTAGGCTAGGTTTTTTGTTTGTTTTTGAAATTTGGTTTTTGAGCTACAAGTCTTGATGGACATCAGAACTCTGCATGTCCGGGTTCAGAGTTAGACCTTCATCATCCTCGTCCTCTGGCTGCTGTGAAACCAGCTGCTGGTAGCGAGCCTGCCGCTGGTAATCCGGATCAATGTTGATCCATTTATTGGCAACCCACTTAGTGCCATGAGTGACCACGCAGCCTCCATGCAGAGCGTATTCATCCTGCTCTCCCACCCAACCTATTGGGGGGAAAAAAGCAATGGCCTTCATATAATTTGCTTTTTTTTGTTTTATTTTTTATCACACTGATGATGTGATTGTTAAACACACTGCTTCAACTGGTTGATCAGGATGAATTACTTAATCAGTTTTATTCTCCCAACTAACATCCAAGTTTATTTGGAAAATTATAAGTTATATGCAGTATATTTCCTGTATTGTTACGGTATATAGTTGTGTTTTACCATAAATCTGTACAGAACCATGGGCTTGAATCTCGACCTTTTGACTGCATTTTTATGTTTATTTTTATTTAAACATCTATTAGATAGAACAAATAGAACAGAATGTTATGCAGACAATTATGGTTCAATGTATAAATATTTGTCTACTTCATTGATTTATGACCAAATTATTAAAATCCCCATCAGCTTCCGCTGTACTTTGTGTTTAGTGCTAAACAGCAAATGCTAACATTTGAGCATGCTAATCCAACCATGGTGAAAATACTGTAAACATTATACCGATGTATCAATATGTTAACATTGCTAACTTTAGCATTTAGGTGAAAGCACCACTGTACCTATATATAGCCTCACAGAGCTGTTAGCACAGCTGTAGGGTCTTAGTCTTTAATAGTTTACTCTTAACTTAATTTTTATTAATATTGATAAGATTCGCAAAAATTATATGTAAAATGCAAATACATTTGGGTTTTAATATTGACAGACTATGTGGCACATTGTATACCAGACAAATGTTAGTTATATAATAAAAATGTGCTTTTGCATCAAATTAAAACGGGTAGTTGCTGATTTGCATTTGTATTGCAATATTATACTAATAAACTGTGCAGTACATTTTTTTATGGGAATCCTACCTCTTCCATCAGAAAGATAGTTGTACCAGAAAACAGCTGTCCCTTTGGTGGGCTTCACCCTCAGGTTACTCTTATCACAATTCCTTCTGGTGTCCAAAAGATCGACATCATTCTGTATTAGAGACTAAAACACACAATCAAAATCAGTGGCACAGTTTGCTTAAAGTTGCGGCCCATGCACTAACTGACAAACAAATGAGTTAACACAGATATGAAAGACATGCACAGTATGTACACAATACTTTTGCAGGGCTCTCTGTACACATTTTCAGACCCACACACAATTACGCACCACTTCATCATAGGTCCTGTTGTCTGCCACAGGGAATGCGGTCTCCCCGCCCCCCTCAACAGAGTTCAGGTAGAAGAGAACTGTGATGTACCTAGGTGTGTGACACAGATTTAAATTGACACACACATGTATGGTGCAAACAAACAGACACACACACACACGCTTACAAACACTTTGCAAACATGAGACAAGCACTGATTTTTCCCAAGTTGACAATGTGGACTCGCACATACTAACATGTCAGCTATCACAATGGAATTTCAACACACTGTTTAGTAATCACACCAGACAAATGAAGTCAAATCTGAACATTCACCAATATTTTTGTTGAGAAATGCACCTTCAGTCATCTCAGTCAACACTGTGTACCTTCAGTGACCTCACCTGCAAGACGTCTCAAAAGGGGTGGAGGTGTTTGCCGCGAGGCGAGTGTGTGTGCAGGCTGTTTCAGGATACACAGGGCCACTGTCATGGTGGGCGTGGTAGTGTCCTCCCTCCTCATAGCGAACCACCTGGAGCGGCTCACTGAGGTCCACTAATGTGGGCGGGAGCCGAGTGAGGCGAGTCACCCTTTGTTAGAAAACGTTAAAGGAAAAGTCTGGGAAAAACACTTCCAAACCGTCTTTATTCTTCATGTTAAAGGTTATATAGTTATTATAGCACAACAGCAATCGAAAAATGGTTTGACTTGTTTACCTCGTCTTGATGTCTTGGAGGACTTGGTGAGCTCCTTTACCCTGGTACAGCCAGGTGTGTCTGCTGTTCCTCACCAGCTGACTCCTTTTCACACCTTGCTGCATCAGGAAGCGCTGGAAGGCATCATTGCTCAGAAGCCTAAACTCCTCTAGACTCAGCAAACCTAAATTATGAATATAAATATTATTCTGAATAAGTCTTCATTTGTTACCTTACTGAGACTATTCAATCTTTCTCTCATTATATAGTAACCATATAACATATACTGAATAAGAAACCCAGTTTTCACCATTAGTACAATAGTTTAGGAGAATATGATTTCTACTACTACTACTTGATATAATGTGTATATACTTTGGATGTCACAGTTTGCTCCTCAGTCCCTCTCTTTAGCCACTCCCTCTGCATTGCTCTCTGACTCCCCGGACCTTATGTACTCTACATTCCAGTTTATAAATGGCACCGGAAAAGACACCTGCAGTATCAGGAGGTAAATCTGGGGGTCTTTCTGAGGGGGGAAACAATTTCGAAGGGAAAAATTACTGTTATGTCCATACTACGCATACACAACACTTGAAGAGGGGTCACAAGTAGGCATTTAACACTACTGATATATGCAATGCAGTCATTGTATTTACAGTAAACAATATATTCCCATAATGAAAGAAATAAAGAATTTGTAGAAATTTCAACCAGGATTCATTTCTATATATACATTACACATACAAATATGTACATGAACTATTAACCAGTAACACAATTTATGTTTTCAAAACATTATGCAAAAAAATACATTTCTGTGACACTACAGACGACTGATTGGTTAAAACCTAAAATGATGAGTGAAGTTGATTTCTTACCGTTACCATCCTTGTCAGCTTTGAGCCCAGCATAGATTTCTCTCAGATTCTCCGGTGTGAGCCAGATGCCGTCCCTCACTCGAGAATGAGTCAGTATCTGTTGGATATTAAAGATGTGATGAGTTAACCACCCCCCCCCCCCAAAAAAAATAAACTATGCATGTGCCCACAATCCACAAACTGACATACACCTCATGGAGCTGCAACTGTCCATCCTGGTTGATATCAAGAAGGTTGAAGATCTCCTCTGGGCTGAGGTTGAGCTCCTTGGCCAGTTCCTCCTGGCCATCTTGTACCATTAGCTGGCTTTCCATCAGACCTTTTAGCTGTGCAAGCTGCATCACAACACGACACTCATCCTCTGACAGAAAGCCAGGGATCTCTGCCGGAAAAAAAAGTTATACACAGAGGTAAAAATCTTTTGGGTCAACAAGATTGCAGCATTTTCTCTGCAGCATGCTTCACATTTTCTGACTTGCTACCATGTCAAGCAGAAAATGAACCAGCAAGTATTTTTTTATTTAATTAACCATTTCATTCCTGAAGCATAAACTGAAAACTTTCTCTGATTCCAGCTTCTCCACTTGAGAGTAAATGGAAAATGTTTCGGTTACTACCTTGGCTTCTCGGAAGTTGTGACAGACATTCTTGACTATTTTGAGAGGTTTAATAAGAAAATAATCAATGATTAATTGACATTTAAAACAATAGTTAATTGTAGACCTAATGTAGACAGCCATCCAACTAGTTACAAGTTTTTCATTGATCCCCAGCAGCACCATGAATATCAACAATGAACCATTCATTTAAAGGTACAGTCAATCTATGCTTGTTGTTGCCAATACAAAACAACCAATATACTATACATTGTCATCTATATGCCATTAATTGGAACCAGTGTGCAGATGAAGTGGATGCCTCAGGATAGCCACACGGGTGTTTGGCCTCTTACCAAACAGCAAAGGTTTCAGACTCCGAGTCCGCATTTCATGCACTTTGCCTGGCACCAGTGACACCTGCTGGACATGTCCCACCTGACAGAGAAACCACAGAAATTATGTTAGCGGTGCTCGTTGTGCGCAAGAGAGGGAGTAAATAAAAGAGTGGGGCTGAGGATGCATCAACACATTACTCACTCTTATTCCCTCGATTCTTGTAAGGGACACATCGCGCAGAGGCTCAGGCTTTGGTGACGGACGTCCCGACTCGGGGGGCTGGTGGTTACTGCTGGGAGCATCACGACTCCGGTTGGCATCCTCCTGCCCGCTGATGTAGTGCACGTAAAACAGCAGTGCAATAACATTAATGATGTACACGTGAAAAAACACCATCACTACTACGAAGTAGGAGCGGGAGCACACGCTGCTCTTGTTGCAAGAGAGGCGCTCACACGGCGGCCGGAGCGGCAAGGTCGTGCTCCCGGACGGAGTCTTGTCCTCGGCATCTGGGGTTTCCTGGTTGTCAGTCATTTTCCTGAGATCGGTGGAGTTGGTAGGCTACTTCCTCGGCAGCAAAGTCCATCTGACTGATCAAACGAGAGGATAAACTGGCAGCTCAGAAGTGGCAGATGCTCTGGCTGACAGATGTACAGTTTAATTAAAAAAGAAAATCAGGCCAGCTACTCACGGAGGGTTCACATGAACTGTGCTCGTTTTAAATGAGACGTCTGTTGCTGTGTCGTTATCTTTTCGCCCACAGACAGCAGCGCTGCAGCCTCGGACAGTCTTGTTTACACTGCAGCAGTCAGCAGCGGCAGGAAAGCGCACTGCGCATACGAAACCACGGCGGAACTCATCCCAAAAACCTGATCCATAAATCTGACCCGGCATCGACTGAGTACACTAATCATCCTTTAAAATAAAAGAAACACGATTTGTGAACATGATAAAACATGACGGTCTGCAGTACATCCTACTATTGACGCGCCATTGCCTGAGCCTGAGCTCTCCCGTTGACAGCAACAGTCTGCCTCCCGTGCAATGCTGACCCCTGGTGACCTAAAGCAAAAACAACTTTGCTGTCTTATTGCCAAACAGTGACCCCCTCATCTCTACTGCTCTTTGTGTGTCTGGTCGATCTATTCTGTTTATTGAATAAAGCCAACTAAATAAACGAAAACAATAATGATAAATAAATTACCTATTTAAAAAGTCTAGTTTATCTTTGGTCAGCTCAGCTCCAGCATATTGGTTGGCTCTTGTTTAGGAAGGTCTAAAACAAATGACATTTTATTTTTCTTCAGCTCTTACCTCCTTGATCAGTTTTATGATTATTTTCTTTTATTACTACCTTAGAATTGTTGTTATGGTTGGCACACCTATAAAATATGGTTCCTGTTACTAGTGACTCTCAGAGTGTAAAGAAAAAGAAGGTTGAATCAATGAAAGTCTATATCTGGTGGACACTGTAAGACATGTAGACCCCTTAACACATAAAAAAGAAATTAGAACCCAATAAGGTTTTATGACTGTTTCTGTCAGTCACTTGACCTCAATCTAACTGAACAGTGAAGAAAAGATGGGTGCAGTAAACAGACAAGACAGAGCGTCTGATATCTCGGCATGTTTATAAGAGAGAACTTCAGGCAGTCACTGCTACTGCAAAGTTCACTAAAATGAATATTTTCTCCACAAATTAATTGGTGTCTATTGAGCTAGATAATTTGGGTTTTGTTCCAGGTTGTATAAGTGAATGGAATTTTATTTGTGATACAGCATAAAAAAACATCTTTTTCCAAAATGAGTGCTATGTCCACAGTGAGTTCTGTTGAAAATGTCACCCTTATTGTATTGGGGTGCAAATCTCAGAGAAACATATCTTGCCTGACCTAGGCTTGCTAACATACACCACCCCAGCACCACCATCAAATATTTCTGTCCCAGATGAAGAAATCTCGAAATGTCTTCAAAACAAGTGTTGTCAAAACAGCTAACATTAACAGTTGAAACAGAACAGTTCAGCTAGCTGTTTATCAATATCAATAGGTAGTATAATCACCAAAAAATGTTTCAAATGTAAAAACAATAACGTTAGCTGTTCGATTGGAATAAACTGCAGCCAGTCTTTAAAGAAGCTTATTTATTAAGTGAACAAAAGAATAAGCTAAAGTTGCTGATAATGTTAACTTACACCTAATGTAAGATTACCTCTAAATGACCACCCATTCTGTCTTTACCATTACACTTAATCTAATGTAAGATAGCTGTGCTCTGTGTAAGCTTAATTTTAAAATAGAAAACTTAGGGCCCTGTCCACCAAAGCGTTTTTTGCCAGCTGAAAACGCCTAGCTGGGAGCGCTAGGGTGCGTTTTGGAGGCGCAGTGTTTTTTTTCGAGACGCTGTGGTTGTTATGATACATAATTTCAGTGGAGGCGATGTGTTGCAAGTAGGGTAGCTTACTAAATTTTAGTGAATGTAAATATATCACCACAAAGTATGTAGGCCTACTTGCTCTGGCCTTTGCTCTGCATGAAGAGAAGGCTGAAACATGAGAGCACAGACTGTCCGTACGTGGGTTCATGAGATTTTGCGGGCGAGGAAACACCTCGGCGAGTAGGCACATCGCTTCGTTCAAGATCGGATGTGCTCGGTGCGATGTTTGTCCCGCCCCTCCTGCACTGTGATTGGACGGCTGGATAAAAAGTGACAGTGACGAGCGCAGCGTTTTCCCCCAAAGTTGAACATTTTTCAACTCTCGGCGACCGGAAAAAAAACGCTCAGCGCCCAGCGCGGAAAAGACGCTTTTGTTCAATTATTGTGAGTGATTATTTGGGTCATAGTTATGTATAAATTATACATCAAATATATACAAATATAAATTATGTAAATTATAAATTATGTACAATTATACAGTTTATGCATATTTTGGTATATCTAATTTATAGGCGAGGAAAATGTATAACTTGAGGACCTTAATTTAAAAACAGTTGAATATATGAAAGTTTTCTTTTTATTTAAAGAACTTATTGAAATTAATATGCAGTAAATTAATGAGCTTGAATGACCTTTGACTTAGTGCTAAGTCAACTACATGACTATTTTATACTAGTCTAAATTACATAATGAGTCATAGTCATAATTGTTTCCCAGAGACCCTGAGGGCTTCTATTCAATCATTACACCACCCATTCAAAAATGAAAGGAAAGACAAAAAAGATGCCACAAACTATCTACTTTTATTGACTTTTGATATCACAGCATGCTTAACATGCTAGAGTGAACAAGTAACACGATACTCATATTGTATGACTTCTTGTTACTGTAAAACCTTAATTTCTTCCTTACTCTTCTGCATCCTTGGTCTGAAATGACAGAATAATGGCATGGTAAAGATTTGGCCAGATAGTGAATATATGAAATGAGCATTTCCCCAAACTTGATTATCTCAGAAAGTTATTTTTTTTACCTTGACAATTTCCCGACTCTTTACCCTCAGCTTGTTGACCTGAGACTCGGCAATGTCAGCTCGCTCCTGAGCTTCCTCCATCTCATGCTGCACCTTCCTGTACCTGGACAGGTGAGTGTTGGCCTGCTCCTCCTGTGTGATGAGTGTGATTTATTAAAAACCTGTGGACTGAGTGACATTTTCAGAATGTGTGTTGTTGTGATCTGTAGGTGTACTCACAGCCTCCTCAGACTGCCTCTTGTAGGATTTCACTTTCAGCTGCAGCTTGTCCACCAGATCCTGAAGTCGGGCAATATTCTTCTTGTCCTCCTCAGTCTGTGGTAAATTAGGAATGATGAATGAGCATAGTTATATAAACTTAATAGTAGCTTAAGCCTACTATTTTCATTACTATACTGTATATTAATATGACCATTGGTATTTGTAAGTATTAGCATTGCAAATAGAAACATACCTGATAGGTGAGCTCCTTTACTCGTCTTTCATATTTTCGCACTCCCTTGACAGCATCAGCAGCTCGCCTCTGTTCAGCATCAAATTCAGCCTCCAATTCTCGAACCTTAGAAGAAGAATGCAGTGATTATAAAAACAAAAAGTTTCCCTGGCATACAGAAAGGATGAATGGGTTGATCCTCATGACACTTACCCTAGCCTCCAGTTTCTGGAGCTGCTTCTTGCCGCCCTTCATGGCCAGATTCTCAGCTTCATCAAGGCGATGCTGCAGGTCCTTCACTGTCACCTCCAGGTTCTTCTTCATCCTCTCCAAATGAGAACTTGTGTCCTGCTCCTTCTTCAGCTCTTCTGCCATCATGGCAGCCTGAAGTGTTGTTGAATTTTACATTTTAGGATATAAGCGTACTGCAGTCTAATGTTTCAACTTTTAGAGGACTAGATGCGGTGGAGAAATGGCCTAACACACAATATTAAGCTCAGAAATGCTGTGCACTGTATATTGTACATTATTACATAGTGACTCACATCAGTGATGGCCTTCTTGGCCTTTTCTTCAGCATTTCTAGCTTCCTGGACAGAATCTTCCACTTCACCTTGGATCTGAATGAGGTCAGCTTCCAACTTCTTCTTGGTGTTGATGAGGCTGGTATTCTAAACAAATGAAAGTCTGGATTACATACTATGATTTTCAGTCAGGTGTTTGACATGACATTGTTTGAATCTTTATTTACCTGAGAGTGCAGCAGCCCCACACGCTCGCTGGCATCAACCAGCTCCTGTTCAGCCACTTTGCGACCTCTCTCCGTCTGCTCCAGTGCGACTCTCAGCTCCTCGATCTCAGCTAGCATCAGGTTGTTCCTGCGCTCCACTATAGCAACCTGTTCCCTCATTTCATCCTGTCCTCTAATAGCATCATCAAGATGCAGCTGGGCATCCTGAAATGTTAAACATTGACAGATGTATCAGCAAACACTTTTGGCTACGTTTGGAAGCAAGATGCTTTTCCACAAATCCTTCAGTGGCTGTACCTTAAGCTGTCCCTGAAGATTCCTCAGCTGTTTCTGGGCTTCAGCTGCCTGGCGGTTGGCGTGGCTCAGCTGAACCTCCATCTCATTGAGGTCTCCCTCCATCTTCTTCTTGATTCTCAGGGCATCGTTCCTGCTCCTGATCTCAGCATCCAAAGTGGTCTGCATGGACTCGATCACTCTCTGGCTGTTCCTCTTGATCTGCTCAATTTCCTCGTCCTTCTCTGCAATCTTTCTGTCAATTTCTCCCTTGATTTGGGTGAGCTCTAGCTGAATGCGGAGAATCTTGGATTCCTCATGCTCCAGGGTAGCCTTGACAAAAAATAAATATTTATTGTGTAGCTCAAGCATAGTTTAAAATGGTGTTTAATAAAAGATATTTTATAGGACAGTACCTCTGCCTCTTCAAGGGAAGTCTGGAGTTCAGACTTCTCTGCCTCCAGAGTCTTTTTCCCTTTCTCCAGTTCATGAATGCTTTTTCCGTTCTCTCCAATTTGCTCAGTTAGATCTGAGATCTCCTCTGTAAGAAACAAGGTATAGGCGATTATGAAGTACGTGTGAGTGGAATTAATTAATTTATTAAATTATTAAAAAGTGAATGTACTACAGTATTTGATGTTAGTTTGAAATCATAGGTACTGCACATTGAACCAAAAACTGTATTCTACAGTGCATAAGACACGGCTTTTTAAAAGTTTGATATACAGAGTGCAAAAAGAAAATTCAGTTATAAAATCTTTTAAACTATCCAGAATCAGATCACTGCCAATTATTATTGTTAGTGAGTTTAGTAGTAAGTTTTTTTATTCTGCTTTTTCTAGACTTTGCATACGTTGCAGGTTCTTGTTCTCCCTCTTCAGGGTCTCCAGCTGGTCCAGAGCTTCTTCATATGAATTTTTCAGCTTGAACATCTCAGTGCTGAGAGAACGAGCTTCTTTTTGTGATGCCTCCAGCTCTGCCTGGCATTCCTCATGCTTCTGCTTCCACTCTGCAAGAATCTGAAAACATAAAAAGAATTGAATTTGAATTTCTTAAAGGATAGCCCCTTGAAATGTATCATTTCATTTTTGTGGGGGTCCTGCAGCATACATGCATGTACAGATGCAAAAGTAAACCACACAGTACAGATAACAGACAACAGACAGACACAGTACACAAACATAGTGGATATAAAAAAATAACTTTCTCACCTGCCCTCACCCCACCCACAATTAATATGGAAAAGAAAATGAACACAATTACATTGACTAAGTGATCAACAGACTGCAGTAAACAACTAATGCGTCATCAATCAAAATGCATCATAACAAATGCAACTTACAGGATCCAGTCACATCATCACAGGAATAGATCATATGAAAAATCATTATTATTGTCATCTGACTATATATTCCACATAAACAATTCTTATTAAAAGTGAATTTGGTACCCTTAATAACAAGAGCATGTAGTTTTGAGAAAAGAAAATAGAGATGATTTAAAGAAACAGAAAGTAGAAATTGCTCTCTTTTACCAGTCTTGAGGGGCTTTGTTTTGAAATGCTTCATGGTCAGCTACATAAAATAACCTGGGTACCCAAAAAAAAGTTGCACATTACAGCAAACAAGTCATCAATAAAAATCAAACCTTGTCAAAGTTCCTTTGCTTTTTATCGAGGTTAGCAGCAAGAGCATTAGCTCTCTCCACGTCGATCATCATGTCTTCCACTTCACCCAGCAGTCTCTGTTTTGTCTTTTCCAGAGAAGCACATTTTGCATTCACAGCCTCAATGGATTCTTCTGCATCCTGAAGACGCTGGGCAAGCTTTTTCCTGTTAAGACATATGAAATTAGTTGCTTTACAGAATCAATGCATGCGGAAACAATGGGATTTCAGAACTGTTCATTACTTGGCTTCCTCCAGCTCCTCAGTGCGCTGAATGGCATCAGTCTCGTATTTGGCTCTCCACTGAGCCACCTCGCTGTTGGCCTTGGACAGGGCCCGCTGTAGCTCAGACTTGGCCTCCTGCTCCTCCTCATACTGCTCTCTGAGCAGGTCACAGTCATGACGAGCTGATTGAACAGCATGAGCCAGGGCGTTCTTGGCCTTACAAAGAAGTAGAGACATTTTTTATTAACTAACTTGAAGCTTTGAACTGGGCATTTTAACTGGGAAGTGTAACACTGCAGTTCTGTGATAGTGTTTTTAATGTGCACATACTTTAAGTTCCTCTTCAGTGTGCCTCTTGATCTCCTCAATTTGCTGGGTATAAGCCTGCTTACTCCTTGTCAGCTGAGAGATCAGTGCTTCTTTCTCCTCCAGCTGGCGACTGATTTCACCTACAGAGAGACAGGGAGTTAGAAGTCATCTAAATGCAATATGGGACTTGCATTGGAATTTCTTTTTGTATGTTTTAGTAAATAAACAAACATGTAAATTCTTCTCACCATTCTCTGTTTGCAGTCTTGCCCTGTGTACCCCAATATCATTCAGTTGTCGCACATGTTCTTCATTTTTGGTCTTCAACTCACTCAGTTGATCCTCAAGAGTACGACACATTTTCTCCAGATTGGTCTGAAATTAGCCAAAGTTTTATTAAAGTAATGCAGTGTAGTCTAATTCAGGGAGAATCAATTAAAGTGTAGCAGAGTAAGTTTGTTTTGTCCGTTGCAAAATAAACATTTTACTTTACCTTCGACTTGGAAATACCCTCCATATTGCTTGAGAGGTCATCGATTTCCATCTTGTATTCACTTTTCTCTTTCTCCAGTTTCTGTTTGACTCTCTGGAGGTTATCAATCTGTTCTCCCAGCTCTGCCACGCTGTCAGCCTGCTTCTTGCGGAGAGCTGCAGCGGTGGCCTCGTGCTGCAGGGTGGACTCTTCCAGATCCCGACGCAGCTTCTGAAACTCAGCCTCGCGCTTCTTGTTCATCTCAATCTGAACAGATGTTGCTCCACCAGCTTCTTCGAGCCTCTCGCTGATCTCCTCAAGTTCCCTGGAGAGATCAGACCTCTGCTTCTCCACCTTGGCCCGAGCAGCACGCTCAGCCTCAATCTCTTCCTCCAGTTCCTCAATACGTGCCTACATTTAAAAAGAAACACATAAACAAAGCCACATTCTAATATGTTTCTGTCTACAAATCGATCTGGGTCATCCCATGTCAGTGGAGTGTAGTCACTGTTAAAAACTATTAAGATACTGTACCAACCTGAAGTTCTTTGATCTTTTTCTGAAGTTGAGCTGAAAGTGATTGCTCATCCTCTATCTTGCTAAGAAGCTGGCTTGTTTCAAAGTCCTTCCTGTGTGGGGACAGGAATTCAAAAACAGTACAAATTGCATAAATGCTTAGTAAGCAAAGTAAGTATGAGTTTTACTTATACTCAGCTTTTGTTAGCCTCTAAACCATTGAAAGGATCAAATTTGTTTCCTATCCTGTTTTCACTGTGGGTTTATACACAGCTTTTTCAATAGAGTATGCTGTACTAGGCTAGAGCAATATTTTATTCTGGCTACTACATGCTGAACAACTACAAATAGATCAGACATGAATACTTGTTGTGTTTAAATTGATGAGCTAAAGTTCACTCACTTCTTTATTTTCTCATCAGACTGCTGCTTGTCATTCTCCAGATCCATTATGGATTCGTGGGCCAGTTTAAGATCCCCTTCAAGCTTTCGTTTCGCTCTCTCAAGATCCATTCGGAGCTTCTTTTCTTGCTCCAGGGAACCTTCAAGCTGTTTTAACCAAGGTGAGGCATTAATTTTTATTTTCATGGGGACTAAAATAACTGTTTGTTATTATTACTTACATCGTCCACTTGCTGCTCCAGCTTGGTCTTGGACTTCGTCAGAGTGTTGACTTTGTCTTCCTCTGCCTGCAGATCATCAAGGGTCTGCTGATGGGCCTCTTGGAGGGCTTTCTTCTCTTTAGTCAACTTGACAATGGTCTCATCTTGAGATGTCATTTCCTCAACCAGGTTTTTAACCTGTATGTGCAATATTGTGAGAATAACTTTTAGTATTCAGCATGAGCAGACTTTTTAGGCCTTATGGAAGAAATACTAACCTTGTTCTCAGTGGCATGTTTCTCCTTTTCCACTTTGGCCAGGGTTAGCTCCAAGTCATCAATGTCTTTCTTCAACTCAGAGCACTCGTCCTCCAGCTTCCTCTTCTTTGCAGTCAGCTCACCATTGACCTCTTCCTCATCCTCCAGTCTCTCAGCCGTCTCTTTGAGTTTGGCCTCAAGCTGGATTTTTGCTTTAATGAGCCCCTCACACCTTTCCTCTGCATCACTGAGGTTTTCACCTTCCTAGATTTGCAATGACATACAATTAAAATAATATTTAGTAACTTGTCAAAACCAGGATCATTAAAGTAGCAGATTACTTTCTCGTTTTATTTAACGTACAGACTGCACTTGCAACAACAAGTCATTCTTCTCCTGCAGCAGAGAAACCATCTTCTCCTCCAGTTCTTTCTTCTTGGCCAGAGCCTTTGCTAGCTCCTCTTTGGTCTTTTCAAAGTCCTCTTTCATGTGTGCCATTTCTTTTTCAGTCTCTGCACTCTTCAGAAGAGGCTTAATCTTGAAGTACAGCTTCATCCATGGCCAGGTTTTAACATTCATGAATGAGCGAATGTTGTACTGAATAGAATATATTGACTCCCTGGGGAAAACAGGTATCAAAGTAAATAAACAGGTTCACTCAGATTCTTAAAGCTATATTGATAAGTTTGAGTTTTCAAAGTAAAAACTTGGTTTATACAAATATTACAGTTACCCTTTGATGTATGAAGCTAAATATCTACAATACCTGCGCTCCATCATCTTGACAAATTCTCTCCTCATGAGGAAACCTCTGCAGAGAGCCTGAGTCATTGTGACCAGGGCAACAAGTTTATCATCTCTCATCTCTTCCAGAGTTCCCAGCAAACCAGCTTTGAAGAACACCTACAACAAAGGGTTACTTGAGATGAATTGTTATGCTTACTTACAGTATCGGGGTTAGCAGTAAAAGTAAATACAATAATCACCCATAGCAGACAAACGGATTACCTTTGTGTGTCCAAATTTGTACTGAGTTTGGTCAACATTTATAGAGCCCAAGAGTTTCTCTGAGGCCTTTTTGTTGTCGATGAATTGTCCCTCCGGAATGACACTGGCATTCAATACTTTGTATCTGAGTCGGGGGAAATTAATCGACTGTGAAAATTTGATCATAATACTGTCAAAGATATGGTTATTCTTAATAATTACCTCTGCTTGAAGTCACCGTAGAGGATTCTGCTGGGAAAGCCCTTTCTGCAGATTCTGATACCTTCCAGCACACCATTACACCTCAGCTGGTGGATGACCAGGAAGTTCTCCATGAGACCTTAAAGACATGCAAGTTCGGTCTTATGTTGCATATTTACAGTAGTCTTTAATTGCTTACATTAATGCTGACATTAGGCTTACCAGGAGTCTTTGATTCATTTGGAATCAAACAACGTACAAAATGAGGGTGAGTGCTCCTTAAGTTGGTCATCAGCTTGCCTAGATTCTCCTGAAATATGGAAAAATTCAAATTGTTACTTAATAAAAAATGACGTGGCCTGTTTCCCTGGATGTTAACTGCAGAATCCTTTGGGAAAGTAGTGGTGTACATGTGGTATTGTTGTAGTGAGGCAGTTCTTTGTGATGCTTACCCTGAACAGAGCAGATACGGTCTGAAAAGACCCACCCTTCTTCTTGCCGCCTTTTTTTCCACCACCCTCAGCTGTACCATGAAGATTACATTTTAATTATTAGCTTGAACAGATGTAATACATTTTATTTAAACTGTATTCTTATACTCAAGTCACAAATCACTCACTATATTTTAAAATGTAATGAAAACTCCAACATTCAGTTATTTAAAATAGAATCCCTACCTTCTGTTGAGGCATGTGATGCATAGAGGAGAGCCAACAGTTTGACTGAAGACTTCTGGTAGAGCTGAACCACTGAGTCATTCAGGGGGTCTTTGTTCTTATCCAGCCAGCCTGTAACATTGTAATCAACAGTGCCAGCATAGTGCACCAGGGCGAAATGGGCCTCAGCTTTGCCTTTGGCAGGTTTGGGTTTCTGGAAGGGGGCACTTTTACCAAGATGCTGGTCATAGAGTTTGTTCTTGAAGGTGACGTCTGAAGCCTTGGGGAACATGCACTCCTCTTCAAGGATGGAGAAAATGCCCATTGGCTGGCAGGATGAAATGATTTTTTAGAAGAAATGTTTTCAAGTCATCAGATTTTTTTTGTGTTTTTGAAAATACACTGCTTAAGGAAAATTAAGGGAACACTTAATCATCGCAGTAAAACATCAAGTCAATTAAACTTAAGGGATATCATTCTGCCCAGTTAGGTAGCATAAGTTTTTGTGAATCAATATCACCAGTTTCAGTGCAAATGAAAGTTATAACAGGTGCACTGGAGAGGCAACAGCAAGTCAACCCCCAAAAATGGGATGGTTGTGCAGCTCTTGGCTTTCTCCTTATCCTGACTGGTCGGTCTCTAGTTTTGGTGTTTTGCTAGTGTGGTAGCAGGAGGTGGTTCCTGCAGCCAATTGCACAGGTTGCTCCTCCAGGATGGCACGTTCATATGTGTCGTTGCAAGAAGGTTTGCTGTGTCTCCAGCACAGTCTCAAGAGCATTGAGGAGAGACCAGTAGATGGGCTATTACATGAGTAGAGCTGGAAAGGGCCATAGAAGGGCTTCAAATCAACAGCAGGACTGGTATCTGCCCCTTTGTGCAAGGAGTAACAGGTGGAACACTGCCTGACAAAATGACTTCCAGCAGGCTACTGGTGTGCATGTTATAATATTTTAGTCATAAACAGACTCCGTGCAGGAGGCATGCGGGCCCGACGCCCTTTAGTGGGATCTGCACTCACAAACCAGCACCGTGCAGCTCGATTGGCATTTGCCGGCCAGAGAACACCAGAATTCAGTTAGCGATTGTGGTTTCCATTGACCGTTTGTTCCCAACAAATTTTACAATGTACAGTAAAGATTTTGAACTTTGAACCATTTCATTCATTGAGATCTGACGTGTGATTTAAGTGTTTCCTTAGCAGTGTACATGAGGTTGCTTACCTTCTCAATCAGCTCAATGCAGGCAGCCAAGTCCATGCCAAAGTCAATGAACTCCCACTGAATTCCCTCTTTCTTGTACTCTTCTTGCTCTAGGACGAACATGTGGTGGTTGAAAAACTGTTGCAGTTTTTCATTGGTGAAGTTGATGCACAGCTGCTCCAAGCTGTTGTACTAAAAAAATAAGATATCAAAGGTCAGCAAAGGCCTTAACAGGCCTAACATTAACTAACAATGACATTTTTTTGCAATCTCAGCTTTAAATGAAGCTGCATCAGATTATGTAGTATCAGCCAGGCATAATACGTACATCAAAAATTTCAAACCCGGCAATATCCAGGACGCCAATAAAAGAGCTTCTGGGCTGCTTTGTGTCCAGCATCTCATTGATTCTGACGACCATCCACAAGAACATTTTCTCATAGACAGACTTGCAGAGAGCCATGACAGAATTGTTGACCTGATTGATAAGGATGTTTTAAAAAACAACAAAACTGATTAAACACTTTAAAAACAGGTTAAAAAGCTATGATATAAAGAACTTTATACAAAACATGATTGCATTTTTTTTTTGTTTATTTGTGTGTGTTCTTGTTGACACCCCATACCTGAGGGACAGTTTGACCTTTGGTCACAAACTCATTCCCAACCTTCACTCTGGGGTAGCACAGTGCTTTTAGCAAATCAGCAGAGTTCAGACCCATGAGGTAGGCAATTTTATCTGCAACTAAAAGAAGCAAACAAATAGTCATCTTCAAACCCATTCTAGGTTCACTTTATACGTACTACATAAGTACTATGATAAGGCTTGAATTGTGTGTGTGTTTCATACCCTCAGTGCCATCAGGCTCAGCCTGCTCTTCACGCTGCTTCTGCTTAAACTTCAGGGCTCCATGATGCATCACAGCTCCAGTCAGCTTGTAAATGCATGCCTTCTCTTCTGCAGTGAAGCCCAGGATGTCAATGGCAGTCTGTGAACAAAAGTCACTTTAAAATACAAACTATTCCGTTGTTCTGCGTCCGTTTCTCTGGATAGAATGCATATTGAGGTGGGTTTCTAACATTGCTTTTTATTTTTTCATAATAGCTGTAAATGCTATCATCAAAGAGAACTTGTGCTTACATCAGTAGCAATGAATTCTTCAACGTCATCGATACTCTTGACAGTGATTTCACCCTGACTGATCATTGGATAGTCGTATGGGTTGGTGGTGATAAGCAGAGCCTCTGGCAATAGAAAGCACATGTGGTTATTTCTTGTAAGCATATATACAGAGTTTCCCCTACCATTGTCGTTAATATTTTATTACACTTAGTAGCAATCCTTGAGTTTCAGCAAAAATATCTGGTGATAACTGTGTCTAATCAATGTGCACAGCAGAGTGGTTGAAAAGGACCTTAAGAGGTGGATGCATAATTTGGCACAACATGAATATATAGTATTTTCATGATACATCAAATTTATTTATATTTATTCAATTTGTAATATTTTCTTATTGAATTGTTGAAATCATATTTACCACCACATGATTACACATTCTTTATGATGACAAAAGGTGGTTAAATTGTAAAAGAGAACAGTATCTGGCAAAACCTTAACCTATTTCTTAGGTCCGTACCCATAGTCTCATTCTAGGGGAACACTTATAAACGTAACACTTTTTTTGCCCCCATTCATCATGAGCTGAACTCAAAGATCTAAGACTGAAAGATGCTGATCAGACAGCATGGGTATTGCATAGGTGTGCCTTAGGCTGGCCACAATAAAAAGCCACTCGAAAATGTGCAGTTCCATCACACAGCACAATGCCACAGATGTCGCAAGTTTTGAGGGAGCGTACAATTGGCATGCTGACTGCAGGAATGTCCACCAGAGCTGTTGCCCGTGAATTGAATGTTCAGTTTTCTACCATAAGCCGTCTCCAAAGGCGAGTTTCAGAGAATTTGGCAGTAAAACCATTCAACCAACCATATATGGATGCCTCGAAACCTGTCATCAACACTGACAAAGAAAAAACTCCTAGCACAGTGTTCTAACATCGGGAAGCGGCAACTGTTATCACAACTACAGACTGATACACAAAAAATATGCAACAGCAAGGGGGAGCCAGGACAACAGGTCAGCAGAGAGATGTCTTCATCATCCCCACACTCCGAGATTGGGTCCCAAGCCCCAATGACAACAAGCCCTTACGGGCGACTGACCTGCGATTGAAGATCAAAACCAAGCTGGACCCCAAAGTACAACGACCAAGATTGCCAAGGCTAAGTGTTCAAGTACCCTCTGAAAGTCTGCTAGAAGATGTGAATGCAGCACCACGTATTATCCCTAACATTGCAGATGTTTGGAACAGCTACAAATAACGCGGCGTCCCGCAGGCTAACAGAAACCATGAGGAGACAGCAAGGAAGTCCGCCACATCCAAATACCTACAAAGAGTAAGGCAGGTCCTGAAAAGTCAGCTGATCGCCTGGTGGTATACTAAACTGGCCAAAGGAGGAGATAGAGGGCACTGACATCAAGACAAGAAAGCTCCTCACAATGCATGGAGGGTTTCACACCAAATCCAGCACCCTGAGACTGTACCCCAAGCGTTGCAAGGGAGGCCAAGGGCTAGTTAGTGTCAAGACCACTGTCCAGGATGAAACAACAAAGATCCAGGAGAACATCAGGAAGCTGGCCCCCAAAGATGAAGGGCTTAGTGAATACCTCAGGCAGCAGAAACCCGAGGGTGGGGACAAGGAAGACAAAGAACCGTCATGGAGAGACAAGCCGCTGAACCGTAAGTACCACTGACAAATAGAAGAAGTGGCTGATATCAAGAAATCCTAGACTATGGCTAGAAAAGGTTGGACTAAAGGACAGCACAGAAGCATTAATCATGGCGGCAAAAGAACAGACACTCAGTACAAGATCAATAGAGGCTGGAGTCTACCACACCAGGCAGGACCCCAGTTGCAGACTGTGCAAGGATGCCCGAGACAATACAGCACATAACAGCAGGGTGTAAGATGCAGGCAGGAAGTGTGTACAAGGAACGCCATAAGCAGGTAGCTGGCATAGTGAACAGGAACATCTCCCAGGAGTATGGGCTGGAAGTCCCAAGGTCAAAATGGAAGACACCTCCTAAGGTAGTTGAGAATGACTGAGCTAAGATCCTGTGGGATCCAGACTGACAATCTGGTGATGACCAACCGACCAGACATTGTGTTGATTTTGTAGCCAGATCAAAAATTACTATTTGTGTGGTCAACTCTCTGAAAGAAAAAGATAAGAGCATGACTTTTTTTTCGTATGTGCCTGCACCATAAACTGTATAAAAAAGGCCTGCATGCTCAAAGTCCATGCGTGATTTTAACAGCCCCTCCACCGCATGTCACTGTTGCAAGTTTATCCCCACAAACTTGGCTTTCTGTTGGTTTCATCTGCTGGTATCATTTAACACTTCTCTGTACATTTTTATTTGCTATTCACATCACTTTTCACTGATTGATCACTGCGTTCCATCACATCAATTAAACACTTTTGTGGCGCAGCAACGATCAGCTGATCTCAAGGAGACTCCAGCTGCAGCTGCGGTTGCTTTACTTGTAGTTGGTTTGATTGGCTGGACGTGCAGCCTCTCTTTTCCTCTGTTTGCTTCTTTAGACTCTTTAGTGTAGTTTAGTGAGTTGTCTAAACAGACTCCTTACTCGTTTTATAGCCTACTGTCGTTTTTGGAGGTGGTTTGTGACTAACCACTAAAGGAAAAAACACTTGTGGAGATCTTTTAATTAAATTTATTAATCAAAAGTTAAAAAAACAATTTTCCGTTGTAACATTTATCAAAAAATTAATAATAAATTAGTTTTCCACAACTTATTTGGTCACTAAACTATTTCACTCTTCCTCTCTCATTCAAATATAAAAAATATTTGTCAGCTGTATTCTTTCCACTTATGATAGGTTACTACCCGTAAGGATGAACTAATTAGGATGAGGAGGATCTGATACACTTTCCCGACTTGATCAAAGTGAATGGACGTGATTTTGTCATCTTAAGGACTGCTCTTTGCTAGAGTACCAGTGTTACTGTATAAGTTATTTCATTAGCTACTGACCTCTATATCACATTGTATTGGTATTTGTATTTTATATGAAACTACATGTTTTACTGCATAACTTTGTCTATCTTGACCAGGTCGCCGTTGCAAATGAAAATTTGTTCTCAATCTGCTTACGTGGTTAAATTCTGGTTAATTAAAAAGATTACAGATACAGATACACACACACACAAACACACACACACTATGCAGCAGGTAATGAAATGTAAAAAGCTCACACCTATCAGCTCCGGTTTGTGGCCTGTCATGAGCTGATAGAAGATGTGGTAGCTCCTCTCAGCAGACAGCTGGAACGTCACTCGAGACTTCTCCAGCAGATCTGTATATATTTATGTTGGTAAAAATATCTCTTGTGAAGCACAGTTGAAAGAGTTGACAGTGTAATTAAACAGACAATGCTTGATGAGTTCCACAAAAAAATCTTACATGTTTCAATATCAGCTGAAGCCAGCTTTCCAGTTGACCCAAAGTGGATTCTGATAAATTTTCCCTATGCAAAAACAGAAGAACATTTCAATTAATGTCATGGTGAATTATTGTCATCACTAAATAGAAAACAATTTCAAGTCAAAGAGAAATCCCAAAAATCACTTACGAAACGTGAAGAATTGTCATTCCTTACAGTCTTGGCATTACCATAAGCTTCCAACAGAGGGTTTGCTGCAATGATTTGATCTTCCAGTGAGCCCTTGAAATAACATTAATTTTGTCAGTGTGACAGTACTCACTTCTTTTTCTTTTAGATTTCATATTAATGTTGTTCAACTTCTCTTACTTTCATCTTCCCAGCAACCTGTTCTGATTTCTTTCCTCCAGCCACTGCGATTGTCGCAAAGTACTGGATGACACGTTTGGTGTTGACAGTCTTTCCTGCACCAGATTCCCCACTGGGTTGAAGAGTGTGTTCATAAACATTATTTTAAATACAAGGTACAAGTTTGTTTATTTGTCATACAAGGTTGTATACTGAAATTAAGGTATGCAGTGCCTTCATGCTACAAAACAGATGATAAATGTGTATTAAAATGTGGTAACATAAAATAAAACAATACACACAGTTAGCTATTTATATAGGCTACATACTCTTATATACCCAGAACATTCAGCAGTGCATTTTTTGAATTTGTGTCTGGGGTAAATGTAAACAGCAGGAACAAGATGATAGAATGATTAATATATTACTATTGCCAATGATTACAGGTTATATAAAGGAGTTTCACTTACGTAATCAGGATTGACTGGTTTTCTCTATCTGCAAGACAATAAAGTAAAGTACAGCAGTTCATTTTCTCCTAAAGTTTAGCCCCCCTATTTGTGGACACACAGTAGCTTACAAACTGATTGATACCTTGGAGCATGAACTGATAGGCGTTGTCTGAGATAGAGAAGATGTGGGGTGGAGCCTCAATCCTCTTTTTGCCTCTGTATCCTGCGACAACAATGGAGTCATACACTGGGAGCCACTTGTAGGGGTTCACAGTGACACAGAACAGCCCTGAGTAGGTCTGTAACAGTGGGAAATATGAAAGAAAGACAAAACATTTTAATAAAAACATGTATATGTTATCAAAGCTATCTCTCTTCTCCACAAAACTCACGTAGATCATCCATGCTGCATAGCGCTCTTTGAGGTTATACAGCACAGAAGGCTCGCTGAGGTGGGTCATCATGGCCATGTCCTCAATCTTATCGTACTTTGGAGGGTTCATGGGGAAGATGTCGTCTTCTTTTACAGTGAGGGTCTGTCAAAAAGATAGAAGAGACAGCAGTTATGTATTGTGAACATTTAGGGTCCTATTTATTTTTCAAGATTTTAATTGTGATTTTCAAACACCAAGAGTTAACATATGTCACATCAGTCCAGAGTCTATGTCAAAAATGTTAAGCACTGTAAAACTTTTATTTCTAGTGCCTTCATTCTCACCTTCCCACAGAGAGTCTCCACGGTGGCTTTGCCACCCTCTTTCTTAACAAGTTTCCCCTTGAGGTACATCTCTTTGGGTTCAGTCACAAAGAATGCTGTTTTAGCATCAAACGGACTGTTTTGAGCCTCAATTCTCTCTCTCTCTGATTTCCGGAGGTACAGGGCCGCCGGGCCATAACACTCCATTTCTGCGTCGGTACTCATGGTGACCCTTTACTGCACAAGAGGAAACAAGACGATGGTCATTAATTTTAAATGCCAGGAAAGTTGATAGATGAGTGCCCAAGTAGTGACTTATATGATGTCTACTATCACTGTATTCATATGAATTCTCTATCATAAAGATTTACATTTTTACTCATTTAGCTGACACTTTTACCCAAAGCGACTTACAATTGCTATACATGTCAGAGGTTGCACACCTCTGGAGCAACTAGGGGATTAAGTGTCTTGCTCAGGGACACAATGGTGGATGGGTCACAGTGGGGGATTGAACCCAGGTCTCTCACACCAAAGGCATAGAGAGTGGTTAAATACAGCTAACATCTAGCATACCATAACTGAGCAAAGTACTAACAAGATTGTAATGTTAATAATCACATGTATAGTACATATGTGCTGGCAATTAAACCATATCTCATCTTAAGTTGTTTTCCAGGACAAATGTGAAGCCTAATTTACCTCGAAGGACACCAGGTGAACAGGGTTTTTTTTCTGACAGATTTTAAATACAAACTTCTGAAAAAAAAAGAGCAAAGGTGCAAGGTTAGGATAACTCTACAGAACTTCTGAGAGTTTACACTATCACATTTAACTTTTAAATCAGTTTAGGAAATTAAATGTAATTACAGTTATAAGACTTTAAAACAGTTTTTAGTCATCTAAATCTTTTGTATTTTAAACACAGTATTGACTTGATACAAATCATACATGGCAGTATATTATCTTGTATTGGAGTAGTTTAATTACTCTCAATCCATCTGAGCCACTAAGAAACTTACCTTTGAAGGGTGCCTGTCCTTGGTGGAGGTTTGCTCTGTCTTTTTATACAGAGTGATGGGAGCCTATCATGTGAGTATTGCTGTATATGGTCATGTTGCCTGTCATAATGTTTGTGCAGGAGCTGTTCTTAGCTGTCACATTTAGCAATTTATGGCACATCTTCTATGTCAAATCATTGTCAGACTTAGAATGGTGGTGAATTGAGGTTTTTAGAAATATGCATATTCATGTGATTATTAGTTTATTACAATTAGGCAGTTGTGTTTCCTTTTACCATTGCTTTTTGTGATAAATGTTGACATAACTTGTGAAGAAGGGAGCAACATATTGAGAAATATCTATACTTTTTAACAATGTTGTTTTTTTAGTTTAATACATGCTAATGTAGCATGCAGATGTGAAGTTGGTTCTGCTTGTGGATACATGTGTATACAAATAAGGTGAAAAAGGTGTTCGAGGGAGTCCAAAGATGTGACTAATACATCTTTTTAATGCTCTCTGCACAAAAGTAGGCCCTTGCCATACTTTCAGGAACCTTTAAAAAGTCACTGATATACTGTTTCAGTCATACAAGTCTGAAATTATTAAAAAACAAAAAGAGTGCCAATGAACTTTAAAGAAAACGACGGGCTGCCAAGGGATTGTTTTTCACGACGGTGCCAACAGCTGTTCTTATTCTTCTTCTTGAGGGATACACAAGGGAGATGGAAAAAGTCCCTAAATGTAGAGCAACTGAGTGATTGATTGCTACTCGACTTCCTTTATGTTTCACAAATCACCTCACCATAATGTTTTTTTGTGTAAATCAAAGTTCATTATGTTTAGGACATTACTTTCTAAGCTGTTTTTGTTTAGAAGTCTACAGTATGTGATGGGATAGAAGATGTTGTCATAGATAGCACTTAATTTAAGAATGTGGCACGCAGCCGGCAAAAAAGTGTGGGTAGAATGTTTCTATTGGAAAGAGTATCGTCTTGCAGCAGTGAAGAAGGAGAAATTCTAAAGTGGTTACCAAGAAGATATAATGAGCCTCTGTCTTCAAGAAACATGAGTTGCACAATAACTTGCTGTGTAATCTGTTGTCTTATTAGGGCAAAATTCAAATATAGCACCAGGCTTGTGTTGATGCTCAAGCCAAATGCCACATGCTCAAGAGGCTTTTTGTTTCTTTGATCTCCATCTGTCAGTTTCTTCATTTGTCTCGCAGAAACAACTGGGCTCGGGATAACAAACCAAGGTGATTGTAACATTCCTGTCTACAAGCTGGCCACAAAGAGCATGGAGATACATGTTCCATAACAGTAGCATCCCTGTTTAACCATGTAAGTACATCTATTCATATAAAATGAATTGTAATTATGATTTTATTAGTATATTATATTTTTATAAAAAACATTTTTAATTTTTATTCTATAAAAAATGATGTTGGTAGTATGTTTAGACACTAATTGTCTATGCACTGACTTTTAAATCCTGTTTTGTGTAAGTCATTTGAAAACGTACTTTTAGTTGTTATAGAATGCTTAGGTAAAACCTTTCAGAACTTTCAGCTACCATGTTTGTAAAATAAGGATGTATATGTCAAACTCTCAAACTGTGCAGCTTTAACCTCAAGGTCCATCAATCTCAAGAATGTGTTTGTCTTTTTAAAAACGTCTGTTTCAAGCTGCATTAAACCTGCTTTGGTGTCATTTATACTTCAGGACGTACATTGCAATATTGTCTGGACACATTAAACTATACTAGCCTACATAATGTTGCTTTTAAACTAACCTTCATCTGGAGGATCACAGGGATAGGGGAATATTTGATGTGTTAACTGGTTACAAATGTCAGATTTATTGCATGAGAAAATCTGTCATAAGTGATTTTATGGTACCTTGAAAAAGTATTTTTGAAATACATAAATGCAGTTATTTTGATTCATGCCATGGCTGCGGTACTTTGTAGTTTATTTTGATACACTTAAAATCAGGGTATTGGGTAGTTCATTTTAAAAAACATTTTGATGTATTTTTGCCCATCCCTGGCTATGCAAAGCTACAGATGACTCAATTAGTAAATGAGGAGATATAGGAAAGAATTATATAAATTTTGGTCTGTTTAAAGTCCTCATACGTCTTAAATGTAAGATTTTATTTTATTTTCATACTCAAGCTTCTAGGTAGACTGCTAGAGGGCAAGTACTATATAATAATTATCTATTTGACACCAAGAGAGTGTTTTGCATGTGTGCTGAATCCTCTGATGACCTAGTTTGAGCTGTAATTTTAGGACAAGAAAGGGGAGCGTGTCAGTGTGCGCTTGGCCTACTAGGGACAAGGAGCATTTGCTGAATAACAGAGTGTTGGATTATGAACCTTGAGTTAACCTCACAGTTGTGTGTAAAGCTGTGTAATATCAGGAACTTAACAAAAAAGACATCTTTCAGGCTAACAATATATACTTACATTAGGTTGAGACTACATAACTACTGTAAATCTCTGCTTAACTGCAGTTCTTGATCACATAAAGCCAGGCTCTCTTTCATACTTTGGAAATATTTCTTAAAAGAGTTGTTATGCTGTTAAGATATAATTTCTACACACAAAAAGGGATGTAAAGGATGCAACAACAAGACACAGTTTCAAGAAACTGTCCTATTGTCTAAAGTAACTATGTGTTTTTTCATAAAACTGATCAAGGAAGAAGAAATCTGATTTAATTCTTTGTGTCACAAGGGAAGCCATTTACTCCATCCAGTACAACATCTGCACATTCATGATATCTGTCAAGACCTGGCCATAGATGAAGCTGTACGGAAGAAAAGCCTCTACTGAAGAGTCTGAAAAAGAGATGGAAGCTGGAGGACGAGTTTGAAGAAAGACATTGATGACTTGGAGCTAACCCTGTGTGCCAAAGTGGAAAAGGTGAAACATGCCACTAAGAACAAGGTTGGTACATCTTTCTGCTCTTGCAGAATACTAAACATTATTCTCCCAATATTACAAATACAGATTAAAAACCTTGTTGAGTAAATTACATTTTAAGATGAGATTAGATTACACTATATGTGAATGCGCTAGATTGAAGGCTCCTTGGAGCAAGAGAGGAAGATTTGTATGGACCTTGAGAGACCTGAAACTGGCCCATGAATCCATCATGGATTTGGAGAATGACAAGCAGCAGTCTGATGAGAAAATAAAGAAGTGTGTAAGAATGATAACTTAGTACTTAATTTATTACCTCCACAATTTCCAAAATGACAATGTACATTTTTCATTATATTTGCCAACAAAGGAGGGACTTTGAGATGAGCCAGCTTTTGAGCAAGATAGAAGATGAACAGGCACTTGGTCTTCAACTTCAGAAGAAGATCAAGGAACTGCAGGTAATGTCTAAACATGTGTTTGGGCTTTGTGGAGGGGAATTGCTTTGAATGTTTGTGATTGAAATGTTGAGTTGTTCAGTCGATTTCCTTTATATTGTCATGAAGGACATTATCTTATTTTTGATAATACAATTTAGTCATAGATCCAAAAAAGTCATGACTCACTATACTGAGGCTGAGCGTGCTGCTCGGGCCAAGGTGGAGAAGAGAGGTCTAGTCACTTCAGGGAACTTGAGGAGATCAGCGAGAGGCTCGAAGAAGCTGGTGGAGCAACATCTGTTCAGATTGAGATGAACAAGAAGTGTGAGGCTGAGTTTCAGAAGCTGCGTCGGGATCTGGAAGAGTCCACCCTGCAGCACGAGGCCACCACTGCAACTCTCCACAAGAAGCAGGCTGACAGCGTGGCAGAGCTGGGAGAACAGATTGATAACCTCCAGAGAGTCAAACAGAAACTGGAGAAAGAGAAAAGACCGATGACCTCACAAGCGATATGGAGGCTTGTGCCAAATTAAAAGTACAATTTTAAAATGTTTTTTATTTAAAGAATGATAAATTACCACAGTTCATGTTTTATCATACAGAAGCCATATGACTACAGTGGACTCTAATTTTGATTTTAATCTAAAAACTTCTGTATACTTAATACTAATTGAATCTAAGGTTTTCCACCTTACATTCATTTTGAAGGCTACACTGGAGCACGAGGAATCAAAAATCATCCGTGTCCAGTTATAGCTCACCCTTGTGACAAATTAAATTGACAGGAAAATAGCAGAGAAGGATGAGGAAATTCAGCAGATCAAGGATGCTGAGATCAGGAGCATGAATGATGTTCTGAGAGTCAAAAAGAAGATGGGGAGGACCAATGAGATGGAGATTCATCTAAGCCCAGAAATTCCTGAGGAAAGTGCAGCTTAAGGTTGGGCATAGATATTTTAAAAATGTAATTTCAAATGTGTAAATTGCCTAATTAAATTAGCATTTTCTTGAATTCAGAATGCCCAGCTGCACCTTGATGACGCCATTAGAGGCAGACATGAAGGCGCAGGTTACCTTTGTGGTGCGCAGGAACAACCTGATGCTTGCTGAGATAGAGGAGCTGAGGGTTGCACTGGAGCAGACGGAGAGAGACTTCAAAGTGGCTGGTTGATGCCAGCAACAGTAACTGTCCGCCAAGGTTGTAGTGCACAGTTCTGACTGGCTTCCATTATACCAGCTTGTGGGGCTGGCTACTGCACTCTCAGGTATTATAACTGTATTTTACTGTTGACAAAAAAAAGGCATTTTAGTAAACGTATAAAAAACATTGGCAATCTCGCCAAATCAATACAAATCTCTTAAACACTAAAGTTGGAAGTGGACTATGTCCAGATCCAAGGTGAAGTGGAAGATACTGTCAAGGAAGCAAGGAATGCTGAAGGAAAGGCCAAGAAGGCCATCACCGATATGAGTCCAGTTTATGTATTTTAGCATATGCTTACTGCTTCATTTAAAACCCAGCTGCTTACAGTAGGTCCAAGATCAGAACTCATAGTTAGTATAATGTATAGTTTATAGGCCTACACATAAAAATGAAATGGATATAAATTAAAAACAAAACAAAAATATGAATTTTTTAAACAGCTTTCTTACTATTTTTCCATTATGTCACATTTAGGATTAGGACAATAATTATTTATGATTTAAAATTAATTATAAAAATTTATTTAGGCTTTGACAGCAACACTTTTATTTTTCATGATGCCACATACTAACAACACAGTGTTTGCTTGGCTTGAAGAGTTTCAACTTGGGACAGTCTTAATTTTGCAGCCCAGTGAATATTTTTGTCCCAGATGAAGAACAATTTTTGACCACGTCGAAATTGCACAAGTGTTGTCAAACACCTAGAAGTTTAATAAGAGCATGTTGTTTATCATTATCATTAGCTAGCTTAATGACCCAAAAATGTTTTAAATGTAAAAACAATAATTGTTCTGGAGGAATAAACTGCAGCCAGTCTTTAAAGAAGCTTAATTATTAACTAAACAAAGTGTTTTGTTTCAGGTGCTTAACAAAGTTTAGCGTTATGTCAACCTTGCTAAAATTTAGATAAAGTTGCTGATAATGTTACACCTCATGTAAAATTACAGTTACCGCTAAATTAGCTCATATTCTGCCTTTTACCATTACACTTGTGTTAATCTAAGATAGCTGTGGTCTGTGTATCAAGCTTCATTTTAAATTTGTAAACTGAGAGTAATGTGGGACCATGGATAATTTTTCTACTGGTGTAGGAGTTTTGCGAGTGAAACATATTCTTGTTCCACTGGATAATAAAAGACATTTTGTTTAAGATCATTTGGTAAAGATAATTATTTTTAAAAATTCTAAATTATACATCAACATATATACAAATACAAATTATGTCAACCCATTCTCCCTTCTCCCAAGTGTAACGCGGTGGGGAGCCCCTTAGCTTCGTTGTTCACTGGGGAAAGCCCTGTAGTGTCACTTTTGAACACTGAAGGTAGGTGTAGGATATTTAACAAAAAAGTCTGAGTAAGGAGGTGGTTGGGGTGGACGGAGTGCCAGAAACCAGACTTTCAACCAGGAGGCTTGTGTTTGTTTCCCATGTGAAACAAAAAGTCAACATGCAATGTTTTTATTTAAGTTGCTTGACCAAGCGTCCATGTGTGACGAGCTGGGAGTAAGAATGTGTAGTTGTTGTTTATAGGGGAGGAAATTTTAGAATGTGAGGAAAAGTTTAATATTTTAATATTTTCTTTTGATTTAACAAACCTTGAGTCTTGTAAGATTAATGTGCAGTAAATCAATGAACTTGAATGAACTCAGTGCTCAGTCAAATATTTGAATATATTACTTATATAGTTGAAGTTATAAGTTATTTGTTTATCTAACTAGTCTAAATTAAATAATGTGTCATAATCATAGTTGTTACCCAGAGACCCTGAGAACCTATATTGAATCATCACACCAGCCATTCAAAAATTAAAGGAAATACAAAAAAGATGCCACAAACTATCTACTTTTATTGACTTTTGATATCACAGCATGCTTAACATGCTAAAGTGAACAAGTAACACGATACTCATATTGTATGACTTCTTGTTACTGTAAAACCTTAATTTCTTCCTCACTCTTCTGCATCCTTGGTCTGAAATGACAGAATAATGGCATGGTAAAGATTTAGCCAGTACTCTAAATTTTAAACAAATTTTAAAGTTGAAAATGTGAAATGAGCATTTCCCCAAACTTGATTATCTCAGAAAGTTATTTTTTTACCTTGACAATTTCCCGACTCTTTGCCCTCAGCTTGTTGACCTGAGACTCGGCAATGTCAGCTCGCTCCTGAGCTTCCTCCATCTCATGCTGTACCTTCCTGTACCTGGACAGGTGAGTGTTGGCCTGCTCCTCCTGTGTGATGAGTGTGATTTATTAAAAACCTGTGGACTGAGTGACATTTTCAGAATGTGTGTTGTTGTGATCTGTAGGTGTACTCACAGCCTCCTCAGACTGCCTCTTGTAGGATTTCACTTTCAGCTGCAGCTTGTCCACCAGATCCTGAAGTCGGGCAATATTCTTCTTGTCCTCCTCAGTCTGTGGTAAATTAGGAATGATGAATGAGCATAGTTATATAAACTTAATAGTAGCTTAAGCCTACTATTTTCATTACTATACTGTATATTAATATGACCATTGGTATTTGTAAGTATTAGCATTGCAAATAGAAACATACCTGATAGGTGAGCTCCTTTACTCGTCTTTCATATTTTCGCACTCCCTTGACAGCATCAGCAGCTCGCCTCTGTTCAGCATCAAATTCAGCCTCCAATTCTCGAACCTTAGAAGAAGAATGCAGTGATTATAAAAACAAAAAGTTTCCCTGGCATACAGAAAGGATGAATGGGTTGATCCTCATGACACTTACCCTAGCCTCCAGTTTCTGGAGCTGCTTCTTGCCGCCCTTCATGGCCAGATTCTCAGCTTCATCAAGGCGATGCTGCAGGTCCTTCACTGTCACCTCCAGGTTCTTCTTCATCCTCTCCAAATGAGAACTTGTGTCCTGCTCCTTCTTCAGCTCTTCTGCCATCATGGCAGCCTGAAGTGTTGTTGAATTTTACATTTTAGGATATAAGCGTACTACAGTCTAATGTTTCAACTTTTAGAGGACTAGATGCGGTGGAGAAATGGCCTAACACACAATATTAAGCTCAGAAATGCTGTGCACTGTATATTGTACATTATTACATAGTGACTCACATCAGTGATGGCCTTCTTGGCCTTTTCTTCAGCATTTCTAGCTTCCTGGACAGAATCTTCCACTTCACCTTGGATCTGAATGAGGTCAGCTTCCAACTTCTTCTTGGTGTTGATGAGGCTGGTATTCTAAACAAATGAAAGTCTGGATTACATACTATGATTTTCAGTCAGGTGTTTGACATGACATTGTTTGAATCTTTATTTACCTGAGAGTGCAGCAGCCCCACACGCTCGCTGGCATCAACCAGCTCCTGTTCAGCCACTTTGCGGCCTCTCTCCGTCTGCTCCAGTGCGACTCTCAGCTCCTCGATCTCAGCTAGCATCAGGTTGTTCCTGCGCTCCACCATGGCAACCTGCTCCCTCATTTCATCCTGTCCTCTAATAGCATCATCAAGATGCAGCTGGGCATCCTGAAATGTTAAACATTGACAGATGTATCAGCAAACACTTTTGGCTACGTTTGGAAGCAAGATGCTCTTCCACAAATCCTTCAGTGGCTGTACCTTAAGCTGTCCCTGCACGTTCCTCAGCTGTTTCTGGGCTTCAGCTGCCTGGCGGTTGGCGTGGCTCAGCTGAACCTCCATCTCATTGAGGTCTCCCTCCATCTTCTTCTTGATTCTCAGGGCATCGTTCCTGCTCCTGATCTCAGCATCCAAAGTGGTCTGCATGGACTCAATCACTCTCTGGCTGTTCCTCTTGATCTGCTCAATTTCCTCGTCCTTCTCTGCAATCTTTCTGTCAATTTCACTCTTGACTTGGGTGAGCTCTAGCTGAACACGGAGGATCTTGGATTCCTCATGCTCCAGGGTAGCCTTGACAAAAAATAAATATTTATTGTGTAGCTCAAGCATAGTTTAAAATGGTGTTTAATAAAAGATATTTTATAGGACAGTACCTCTGCCTCTTCAAGGGAAGTCTGGAGTTCGGACTTCTCTGCCTCCAGAGTCTTTTTCCCTTTCTCCAGTTCATGAATGCTTTTTCCGTTCTCTCCAATTTGTTCAGTTAGATCTGAGATCTCCTCTGTAAGAAACATGGTATAGGCGATTATTTAATGTGGTGTGAGCGGAATTAGCCATTTTATCTCTTGTACATTTGTTCATTTGTTGTTTTATGTTCAATAAAAAACGAATGTACTGTATTATTTGATGTTAGTTTCAAATCATAGATAATGCACATTAACCCCTTGGACCAATGGGGGGCACATTCTTCCAAACCTTTTCCAAGTCCTTTTCTACAAAGCTTATGGCACAGCTTTGTAAAAGGTTGATATACAGAGTGCAAAAAGAAAATTCAGTTATAAAATATTTTAAACTCTCCAAAGTTAGATCACTGCCAATTATGTTTGTTAGTGAGTTTAGTAAGTTTTTTATCTGAGTATTCTGCTTTGCATACGTTGCAGGTTCTTGTTCTCCCTCTTCAGGGTCTCCAGCTGGTCCAGAGCTTCTTCATATGAATTTTTCAGCTTGAACATCTCAGTGCTGAGAGAACGAGCTTCTTTTTGTGATGCCTCCAGCTCTGCCTGGCATTCCTCATGCTTCTGCTTCCACTCTGCAAGAACCTGAAAACCCATGTGTTTCAGTAATGCTCACTTCTACTCTCTTCTTTTAAGCAAACAAGTTGTCAATTAAAATCAAACCTTGTCAAAGTTCCTTTGCTTTTTATCGAGGTTAGCAGCAAGAGCATTAGCTCTCTCCACGTCGATCATCATGTCCTCCACTTCACTCACTAATCTGTGTTTTGTCTTTTCCAGAGAGGCACATTTTGCATTCACAGCCTCGATGGATTCCTCTGCATCCTGAAGACGCTGGGCAAGCTTTTTCCTGTTAAGACATACAGATAAGGCGTTTTACAGATTCAATGCACGCGGAAACAATGGGATTTCAGAACTGTTCATTACTTGGCTTCCTCCAGCTCCTCAGTGCGCTGAATGGCATCAGTCTCGTATTTGGCTCTCCACTGAGCCACCTCGCTGTTGGCCTTGGACAGGGCCCGCTGCAGCTCAGACTTGGCCTCCTGCTCCTCCTCATACTGCTCTCTGAGCAGGTCACAGTCATGACGAGCTGATTGAACAGCATGAGCCAGGGCGTTCTTGGCCTTACAAAGAAGCAGAGACATTTTTTATTAACTAACTTGAAGCTTTGAACTGGGCATTTTAACTGGGAAGTGTATCACTGCAGTTCTGTGATAGTGTTTTTAATGTGCACATACTTTAAGTTCCTCTTCAGTGTGTCTCTTGATCTCCTCAATTTGCTGGGTATAAGCCTGCTTACTCCTTGTCAGCTGAGAGATCAGTGCTTCTTTCTCCTCCAGCTGGCGACTGATTTCACCTACAGAGAGACAGGGAGTTAGAAGTCATCTAAATGCAATATGGGACTTGCATTGGAATTTCTTTTTGTATGTTTTAGTAAATAAACAAACATGTAAATTCTTCTCACCATTCTCTGTTTGCAGTCTTGCCCTGTGTACCCCAATATCATTCAGTTGTCGCACATGTTCTTCATTTTTGGTCTTCAACTCACTCAGTTGATCCTCAAGAGTACGACACATTTTCTCCAGATTGGTCTGAAATTAGACAAAGTTTTATTAAAGTAATGCAGTGTAGTCTAATTCAGAAAAATAAAGTGTAGCAGAGTAAGTTTGTTTTGTCCGTTGCAAAATAAACATTTTACTTTACCTTCGACTTGGAAATACCCTCCATATTGCTTGAGAGGTCATCGATTTCCATCTTGTATTCACTTTTCTCTTTCTCCAGTTTCTGTTTGACTCTCTGGAGGTTATCAATCTGTTCTCCCAGCTCTGCCACGCTGTCAGCCTGCTTCTTGCGGAGAGCTGCAGCGGTGGCCTCGTGCTGCAGGGTGGACTCTTCCAGATCCCGACGCAGCTTCTGAAACTCAGCCTCGCGCTTCTTGTTCATCTCAATCTGAACAGATGTTGCTCCACCAGCTTCTTCGAGCCTCTCGCTGATCTCCTCAAGTTCCCTGGAGAGATCAGACCTCTGCTTCTCCACCTTGGCCCGAGCAGCACGCTCAGCCTCAATCTCTTCCTCCAGTTCCTCAATACGTGCCTACATTTAAAAAGAAACACATAAACAAAGCCACATTCTAATATGTTTCTGTCTACAAATCGATCTGGGTCATCCAATGTCAGTGGAGTGTAGTCACTGTTAAAAACTATTAAGATACTGTACCAACCTGAAGTTCTTTAATCTTTTTCTGAAGTTGAGCTGAAAGTGATTGCTCATCCTCTATCTTGCTAAGAAGCTGGCTTGTTTCAAAGTCCTTCCTGTGTGGGGACAGGAATTCAAAAACAGTACAAATTGCATAAATGCTTAGTAAGCAAATAAGTATGAGTTTTACTTATACTCAGCTTTTGTTAGCCTCTAAACCATTGAAAGGATCAAATTTATTTCCTATCCTGTTTTCACTGTGGGTTTATACACAGCTTTTTCAATATAGTATGCTGTACTAGGCTAGAGGAATATTTTATTCTGGCTACTACATGCTGAACAACTACAAATAGATCAGACATGAATACTTGTTGTGTTTAAATTGATGAGCTAAAGTTCACTCACTTCTTTATTTTCTCATCAGACTGCTGCTTGTCATTCTCCAGATCCATTATGGATTCGTGGGCCAGTTTAAGATCCCCTTCAAGCTTTCGTTTCGCTCTCTCAAGATCCATTCGGAGCTTCTTTTCTTGCTCCAGGGAACCTTCAAGCTGTTTTAACCAAGGTTTTTTTTTCCATTAATTTTTATTTTCATGGGGACTAAAATAACTGTTTGTTATTATTACTCACATCGTCCACTTGCTGCTCCAGCTTGGTCTTGGCTTTCGTCAGAGTGTTGACTTTGTCTTCCTCTGCCTGCAGATCATCAAGGGTCTGCTGATGGGCCTCTTGGAGGGCTTTCTTCTCTTTAGTCAACTTGACAATGGTCTCATCTTGAGATGTCATTTCCTCAACCAGGTTTTTAACCTGTATGTGCAATATTGTGAGAATAACTTTTAATATTCTGCAAGAGCAGACTTTAAGGCCTTATGGAAGAAATACCAACCTTGTTCTCAGTGGCATGTTTCTCCTTTTCCACTTTGGCCAGGGTTAGCTCCAAGTCATCAATGTCTTTCTTCAACTCAGAGCACTCGTCCTCCAGCTTCCTCTTCTTTGCGGTCAGCTCACCATTGACCTCTTCCTCATCCTCCAGTCTCTCAGCCGTCTCTTTGAGTTTGGCCTCAAGCTGGATTTTTGCTTTAATGAGCCCCTCACACCTTTCCTCTGCATCACTGAGGTTTTCAACTTCCTACATTTGCAATGACATACAATTAAAATAATTAGTAACTTGTCAAAACCAGGATCATTAAAGTAGCAGATTACTAGTTCTATTTAACATACAGACTGAATTTGTAGCTGCAAGTCATTCTTCTCCTGCAGCAGAGAAACCATCTTCTCCTCCAGTTCTTTCTTCTTGGCCAGAGCCTTTGCTAGCTCCTCTTTGGTCTTTGCAAAGTCCTCTTTCATTTGGGCCATCTCTTTTTCAGTCTCTGCACTCTTCAGAAGAGGCTTAATCTTGAAGTACAGCTTCATCCATGGCCAGGTTTTAACATTCATGAATGAGCGAATGTTGTACTGAATAGAATATATTGCCTCCCTGGGGAAAACAGGTATCAAAGTAAATAAACAGGTTCACTCAGATTCTTAAAGCTATATTGATAAGTTTGAGTTTTCAAAGTAAAAACTTGGTTTATACAAATATTACAGTTACCCTTTGATGTATGAAGCTAAATATCTACAATACCTGCGCTCCATCATCTTGACAAATTCTCTCCTCATGAGGAAACCTCTGCAGAGAGCCTGAGTCATTGTGACCAGGATAGCAAGTTTATCATCTCTCATCTCTTCCAGAGTTCCCAGCAAACCAGCTTTGAAGAACACCTACAACAAAGGGTTACTTGAGATGAATTGTTATGCTTACTTACAGTATCAGGGTTAGCAGTAAAAGTAAATACAATAATCACCCATAGCAGACAAACGGATTACCTTTGTGTGTCCAAATTTGTACTGAGTTTGGTCAACATTTATAGAGCCCAAGAGTTTCTCTGAGGCCTTTTTGTTGTCGATGAATTGTCCCTCCGGAATGACACTGGCATTCAATACTTTGTATCTGAATCGGGGGAAATTAATCGACTGTGAAAATTTGATCATAATACTGTCAAAGATATGGTTATTCTTAATAATTACCTCTGCTTGAAGTCACCGTAGAGGATTCTGCTGGGAAAGCCCTTTCTGCAGATTCTGATACCTTCCAGCACACCATTACACCTCAGCTGGTGGATGACCAGGAAGTTCTCCATGAGACCTTAAAGACATGCAAGTTCGGTCTTATGTTGCATATTTACAGTAGTCTTTAATTGCTTACATTAATGCTGACATTAGGCTTACCAGGAGTCTTTGATTCATTTGGAATCAAACAACGTACAAAATGAGGGTGAGTGCTCCTTAAGTTGGTCATCAGCTTGCCTAGATTCTCCTGAAATATGGAAAAATTCAAATTGTTACTTAATAAAAAATGACGTGGCCTGTTTCCCTGGATGTTAACTGTAGAATCATTTGGGAAAGTAGTGGTGTACATGTGGTATTGTTGTAGTGAGGCAGTTCTTTGTGATGCTTACCCTGAACAGAGCAGATACGGTCTGAAAAGACCCACCCTTCTTCTTGCCGCCTTTTTTCCCACCACCCTCAGCTATACCATAAAGATTAAACATTTTAATTATTAGCTTGCATTTAAACTGCATTCTTATACTCAAGTCACAAATCACTCACTATATTTTAAAATGTAATGAAAACTCCAACATTCAGTTATTTAAAATAGAATCCCTACCTTCTGTTGAGGCATGTGATGCATAGAGGTGAGCCAACAGTTTGACTGCAGACTTCTGGTAGAGCTGAACCACTGAGTCATTCAGGGGGTCTTTGTTCTTATCCAGCCAGCCTGTGACATTGTAATCAACAGTGCCAGCATAGTGCACCAGGGCGAAATGGGCCTCAGCTTTGCCTTTGGCAGGTTTGGGTTTCTGGAAGGGGGCACTTTTACCAAGATGCTGGTCATAGAGTTTGTTCTTGAAGGTGACGTCTGTAGCCTTGGGGAACATGCACTCCTCTTCAAGGATGGAGAAAATGCCCATTGGCTGGCAGGATGAAATGATTATTTAGAAGAAAAGTTTTCAAGTCATCAGATTTTTTTTGCGTTTTCTGAATTTTTATCATGTCACTCACCTTCTCAATCAGCTCAATGCAGGCAGCCAAGTCCATGCCAAAGTCAATGAACTCCCATTCAATTCCTTCTTTCTTGTACTCTTCTTGCTCCAGGACGAACATGTGGTGGTTGAAAAACTGTTGTAGTTTTTCATTGGTGAAGTTGATGCACAGCTGCTCCAAGCTGTTGTACTAAAAACAATGATTTCAAAGGCCATAAGTAAGTTGGACTAAAATTTAAATGATTTGTACACTCAGCTTTAAAGACAGCTGCATTTGGTATCAGCCAAGAATGATTTTGATACGTACATCAAAAATTTCAAACCCAGCAATATCCAGGACACCAATGAAAAAGCTTCTGGGCTGCTTTGTGTCCAGCATCTCATTGATTCTGACGACCATCCACAGGAACATTTTCTCATAGACAGACTTGCAGAGAGCCATGACGGAATTGTTGACCTGATTTTAAAAATTAGTAAAACAATATTGATAAGGATGTTGTAAAAATTAACAAAGAGATTAAACACTTAAGGGGTTAAACAGGTTAAAATCTATGATGAAACCTTTATTAGAACCATGGTTGCATTGTGAGCCTTAAGTCAGAAGTCAAAAGTATGATCTATATGTAAACTTGTCTTTAAATGTAAAAATGGAAGACATTCTGTTGTTTGCATTAATTTGTTTATTTGTGTAAGTTCTTGTTGACACCCAATACCTGAGGGACAGTTTGACCTTTGGTCACGAATTCATTCCCAACCTTCACTCTGGGGTAGCACAGTGCTTTTAGCAAATCAGCAGAGTTCAGACCCATGAGGTAAGCGACTTTGTCTGCCACTAAAAGAAGTACACAGATAGTCATCTTCAAACCAATTCTAGGTTAACTTATACATTTACTTCTAAATCAGAAGTTCTCTTTCAAATGGCAAAAAAATAACTATGTTAAGACTAATGGTGTGTGGCTTTCATACCCTCAGTGCCATCCGGCTCAGCCTGCTCTTCACGCTGCTTCTGCTTGAACTTCATGTTTCCATGATGCATCACAGCTCCAGTCAGCTTGTAAATGCATGCCTTCTCTTCTGCAGTGAAGCCCAGGATGTCGATGGCAGTCTGTGAACAAAAGTCACTTTAAAATACAAACATACATTATTCCATTGCCCTGTGTCCCCTAAATGTTTGGCGTTTATCACACACATGTAATAAATATTACTTTGCTTTAAGGCAAAAAGTAGCACAATATAATCAATAGTATTTGTTCTTTTGTCTCTTTACACTAGTTGCTACTACATTTAATAATTAATTTTAGTATGTGAGTACTGATGACCTGCAAAGCTTTATGTAGACTAACATAGAAACACATCTAATCCCCTGTAAAACACAGCTGGAGTTTCACTGGAAAGACACTCTTACTTGTTCTAAGATAAATATTGAGGTAGGTATTTTTACTCCCTTAATTTGAATGGATGAGGACATTAGAAACACGCCTTCATCTATAATACAATCCAGTACAATACTACAATAGATTACTCCTTCAAAAATTACCATAGAGTTGAATTGAACTAAAATAAGCTTCATAAAGGTGTAGGATTTATTGCAATACTATAATACATGGGTAACTTAGTGTATGTAATAAAAATGGAAATAATAAAAGTGAGCATTGGTTTTTAATAGCTGTAAATGCAATTATCAAAGAGAACTTGTGCTTACATCAGTAGCAACAAATTCTTCAGTGTCATCGATACTCTTGACAGTGATTTCACCCTGACTGATCATTGGATAGTCGTATGGATTTTTGGTAATCAGGAGAGCCTCTGAAGAAAGTGGAAAAAAACATAAATAAATATAACAGAATATATATACATGTGATAAGCCATTATTGCTCACTTGCTGTAGAATAACTGACACTATATTTCACTAATCGCACACCTATCAGCTCCGGTTTGTGGCCTGTCATGAGCTGATAGAAGATGTGGTAGCTCCTCTCTGCAGACAGCTGAAACGTCACTCGAGACTTCTCCAGCAGATCTGTATATATTTATGTTGGTAAAAATATCTCTTGTGAAGCACAGTTGAAAGAGTTGACAGTGTAATTAAACAGACAATGCTTGATGAGTTCCACAAAAAAATCTTACATGTTTCAATATCAGCTGAAGCCAGCTTTCCAGTTGACCCAAAGTGGATTCTGATAAATTTTCCCTATGCAAAAACAGAAGAACATTTCAATTAATGTCATGGTGAATTATTGTCATCACTAAATAGAAAACAATTTCAAGTCAAAGAGAAATCCCAAAAATCACTTACAAAACGTGAAGAATTGTCATTCCTTACAGTCTTGGCATTACCATAAGCTTCCAACAGAGGGTTTGCTGCAATGATTTGATCTTCCAGTGAGCCCTTGAAATAACATTAATTTTGTCAGTGTGACAGTACTCACTTCTTTTTCTTTTAGATTTCATATTAATGTTGTTCAGCTTCTCTTACTTGCATCTTTCCAGCAACCTGTTCTGATTTCTTTACTCCAGACACTGCGATTGTCGCAAAGTACTGGATGACACGTTTGGTGTTGACAGTCTTTCCTGCACCAGATTCTCCACTGGGTTGAAGAGTGTGTTCATAAACATTATTACAAATATATTACTATTACTTGCCAATACTTATAATATAAAGAATTGTCACTTACGTAATCAGGATTGACTGGTTTTCTCTATCTGCAAGACAACAAAGTTAGGAGTCGATTTCTCAGGTGAAGGTCCTGTATTTGACACACAGTAGCTTACAAACTGATTGATACCTTGGAGCATGAACTGGTAGGCGTTGTCTGAGATAGAGAAGATGTGGGGTGGAGCCTCAATCCTCTTTTTGCCTCTGTATCCTGTGACAACAATGGAGTCATACACTGGGAGCCACTTGTAGGGGTTCACAGTGACACAGAACAGCCCTGAGTAGGTCTGTAACAGTGGGAAATATGAAAGAAAGACAAAACATTTCAATAAAAACATGTATATGTTATCAAAGCTATCTCTCTTCTCCACAAAACTCACGTAGATCATCCATGCTGCATAGCGCTCTTTGAGGTTATACAGCACAGAAGGCTCGCTGAGGTGGGTCATCATGGCCATGTCCTCAATCTTATCGAACTTTGGAGGGTTCATGGGGAAGATTTCATCTTCTTTTACAGTGAGGGTCTATCAAAGAGAAGAGGCACAGCAATAAGTTTAGTAACTGTTAAGAAGTCATGTATTGTCTGATTTCAAAATCTTAGTTGCTAATCACAAACAATTCATGTGTGTCTTTGTGAACCAGTTTTGGACCAAGTGGTTTTTCAAGATTTTGTAACATAAATTTTAGATTTTCAATCCCCTTGTCAAAGAGTTAACATATGTCACATCAGTCCAGAGTCTATATGGAAAAGGTTAAGCACTGTAAAACTTTTATTTCTAGTGCCTTCATTCTCACCTTCCCACAGAGAGTCTCCACGGTGGCTTTGCCACCCTCTTTCTTAACAAGTTTCCCCTTGAGGTACATCTCTTTGGGTTCAGCCACAAAGAACGCTGTCTTAGCATCAAAGGGAGTGTTTTGAGCTTCAAGTCTCTCTTTCTCTGGCTTCCGGAGGTACAGGGCCGCCGGGCCAAAACACTCCATTTCCGCATCTCCACTCATGGTGACTGTTTACTGCACAAGAGGAAACAAGACAATAGTCTTTTAAATGCCAAGAAAGTAGGTGAAAGTAGTGACTTGGGCACCTATCTACACCTATCACCTGTCTAGTTTTACTGTAATCAAATAATTGCTCTATTATAAAGAGTGGTTAAATACAGGTAGCTTACTGGCATACCATAACTGAGCAAAGTACCAACAAGATTGTGATGTTCATAATCACATGTATAGTACATACGTGCTGGTTTAAACCATATCTCATCTTGAGTTAATTTTCAAGACAAATGTGAAGCCTAATTTACCTCAGAGGACACCAGGTAAGCAGGGTTTGTTTCTGACAGATTTCAATGCAGACTTCTGAAAAAAGGAGCAAAGGTGCAAGGTTAGGATAATGCTACAGAACTTCTGAGAGTTTACTCTATCAAATTTAACTTTTAAATCAGGTGAGGAAAATGATGTAATTACATTGATAAGACTTTTAAACAGTTTGTAGACATCTAAAAGTTTAGCTTCTGTATTTTAAACACAATATTGACTTGAGACAATACATGACATACATACATGACAGTATACTATCCTGTATTGGAGAAGTTTAATTACTTTAAATCCATCTGAGCCACTAAGAAACTTACCTTTGCAGGGTGCCTGTCCGTGGGGGAGGTTTGCTGTGTCTTTTTATACAGAGTGATGGGAGCCTATCGCATGTGTATTGCTGTATTTGGTCATGTCGCCTTGCACAATTGAATGCTTGTGAAGGAGTAGTTCTTAGCTGTCACATTACACAATTTATGGCATGACTTCTATGTCAAATCATTGTCAGACACAGAAATATTCATATTCCTGTGACTATTGGCCAACAAATAGGCAGTTGTGTTTCCTTTTACCATGGCTTTTTGTAATAAGTTTTGCCATAAATTATGAAAAAGAAGCAACATATCGACACTTTTTAAAAATGTTGTTTTACTTAGTGTACTTACTAAGTGTAATACATGCTAATGGTAGCATGCAGATGTGAAGTTGGTTTTGGACGTGTGTATACAAATAAGGTGAAGAAGACATGACGTTGGATCAGCAGTCAGTAGTTAGAGGGAGTCCAAAGGTGTGACTAATGCATCTTTTTAATGCTTCCTGGCACAAAAGGAGCCCCTTGCTATGCTTTTGGGAACCTTTAAAAAGTCACTGATATACTGTTTCAGAGTCCTTACAAGTCAGAAATGATTATTATGTGTGCCAATGAGCTTTAAAGAAAAGGATGGCCTGCCAAGGGATTATTTTTCACAACAGTGCCAACAGCTGTTCTTATTCTTCTTCTTGAGGGATTCACAAGGGAGATGGAAACAGTCCCCAAATGTAGAGCAACTGAGTGATTGATTGCTACTCGACTTCCTTTATGTTTCACAAATCACCTCACCATGATGGGGTTTTGTGTATGTTAAAGTTCAATATGTTTAGGGCATGACCTTCTAAGCTGTTTTTGTTTTTTAGATGTCTACAGTATGTGATGGGATAGAAGATGTTGTCATAGATGGCAGGTGGACTTGTAGCCAAAAGTTTTTTTCCAAGAACGTGGCTCACAGCCGGCAAAATGTAGAAGTGTGGTTAGTCACTGTTTCTGTTGGAAAGAGTTTCTACTTGTGGCAATGAATAAGAAATTCTAAAGTGGTTACCAAGAAGATATAATGAGCCTCTGTCTTCAGTGAGCATGAGTTACACTATACCTGCTGTGTAATCTGTTGTCTTATTAGGACAAAACTCAAATATAGCACCAGGCTTGTGTTGATGCTCAAGCCAAATGCCACATGCTCGAGAGGCTTATTGTGTCTTTGATCTCCATCTGTCAGTTTCTTCATTTGTCTCGCAGAAACAACTGGGCTCGGGATAACAAACCAAGGTGATTGTAACATTCCTGTCTACAAGCTGGCCACAAAGAGCATGGAGATACATGTTCCATGACAGTAGCATCCCTGTTTAACCATGTAAGTACATATATTCATATATTTGAAGATTGTAATTATGATCCAGTTAGTATATTATATTTTTAAAGGTTAAATTCTATAGAAAGGTTTTAGTTATGTTCAAACACTAATTTTCTATGGACTGACTTTAAAACCCTGTTTTGTGGAAGTCCTTCGGATCATTTGTACATTGTACATTTGGTTGTTTTAGAACAGAAGTTAAAATGTTTCATAACTTTCACTAACAATGTTTTTGGTTTGTAAAATAAGGACGTGTATGTCAAGCTCACTATCTGTGCAGCTGTGACCTCAAGGTAAAAAAATCTCAAGAATGTGTTTTGCTTTTTAAGAACTTGTATTGAGCTGTATCAAACTTGCTTTAGTGTCATTTATACCAAATGTACCTTGATATTGTTTTGATATGCTATTGCAGTCTTTCAACGCATGTTCACATTAAACTATACTCAGATACTACTCTAAGAACCAGTGAGTGGAATCGTTGTCAATTTGAAGAATGTCAAAATATTTTGTTTGTGACTAGGTTTAGGGTTTAATGTTAAGTTTCAGTGTTGGGTTTTGACCCTGGCTGCTTGTCCATCTTGTAAAAGAGCTCCCGGGATTATAGTGTGGGATCCGATGGTGAGGAGTTTGTGGGGTGACTGTAGAACTGTCTCCAACAGTCTGTCAGTCATACACAATATTTTGGAGGCTGCTCGTTTCAATTTGGATGATGCAAATTGAGAGGTGGTTCAAAACCTTTGTGCAGTAACTTTTCATATTAAGAAGACCACATTAAGTGTGGTGGACCACACTGAGTATGTGTGTGTGTGTGTGGTTGGGTGGTGGGGGTCACTGGCATCTTATAAACACCAGAGGGAGCCTCAAGTTGCAAAGGTGCAAACATGCTGCTTATGTTACCAGCTTCTTTATCATTATCCTCTGGTCCCTTAACATTACACCACATCACCAACTCATGCTGTGCGACCATTAAATGCAAAAGTATACTATAATCTATAATATAAGTACCCATTTAGAAATAATAATTAACTTATGTAAATATATGTTGTCTTTTCCTGCTCAGGTTCACAGAGGCTTGTTCACATCTATCTCACCATGCATTGGACAGAAGGCAGGGAAACACGCTGGACAGTCCATCATAACCTTTTAACATATGGTATGACACATTTAAAGATTTTTATTTATATTTGTTTAATTGTGACTCATGTTTAGAAGTGCATACATGTCAGCACTGTGCCTGATTTTTGCAATAAGGGCTGTCATAAATTGTGAAGATGGGAGCAACATTTTAAGAGTTGGTTCAGTAGTCAGTAGTTAGAAGCAGTAGTTAGACGCATCTTTTTAATGCTCCCTGGCATAACAGTAGGCCCTTGCCATGTTTGGGGAACCATAGAACAGTCACTGATATACTGTTTCAGAGTCCTTACAAGTCAGAAATCACTGTTTATGTCTGTGCTTCTTGCACGGCAGGAAGCTTCAACTCTACTACTACTGCTACTACTTCTACTCTATACACCCAGAATAGATGCTTGAATTCTCATTAATTAATTCACTCAGGCATCAGTAGCCCGTCTGTCCCAAGGGGGCAATAGTGAACATAGCCGTTATGTTTTTGTGCTCCAGCGATTTAGAAATGCACTTCCTTAATGTTGGGGAACTCACAAGAGATGAAAATATTGGGTTCACTGCGTGTACATTGAAACAGTTATTGCTTGCTTTAATCATTCCTCCTATTAAGAGATGCCTTCCTAATGCACTTTCAGTGTAAGTGACGGGCGACAAGTCCTTCTTTTTGGTAAAAATAGATTACAAAGTGTATCTAAAGATGAACTTGTTTTTCCACAGACACTGTTTTCTGTTTAATATTCATGTTGGCGTGTGACTTTGGTTTAAAAGACATACATGAAAATTGTGAAACTATCCTTTAAAAGAAGAATTGTCACAGTCAAAGAAGCAGACATAATGATTTTTTTTAAACTTTTAGTCACCAGTCAACCTCCAGAATCACAGGATTCTATATTTCCTAATTTGTGACACAGGATTTCTGTTAATATTTTTATCTTAAGCACCAGCTGATAAAACTGAAGATATCAACAAACTTTGCAAAGCTCCTCCAGAGCCACAGAAGACATTGTACAACAGGCTGTGTTTTAACATAAGTGTGAGTGTAAGTAAGAGTGTCCCTTTTAACCATTTCATAATGTAAAATTATTAGTAGCTTGCTAAATGCCATGTGCGTTTTTGCTGGATTTGTACAATTCCAAACCAACTAACTGATGCTATATTATTGCTTATCCACAGAGGAAGTGAAGGAAGAAGAAGAAGAAAGGGGATCTGAGTGAGGTGGCACCTCTGCCAATCCATGTGAACTGACAGAAACATCACAGAAAAGTCTGAGAGATAGCTGAGGGTATAACACTGTTGTATAACAGTTTTCCTGTAATCTCTCTAATAAAGTTGGAATCTCTGTGTCTGTATGTTGTATTTCAAGTTGTATTTTGTATCTAATCTCTATGAAGTCTTTATTGTATATTACAGTATTTATATACTTCATTTTGTCAATGAAACAATAATTCTCTATAAATTATCCAAATTACCTTTATTTGCATTGGTGTGCGCACCTCTCCGAATATATAAGTTAATTGACCGACTGTGAAACTATTCCTGGATGAAAAAAATGTTGGCTTGGCAACACAGTGATATGGGAAAGCTCTTTCATAAATGGGCAAACATGGGAAGTGAAGAGCAGAACTGGATACTCATCTGTACCCCAATGTAGAGAACCACTTACTTGTAGGGGACAGAAATTACTAGTGTAGTACAAATGTGTCATATGTGTGAGATATGAATGAACCTATGAATAAAAGAAATCCACTACTACTTTGCAAACCTTTAAATAAAATTAAAGAATAAACATTAAACATAAACATAAACATTATATTTTAGTAACTAATCAAAGACAACAAACTGAATTGGATTGACATGCCAGTTATTTATTATGGGCATATGAAACATTTTAAGTTAATTAAAATTACAATGTACTCAATCTGGTGGCTGATAATCCCTTATTAACGGACACACAACTGGAAGAGTGTATTCAAGAAAATGACTGAAACACATATGTCATGTAGGAAAGTGCTTTGTTAAAAAATCTCTTTCCGTATTACAACAGAAGTACAGCTAACTTTGGCATTTCACTCAATGAACTCCTTTGACATTTGCGATCAAAATTATGCAACGTTGTTTTGTCAGAAGGTTAAAAGCAATTTTTTACTAATTCAAATAAAATAGTTATTGGTGGTTCAGTCAAAATGAATAAATCATAAACAAAAGGTTACTTTGGCGGAGTGTTTGCGTGAGCACACTTCCCAAATTAATTTATGAACTGTCAATCACTGTCAGCCCAATGCACTTACATCTCATCATGTCTAGAATTAGTTGGATATTAGCAGAAGTTACCTGGCGTTCCTGATTCTCAGGTCAACAAACTGAACAAATCTTCATTTTAAGACATGATACTGATTTCATGAAATGTCATGACATCAGGTTTCTTACCTTCACTTTATCTCCACACCTACCTGAGTGTGCTCTCTCGTCACGAAATCCACAAATGCGCACCATTCAGCAACTTAGCAACTAAAATGAGTAGTTTGGCACTACAGTTTTCTCGATTGCTTAAATAATATAACCAGGCTTTTGAACAAAAATTTCAAAACGATAAGCCATTCATCAAAAAGCACACCAATTTCCCTAAACTTTAAGCACTACTCCCTGTTTTGACACATGATTCAGATTTGTTGAACTTTCACTGCAAAACTCTACACACAAATCCTTTCATTTCTCATTACTACACCATGTGGTCATTTAGAAAGCTCTAACATTCAATCATTTTTGCTCAAGTCAGCAAAGCTTGAGCTCAATTAGCACACAAATGCCCAGAAACACAAGGACTCATAATTGATCACACACCAATCAGAAACCGTCAAAAGATAGATAAAAGGACCAGAGTCAGTTCATTCAGTTTTGGAACAATGGATCCAGAGAGACGTGAAGGAAGTTATGTTCATTATGTAAAAACATTTTTGAGAGCCACAAGCAACATTACATATAACCTGTTTTTGTAGTTTTGCTTTGAATTTATCTCACCAGTGTGTAAGACTATGTTATAGTGTTGTAGTGGAGAGCTTCATTTTGACCTGAACATAGGAAGTTTGGAGAATTGGGTTTGTGTTAGGAGTTTTGACAAAATGAGGCATAATTCCAAGAAATGTGTTTAAGCAAATGAGAAAACTATAAAAAGTGTTCATCCTCTCCCAACTAATGCCAGTTCATGCAATGATTGAAGCTTACAATCTTTGCACAGATGACAGAGACCATACCATAATATTAACAAAATACTGTACTTTGGTAGTTTAACCTCAATCAGAGTTGTAGTAAACAACACAAAACCTCAAAGACCCCTAATTTAATGCATGTATTATACTCCATTTATTTAGCTGATGCCTTGATCTAAAGCAATTTGCAGTAAGTGCATTCTACCATGTGGACACAATCCAAAAATGACAAGAATCATTAAAGCACATCAACTTGCATTAATAAGATATGGATACACACATGTGCACATACTCTCAAACTAATTTAGAGTGTTATCATTAGTCAGCAATGCCACAATGAAGTACATTACATTTCACAGGTGTTAACAACAAACACAGTGAAGGCCCAATTGAAAATAAAGTATTTAAATTTCTCAAACTCTGCTTTCAGTGTTATAAACGCAATTGATCTGTTTTGGCGTCGACTCAAGAAGACAGCAAAGAAAATAATTACTCTTCAATTTTTTGACAGTCTTTTCCTCACACCCCTTCTGCTCTTACTAATTTGAATTTCTCTCTTACAAGAGTAAATGGTAACACACACACACACACACACACGCCCAACACACACACACGCGCACATACTTAAACACCCATGCACACACAAGAACAAAATTTGCAATGTGCTACTTAGCACCTGCACAGAAATGTCTTATTTGTCACACACAAGGGAATATTAGCAGCTTTGGAATGTTTTTGCCACTCTGAAGACTGGACAGTGTTTACCAAAGACCAACAGATGCTCTATTAAGTGGATTTGTTTTCATTAAGGGAAATATTAGCAGTTGATTATTGGTTCTTTAAAAATAATAAATTACTACAGTGGATACAATTGAAGACTTAAAAATGAAGCCTCTTGTAATAGTAAAACACTTATTAACATTATATTGGCTATTTTTTTATCATATGAAATTAGAGCAGCTGCACTGGTCAGATATTGCTTCCAATCTCATATGTGCATGTGAGCTTCTCAGGTTTTTTATTTGTTTGTTATTCGCCTTCTCTCAGAGACCTTTCCCTGTATACAATACAGTGTCTTCATTTGCTAGTGTAGCGCACAGTGATGTTTATCAGTGTTTACCAGAATCCCTACCTTGTCTTCTCCTCTTGTATTACAGCATTACACACATTAACAACCCACTGGCCTTTACAGTACTGGCTTACACAACATAATAAAGACCATCCATTACAACTACATTGGTAAGACTGCAGTGAAAAATATGTTATGAAAAATGAAAAAAAAAGAAAATGTTACGTGATTACATGCTTTCATCTCTGCATGTTTACTTAAGTTATACAGGAATATAAACTATGCACTAAAATTTTGTGCATAGTTTAGTTTAGTGACTAAATGATGGATGGATATTAATCGCAATTGTGAAACCACAAGATGTTCTCATTCAATGTCTATTTTTCAAGATTATATTTTTTTTACTGAATTGTGCATTAGCTCATCTGATCATTGTTATTAGTGTCACCATTGGCAACCAACACACTACAATTGACAACTACAATTAAGTATGATACATTGCTTTTTCATTTCCTAAACTATATTAACTATATGACCATGGAGCACACAGTTACACATACCTCATTTGGGTGGCACACCTTTCCAAATACTTGCAGCACAAGCATTTGTAGCATCAGAGGCCCCCACAGGAACCAAACAATAAGTAATGCTAGCACCATGCGCCCACCGAACTTATGAAACTACAAAGGAACAGAAACAAACTTCTACAGATGTCTACTTACCACCATACAGAACTAAACTGAACTTGATGAGTTTATGGTCTAGTAACAATATTGATACTCTGAACCAAGAATAAGGAGCTACTCAGCCTGGAATTTGTTTCTGAGGTGCTTAGTAACAGGATGCTGAAATACATCTGACATGTAATTAACAAAAGCGTTCAATGCATTTGTCAACAATTGCAAAAGTATGAGCTTGGGTATTTGTGAACTGAAGGCTATATTTGCTTTAAGTCCTAATACGACTGTAAAGAAAGGCCAGACATATTGAATATCACCTTTTATTGCAACTTAATCACACCACAAGAGAATACTTTCACAGCGTCCTAGGCGTCATCTTTCTTTGGAGAGAAAGCACAACAGCATAATGGACCATAATGGGATCTTAAATTAGCTTCAGCCAAACTCTTGGCCCTATTCTCAAGAGATGTTTGAAACAATGTCACTGCCAAAGGTTTGTTTAATGTCACAACAAACTTAAATGTGTGCATACAGTTTGAGACCATAGTCCTGTAAAAAAGACTTTCTATCCGACATTCACAAATATTCATGATTCAGATTTTGTGTAGTATCTTAATTCCTTATTTTTGCATATGTAAGAAAAGTCCTTTAGTAAGAAATACAGCATGTTTCAATTCTTTCTTTGAACAAATTAAGACATTATGAGATGTGAAAATGATAGTCTTAACCAGCTGGGTGAATACTGGACAGGAATCTGCGATTTTGATCTGGGGTTTCATTTAAAGCTTGTTTTGTATTCTACAGGATAAGGTGACACTAGTTGTGATGATAAGGTTAAGAAGCCAACTGATGTCATTCTTCGAAGACAGTCTCAGTGACCTTAACAAGAGGGCTGCCCCTGTGTGGTGTCCAGAGATTTCAGTATAAAAGAAACACTCCCAGACTCGTCAAAAGTTTTGAACCGACAGGCTGCCATCGCAGGTGAGTCTTCTAACACACTTTTTACAGTAGTAAATGCTTTTTTAATGAATTAATTGTTGTTTTGCGAGATTGCAAAAGTTTGATGAAAAAGTGAAGCTTTTGCATGTTTTTTCTTTTTCTAATGACTCACTTTTTTCAGTTCCCACAAAACAACTGCATCACTTGGCAGCAAAAAGGTAAATGACATCCATGCAACTAGTGACTTGACAGAAAAAAAGATACTAATTATAATTTTTTTTGAATATAATCTTAAAATATCTTTTTTAAAGACACAATTTCATCATTTCATTTATACTTAATTTATTTTTACAGAGGAGCCATGAGTACAGACGCAGAAATGGAGTGTTTTGGCCCAGCGGCCATTTACCTCAGGAAATCTGAAAGGGAGAGAATAGAGGCTCAAAACACTCCCTTTGATGCCAAAACAGCTTATTTTGTGGTGGAGCCCACTCAGATGTATGTGAAGGGAAAACTAGTGAAGAAGGAGGGTGGCAAAGCCACAGTTGAAATTAAGGGAGGGAAGGTATGTAGACACTTATTTTCACATAATACAAACACACAGATAAATGTAATGACTACATATCCTCACACTTTATTTCATAATGCTGCTGCACATTCTTAGAACTAATTCTCCACTGTTTTCGTACAGACCCTCACTGTAAAAGAAGACGACATCTTCCCCATGAACCCTCCAAAGTACGATAAGATTGAGGACATGGCCATGATGACCCACCTCAGTGAACCTTCTGTGCTGTATAACCTCAAAGAGCGCTATGCAGCATGGATGATCTACGTAAGACCAGTTTAAACATTAAATAAAACTCACATATTGCAAGTATGACAGTCACATCTAATATATATGTTCTCTTCTTAAAACAGACCTACTCAGGGCTGTTCTGTGTCACTGTGAACCCCTACAAGTGGCTCCCAGTGTATGACACCGCAGTTGTCACAGGATATAGAGGCAAAAAGAGGATTGAGGCTCCACCCCACATCTTCTCCATCTCTGACAATGCCTATCAGTTCATGCTCCAAGGTATCAATCAGTTTGTAAGCTATAAATCTGTCCTGAATTTAAGAGGAGCGAGCCTTTTAAAATTATCCATGGTTTTAATATCTTCCACAACACTGGTAAATATGCACTTTATCGTGCCATGCTGGTGAGTGCTGTAATAAATAAATATAATAATACTATTTAAGATCAATTAATGCAATAATACAATGCGTGTACTCAATTGTCATTCTCTCAACAGATCGTGAGAATCAGTCAATCCTGATTACGTAAGTCAATGCTAAAGGGAGCTAATGTGGATTGATATAACTGATTATTTCTGTACTGTATTATGTCTGACTTACACCAACACACGTGACATATAATTTTCTGCATTCTAGTGGAGAATCTGGTGCAGGAAAGACTGTCAACACCAAACGTGTCATCCAGTACTTTGCGACAATCGCAGTGTCTGGAGGAAAGAAATCAGAACAGGTTTCTAGCAAGATGCAGGTAAGAGAAGTTGAACAATATTAATATGAAACGTAAAGTGAAAAGAAAGAGTGAAAGAGTACTGTCACATTGACAAAATTAATGTTTTTCAAGGGGTCTGAGTCAGTTCCTAGAAAAATCTGCTAAATAATGTCTAAATATATAATATATCTATGTGTATATGTAAATACAAACACATCATGTAACATTGTTTTAAGGGGTCGCTGGAAGATCAAATCATTGCAGCCAATCCCCTGCTGGAGGCTTACGGCAATGCCAAAACTGTGAGGAATGACAACTCATCTCGCTTTGTAAGCTTTGGTTTACAAAATCCTGTTGCTTTAAAATAGTGTCTGTTTTTAAGATGGTATTCTAGTCTTCTAGCTCTCGTTTTGTTTGTCTTTACACTATAGTGTATATAGGAATGTAATATCACATTTTTGATGTATGCTGGTTTTTTGCTATAGTACTAATTATTAATTAATCATTTAACTGTTTCTGCTGCATTCTCTGTGTAGTGCAAGTTGAAAGACCTGCAGTAGGATTCAAATAACATTTACTACCAAGTATAAGGCATGTGAAACTAGAAGAATGATGCCCACACTGATAACTGCATTCTTCTGTAGGGTAAATTCATCAGAATCCATTTTGGATCAACGGGAAAGTTGGCTTCAGCTGATATTGAAACATGTAAGTGTCCAGCCTATCATTATCTAGTAGGTTTGATTAAAAGACAAACTGTAAACAAGCTCATTGCCTTGTTTTATAGATCTGCTGGAGAAGTCTCGAGTGACGTTCCAGCTGTCTGCTGAGAGGAGCTACCACATCTTCTATCAGCTCGCAACAGGCCACAAACCTGAGCTGATAGGTGAGGGAACCAATTTAGCCATACATCATTTTATAGCATAAAGACATGCTTCATCTGAGTCTGTGTAATGAAATACAATTAATATATTTCAGATGGCCTCCTCATCACCACCAACCCATATGACTTTCCCATGATTAGTCACGGTGAAATCACTGTCAAGAGTATCGATGACGTTGAAGAATTCATTGCCACCGATGTAAGCACACGCTGCAAAATCCTAAACAACTTTGAGTTGATTGAATATGGTACATATTGTAAAGGTTCCTCAGATGGCATCATCTTACTTTGTTTTGTTGGAGAAACTGATAACACAATAAACCTCTGTGATGAGAATCCTTTACTGAAAGACAAAAATTTTGTAAACAACAGAAGAGCAACATGTTACAATAAATCTGTGGTGTTGATGATTCATTCTGCAGACTGCCATTGACATCCTCGGATTCACTGCAGAAGAAAAGATGAGCATTTACAAGCTGACTGGAGCTGTGATGCATCATGGAAACATGAAGTTCAAGCAGAAACAGCGGGAAGAGCAGGCTGAGCCGGATGGCACTGAGGGTAAATGCTAGAGTAACATTTCTTTATTGTGCAACATATTCATCATCACTAACATCACTAAGGAGTCCAGATACGTGGAGGGAGCTCAGAGTAGACCTGCTGGCCCTTTACACTGAAAAGGAGCCAGTTTGGGGATCTGATAAAGATGCCTCCCAGATGCTTTCCAAGGAATGTATCCTTGGCACATTCAACTGGGACGAGACCCTGGGGCCGACCCAGAAAATGCTGGATCCCATCTGGCTTGGGAGTGCCTCAGGATTTCCCAGGAGGAGCTGGAGGATTTGGCTATGGAAAACTACTCTGCCGAGTCTGCTATCCCAGTGACCTGCATCCAAATAAGCAGCACATGATGAGGGAAAAATACAGTAGATTTACATGCCATCAACAATCACTAACGTAACTTATTAGAATCATTTAGTGATGTGGGTAATCTTTGTGGTTTCTGTTCTGATTTTCAGAGGCTGATAAAATCGCCTACCTAATGGGCCTGAACTCTGCTGATATGCTCAAGGCATTATGTTACCCAAGAGTCAAGGTTGGCAACGAAATGGTGGTCAAAGGTCAAACTGTGCCACAGGTAATTAACATAAAAATATTAGTTTATGAAAATGTCCGTTTATATGAAAAATACTAATTGTTCAGGATAACCGGAACTCCAACTCTTTCAATCTTTAGGTGCATAATTCCGTCATGGCTCTCTCCAAGTCTGTCTATGAGAAAATGTTCTTGTGGATGGTCGTCAGAATCAATGAGATGCTGGATACCAAGCAGCCCAGAAACTTTTTCATCGGTGTCTTAGACATTGCAGGGTTTGAAATCTTTGATGTACGTAAACAGCACATTGCACTTGTTAAGTTTTACAGAGTAGACCAGCACACTAAAAGTTTGACACTGTCTTTTTTTGTTATCTCAAGTACAACAGCTTGGAGCAGCTGTGCATCAACTTCACTAATGAAAAACTGCAACAGTTTTTCAACCACCACATGTTTGTCCTGGAGCAAGAAGAGTACAAGAAAGAGGGAATTGAATGGGAGTTCATTGACTTTGGCATGGACTTGGCTGCCTGTATTGAGCTTATAGAGAAGGTACTACAGGAGAAACAATGATGAAACAAGTACCATAGTGTGACAGTACAGGATTTTTATTTTGTGTTATTTGTTTTATTGTTAACAGCCAATGGGCATCTTCTCCATCCTTGAAGAGGAGTGCATGTTCCCCAAGGCTACAGACGTCACCTTCAAGAACAAACTGTATGACCAGCATCTTGGTAAAAGTGCCCCCTTCCAGAAACCCAAACCTGCCAAAGGCAAAGCTGAGGCCCATTTCGCCCTGGTGCACTATGCTGGCACTGTTGATTACAATGTCGTTGGATGGCTGGATAAGAACAAAGACCCCCTGAATGACTCAGTGGTTCAGCTCTACCAGAAGTCTTCAGTCAAACTGTTGGCTCACCTCTATGCATCACATGCCTCAACAGAAGGTAGGTATCATATGATGGTTTCAGCCACATCATCAGTTTTTATTTCCTAGTTTAGATTTTTTTAAGGGAGGATAAGGGATGCTGAGGGGGTTTATACAAAGACACCCCAAACAATTTAGGATGAAACTATAAAAAGTACATTCAGCAACATCAAAACCATCATACATGGAAGTGATTTCTACCAAATTGCAAAATGAAGATATCATTTTAAATGCTTTTTTCAGATGGCAAAGGTGGAAAGAAGGCTGGCAAGAAGAAGGGTGGCTCCTTCCAGACAGTATCGGCTCTCTTCAGGGTAATTCTTATTTTCACTTTTAAATACTCACATGAATGACTTTGTGTCCACCATACAGGGGATTGTTTATTATAGGAGATCCTAACACAAAGCTTTACACAAGAAGCATGCATGTAGTTTATCAGTGAAAAAGTTCTTCTTGTGGCAGGCCCAGGTTTGTTACCTGAATGCACATTGCTCCAGATCAAGGTGGTTTCTTGATTAGGAAGACCTTCAACTTTGGTGGTTCGGGTTCAGTCTCCTGGTAAAGCAAACTGTGGGTGAAGCAAGCAAAATGACCCATTTCTTGCTCAGATTATTGGTAAAACAATCATTACTGAAAGACTTCTTTTTTATTTTTTTGCTTTGAAATATATGCTTTTGCCAGCATTTGTATACTTTGTGCTGTGCTGTTGGGGTATATTATCTAAACGTTCTGAAATATGTAGGGTAATGTAGTCATGTCAGTGTCAAAATTTGCGGGAAAATATAAATGATAAAAGTTTTGTCCATCAACAGGAAAACCTGGGCAAGCTGATGACCAACCTGAGGAGCACTCACCCACACTTTGTGCGCTGTCTGATTCCCAATGAATCGAAAACACCAGGTAGGTCGCAAAACAGTTTTGTCTGTGGCTGACAGAAGTCTCTATTGCTCAGAACAATTTAGATTTATGTCATTGTTTTTTATTTAATCACTTCATAAATCCTAAACTCACTCGCATTTATCTACTTTCTGTCCCATAGTTAGCAATGGGACATAGCTATTTCAAAGCAGCGCAATGTCTGCAAATGACACACCTCTACAGCAAGCAAGTGCTTCATGTCTATCATACTGTGTTTTCCTTGTTATTGTTTAAGGTCTCATGGAGAACTTCCTGGTCATCCACCAGCTGAGGTGTAACGGTGTGCTGGAAGGTATCAGAATCTGCAGGAAAGGTTTCCCCAGCAGAATCCTTTATGGTGACTTCAAGCAGAGGTACAGTAGCTATTTCGTATCTCTTAGTCCACATATGTTGATTCTGTTCTGTCGATCTGATTGAAATAAATAATTTCAGATACAAAGTATTGAATGCTAGTGTCATCCCTGAGGGACAGTTTATTGACAACAAGAAGGCCTCAGAGAAACTACTGGAATCAATAAGCGTGGACAAATCACAGTACAGATTTGGCCATACAAAGGTAAATGAACAAATGTAATTACAATCATCTATGAAGCTTGAAACTAAAAACATTTTTGGTTGAGCCAATGTTATTACATCTATCATCAGGTATTCTTCAAGGCTGGCCTTCTGGGTATGCTTGAGGAGATGAGGGATGAGAAACTGGTTGAGCTGGTCACAATGACTCAGGCTCTCTGCAGAGGTTACCTGATGAGACGAGAATTTGTCAAAATGATGCAGAGAAGGTGGGCTTAATATTTTGCAAGGTACAAATGACACTTAAAGCCCAAAGCATTGAAACACACACACACACACACACACACACACACACACACACACACACACACACACACTAAATATCTAAATACATATAAAGAATAAATGTAAATGAGGAGATATAGTGTCTGCTTCTCTAGCTTTGCAGACAATAGATTATATAAATGTTGGTCTTATTTCTTATTATTAAGAAAGGGGAGCGTGTCAGTGTGTGCGTGGCCTACCAGGGACAAGGAGCAGTTGCTGGATAACAGATTGTTGGATTCTGAACCTTGAGTTAACCTCACAGTTGTGTGTAAAGCTGTGTAATATCAGGAACTTCACAAAAAATACTGTCATCTTTATTAATGTGTTGTAGGCTGACAGTGTTTTCCATGGTAGTCATGTTTCAGGCTCTAGCAATATATACTTTTGAGAACAGTAGGTTGAGACTACATAACTACTGTAAATCTCTACTTAACTGGAGTTCTTGATCACATAAACCCAGGCTCTCTTTCATACTTTGGAAATATTTCTGTAAAGAGTTGTTATGCTGTTAAGATTTAATTTCTACACACAAAAAGGGATGTAAGGGAGGCAACAATAGTATCACCTAACTGTCCCATTTTTTTAAATAATGGTGTGTGTTTTCTACAAAAATTTCTGACTTGTTTCTTTGGGTCACCAGGGAGTCAATATATTCTATTCAGTACAACATTCGCTCATTCATGAATGTTAAAACCTGGCCATGGATGAAGCTGTACTTCAAGATTAAGCCTCTTCTGAAGAGTGCAGAGACTGAAAAAGAGATGGCCCAAATGAAAGAGGACTTTGAAAAGACCAAAGAGGAGCTAGCAAAGGCTCTGGCCAAGAAGAAAGAATTGGAGGAGAAGATGGTTTCTCTGCTGCAGGAGAAGAATGACTTGCAGCTACAAATTCAGTCTGTACGTTAAATAAAATGAGAAAGTAATCTGCTACTTTAATGATCCTGGTTTTTACAAGTAACTAAATATTATTTCCATTGTATGTCATTGCAAATGTAGGAAGTTGAAAACCTCAGTGATGCAGAAGAAAGGTGTGAGGGGCTCATTAAAGCAAAAATCCAGCTTGAGGCCAAACTCAAAGAGACGGCTGAGAGACTGGAGGATGAGGAAGAGGTCAATGGTGAGCTGACTGCAAAGAAGAGGAAGCTGGAGGACGAGTGCTCTGAGCTGAAGAAAGACATTGATGACTTGGAGCTAACCCTGGCCAAAGTGGAAAAGGAGAAACATGCCACTGAGAACAAGGTTGGTATTTCTTCCATAAGGCCTTAAAGTCTGCTCTTGCTGAATATTAAAAGTTATTCTCACAATATTGCACATACAGGTTAAAAACCTGGTTGAGGAAATGACATCTCAAGATGAGACCATTGTCAAGTTGACTAAAGAGAAGAAAGCCCTCCAAGAGGCCCATCAGCAGACCCTTGATGATCTGCAGGCAGAGGAAAAGACAAAGTCAACACTCTGACGAAAGCCAAGACCAAGCTGGAGCAGCAAGTGGACGATGTGAGAGGCTGTGTATTTGTTTGAAACAGCTAACGTTTTTCTGTATTTCCACTGGTACTCATTACACTATATGTGAATGCACTAGATTGAAGGCTCCTTGGAGCAAGAGAGGAAGATTCGTATGGACCTTGAGAGATCAAAAAGAAAGATGGAAGGAGACCTGAAACTGGCCCATGAATCCATCATGGATTTAGAGAATGACAAGCAGCAGTCTGATGAGAAAATAAAGAAGTGTGTAAGAATGATAACTTAATACTTAATTTATGACCTCCACAATTTCTAAAATGACAAAGTACATTTTTCATTTTATTTGCCCAACAAAGGAGGGACTTTGAGATGAGCCAGCTTTTCAGCAAGATAGAAGATGAACAGGCACTTGGTCTTCAACTTCAGAAGAAGATCAAGGAACTGCAGGTAATGTCTAAATATGTGTTTGGGCTTTGTGGAGGGGAATTGCTTTGAATGTTTGTGATTGTGTGTCAAAGATGCATGTTTACAGATGGATGGACGAAATGAAATTCAGGAGCTATTTAACACTCACTAAAATTATACCCATTTAGGTTGACCTTTTTGGTTCACTTACATCTTTATAATTAAGGCATTTGAAAAACCATAACACTTCTTCTTCAAACATATCATAATCATGCTAATAAGCTAATCGGTATTGGCTCCTGTTTAACTGCTATTTCAGGGGCCTTTCTACTCTGACAAAGAATTCAACTCTAAGAAAAAAGTGGTTTAAATCCATTTTGAAATGTCCTTTAAGTTGTATAATCATGACTTACAAGCCAATTCAAACCTACTATAACTAAACAACTGACCTGAGATAAATAAGTTTTTGCATCACAGGCCCGTATTGAGGAACTGGAGGAAGAGATTGAGGCTGAGCGTGCTGCTCGGGCCATGGTGGAGAAGCAGAGGTCTGATCTCTCCAGGGAACTTGAGGAGATCAGTGAGAGGCTCGAAGAAGCTGGTGGAGCAACATCTGTTCAGATTGAGATGAACAAGAAGCGCGAGGCTGAGTTTCAGAAGCTGCGTCGGGATCTGGAAGAGTCCACCCTGCAGCACGAGGCCACCGCTGCAGCTCTCCGCAAGAAGCAGGCTGACAGCGTGGCAGAGCTGGGAGAACAGATTGATAACCTCCAGAGAGTCAAACAGAAGCTGGAGAAAGAGAAAATGGAATATAAGATGGAGATCGATGACCTCACAAGCAATATGGAGGCTATTGCTAAATCAAAAGTACAATTTACAAATGTTTCTTTTATTTATAGAACCATAATTACCTCAATTCATGTTTTATTAACTACAGAAGCCTTATGACTACAGTGGACTTTACATCGTGTTGATTTGTGTCCGTAGGGAAGCCTGGAGAAAATGTGCCGTTCTCTTGAGGATCAGCTATTGTGAATTAAAGACCAAGAATGAAGAACATGTGCGTCAGTTAAATGAAATAAATGTTCAAAGATCAAGACTGGTGACTGAAAATGGTGAGCATAACATTTGGGATGAGCGTTAAAACAATCTGAACCTGCAATGTTTCAGAAAACAGTGCAAAGTGTAGCACAGATCACTAACCAATGATAATACATTTTTCTCAGGGGAATTTGGGCGTCAGTTGGAGGAAAAGGAATCCCTTGTTTCACAGCTTACAAGGGGAAAGCAGGCTTTTATTCACCAAATTGAGGAGCTCAAGAGGCACCTTGAGGAAGAAGTTAAGGTACTGCAGTATACTTTATTTAACATAGCAACAGATGATCTAATGTATTTTTTAATAATAAGAAATTTGATTTGCCACATTATGTATTACGTCATTATTAGGCCAAGAACGCCCTGGCTCATGCTGTTCAATCAGCTCGTCATGACTGTGACCTTCTCAGAGAGCAGTATGAGGAGGAGCAGGAGGCCAAGTCTGAGCTGCAGCGGGCCCTGTCCAAGGCCAACAGCGAGGTGGCTCAGTGGAGAGCCAAATACGAGACTGATGCCATTCAGCGCACTGAGGAGCTGGAGGAAGCCAAGTAAGTCATTACAATATTAACTTTGTCTACCCGCTACTAAAGAGTGTAAGTTTATAATACACTGAAAGTTTTTACATCACATTTTCCTAACAGGAAAAAGCTTGCCCAGCGTCTTCAGGATGCAGAGGAATCCATCGAGGCTGTGAATGCAAAATGTGCCTCTCTGGAAAAGACAAAACAGAGACTCCTGGGTGAAGTGGAAGACATGATGATCGATGTTGAAAGAGCTAATGCTCTTGCTGCTAACCTCGACAAGAAGCAAAGGAACTTTGATAAGGTTTGATATTTTTGTAATATACTGTTACTGCTGGTTAACGAGAGGCGACAGAAAATACTAATTTGTTTCTCACATGCTCAGGTTCTTGCAGAGTGGAAGCAGAAGCATGAGGAATGCCAGGCAGAGCTGGAGGGATCTCTTAAAGAAGCTCGTTCTCTCAGCACTGAGATGTTCAAGCTGAAAAATTCATATGAGGAAGCTCTGGACCAGCTGGAGACCCTGAAGAGGGAGAACAAGAACCTGCAACGTAAGACAATAAATCCTGTGTATAATTGTGGACACTACATTCTTTTTCCAAATATGTGACACATTCCAGATTGAGGAAAAACAATAACTTACAGAGTATGGGAAATTCATGTCTAATTGTTTATTTTTTTTAAACATGAGTGGCAGACCTAAACTTATTAGTGAAAATGAGATAGAGAATTTTATTTTATAATTTTATAAAGTTACTAAACTTTGTTAACACAAAATATTAATGTGTTAATGTGATTTAATTTTTTTTCTCAACAGAGGAAATCACTGATTTGACTGAACATATTGGTGAATCAGTAAAGACAATTCACGAACTGGAAAAGTGTAAGAAGACAGTAGAGAATGAGAAAGCAGAAATCCAGACTGCCCTAGAGGAGGCGGAGGTATTTAAAATGACTTATTTGCTAAGAACAATTCCAACGAGGAACTCTTGATCTTAATCCAAAAACTGCAGCCGTCAGTATACTTCTTACATTTTCATTTTGTAGGCTACACTGGAGCATGAGGAATCAAAGATCCTCCGTGTCCAGCTGGAGCTGACCCAGGTCAAAAATGAAATTGACAGAAAAATTGCAGAGAAGGACGAGGAGATTGACCAGATCAAAAGGAACAGCCAGAGAGTGATTGAGACCATGCAGAGCACTTTGGATGCTGAGATCAGGAGTAGGAACGATGCCCTGAGAGTCAAGAAGAAGATGGAGGGAGACCTCAATGAGATGGAGATTCAGCTGAGCCATGCCAACCGCCAGGCAGCTGAAGCCCAGAAACAGCTGAGGAACATGCAGGGACAGCTTAAGGTCGGGTATAGAAATACATAAATATATACAAAAAAACATATACATGGCTCAAACATTCCAAATGGAATTTGTATTTTCTTGAATTCAGGATGCCCAGCTGCACCTTGATGAAGCCATTAGAGGTCAGGAAGACATGAGGGAGCAGGTTGCTATAGTGGAGCGCAGGAACAACCTGATACTGGCTGAGATCGAGGAGCTGAGAGTCGCACTGGAGCAGACAGAGAGAGGTCGTAAAGTGGCTGAACAGGAGCTGGTTGATGCCAGCGAGCGTGTGGGGCTGCTGCACTCTCAGGTATCAGCTCAAAGGCTGACAAACAAGAATATAAACTTTGTTCTTCTGTAATTCAACACATGCAAATTCATTTTTTCTTTTTTAAAAACAGAATACCAGCCTCATCAACACCAAGAAGAAGTTGGAAGCTGACCTTGTCCAGATCCAAGGTGAAGTGGAAGATTCTGTCCAGGAAGCAAGAAACGCTGAAGAAAAGGCCAAGAAGGCCATCACTGATGTGAGCTGTTATGTATTTTAGCAAGCGCTTACCGCTTCATTTAAACATAGGTCCAAGATCAGAGCTCAGACTTAGTATAATATACAACTTGTCTAATAATAATAATATTAATAATCATAATAATAAAATAGAAAAGCAATCTCAGACAGCAAAACAGTTATGGATTTATTTAAACAATACTGGAAACTATAGCTATACGTATTCTAGCAATGGTCAATGCAGCTTGATTATTTATTCTATTACAGCTTTCTCAAGAAAGTGATACATACAGCCATAATGACATTTTAGTGGAATTGTTTTAGGTTTATTTATTTATATGTTTCAGAAACACAGGTAGATAAAAAGTACATTTTTGTTAATAACTTTTAAACTTGTTTCTTCTGTTAATCTTTGAAAGTCAGTTAACTTAAAAAGTGATATCAGGGAAACGTAACCCAAATCTGTGTGGGGCAAAAAAAATATGACATTGACTTTATGGACATTATAATTTAAAGTACAATTGTTTTGTTTTATATTTACAGCTGAATACTATTGTGTAATAATCTACCCCTTTCCCCTTGATTATTCTACTTGTTGGCCCTTTTTACAATTGCTCCATGTTCAGGCTGCCATGATGGCAGAAGAGCTGAAGAAGGAGCAGGACACCAGTTCTCATTTGGAGAGGATGAAGAAGAACCTGGAGGTGACAGTGAAGGACCTGCAGCATCGCCTTGATGAAGCTGAGAATCTGGCCATGAAGGGCGGCAAGAAGCAGCTCCAGAAACTGGAGGCTAGGGTACATTCACTACAGAGAAAAATAATTTCAGTTTTGGCGCTGTGTTCTAAAAATATGGATTTGAAATGAATCTGTAATGAACCATGTAGAGATTGTCGCTCTTTTTATATACTGGATATCTGAAAGGCTGCAAGTTGTACACTCTTCACCCGGTATGAGTGTGATAACCCTCAAGCAACGTTAAAACTGAATGTCAATACTCACTCACTTTAATTCACTGAAGTTTTTTTTTACTTGCTTTTTAGGCAACCTGTTCATCATATTTGAATATATTACTTATCTGTTAAAATACATTCAGTAAAAATAAAATTAAATCTGCACTTCTTATTGTCAAGATCCGAGAGCTTGAGTCTGAAGTCGAGGCTGAGCAGAGACGTGGAGCTGAAGCTGTGAAAGGCGTCCGTAAATATGAACGTAGAGTGAAGGAACTGACTTACCAGGTACAGAGAACCAACACATAAATCATACATTATACACCATCAAGCAGTGAAGCAACTGCTAATTGTCATATAATATTTTTCTGAAGCAATTCTTTAATGTCTGCTGCTGAAGACAAACTGGAAATACTGTAGAATATATTTCAGACCCCTAGAGGGCATGAATCACCATCGTCTGTATGAAGCTCCAACAGTGCTTGACATGCTGAAGTGGCATAGCTGGCTAAAAATAAACATGCAGCAATACAGACATGCTGTTAAGTGATTATTTCAGTATGACCACTGTCACACATTTATAGATCTGTTTAACAGGTTTTCACTATGAAAATTGCAAAGTTAAAGTAACTTTGACATGTAAATGTTCTGTATTTGTATAGCGCCTCTCTGGCCTTCCAACATTCAAAGCGCTTATACACTACATCGCTTTTACCCATTCACACGCCAAAGGAACAGCCATCATAGGGGTAATTTGGGGTTCAGTATCTTGCCCAAGGACACTTTGACATGCAACCTTGACCTCTGCTCTACCTGCTGAGCCACAGCCACCCTATACTCATGCACACTCAGTTCTCACAGGCAGCTTGATGGCAGTGTTTTTACAGCACTAAATTATCTACCAAAAACAAGTGGTAAAGATAAAAATATGTGATTTTCTCTGCTGTTGTGCGTTTATTCAGATCTTCAGTATGTGTAGCCTATTTGGTCGTCCTTGCTCCTATCATTCTCTCTGAAGTGGCTTCACTTCAGAAGATGTTTGAACGAATGTGCTTTGTGCTCTCAAGTGGTTTGGAAGATATTCCTAAAACACGATGGGAGGATGGTATTTGCTTTAGTGTTCGTCTCAAACCCGCTATACTGTATGCCGCCTGTAGACCGAGGAGGACAAGAAGAATATTGCCCGACTTCAGGATCTGGTGGACAAGCTGCAGCTGAAAGTGAAATCCTACAAGAGGCAGTCTGAGGAAGCTGTGAGTGTGAAATACTCGAGCCACAAAATTATGCACTACACCAGTAGCACCTTTTCTAACACCTCAGGACTGACAGGATTTAATGACTGTGTGTATTATTTCATATAAGTGGTAAGATTGTTCAAGACATCACTGCTTTAACTTTGTGCTTCCCAGGAGGAGCAGGCCAACACTCACCTGTCCAGGTACAGAAAGGTGCAGCATGAGATGGAGGAAGCTCACGAGCGTGCTGATATCGCAGAGTCTCAGGTCAACAAGCTGAGGGCCAAAAGCCGTGAAATCGGCAGGGTATATATATATTTCTAATTTGTTTTTATTTAGTAGCATTTACACTTTCTAATATTTATATTTTTATATTATTTTATATTTAAGTATTCTTATAATCTTGACAGGACATCTTGAGCTTCTTAAGCCACTAACTTGTGTCTCTTTTGTATTGATTTAAAGGGAAAGGACGCTAAAGAATGAGCAGCAGTCATGACAAGACACAATGCAAGAAATCATACAATATGACATTTTTGTGTTATGTGTCAAGTGTGTAACAAGAAATAAATCTGGAAGCAAATGAATTACTTTTTTGCCTTTGAGCTGTTTGTTTCACTTAATTCTTAATTCAAATGATATACTGTATATAATATACAACATTCAAATATAAGATATACTCTTAAATAAGTGACGATATTTTTACACAAATCAGACAGTGTCTCAATGATTTATTGGAAAAATATATTGCAGTGCAATCGCAAAAACAAATTTCGCTCCATTAATTCACCAAATACATGCAGTGATTCCTTTTTTATTGCCACTTAGTGCACCTTCACAAAACCAAAATAAAATGACACATTACATGAATTAGTACACTACTCTCTACTAAAACTACAATTGAAGACAATTATTGACACTTTTAAAAACACTTACAGTGTCAGAAATCAGACATCATCAAAAATTTTCTAGGACACATAAACCTGATTGCTAATATTAACACTGGAAATACACTGAGTGTGTTTAAATTTGAGACATGTAGCTTCATCATTCAAAATAACCTGGTTGTCAACTGTTACCAGTTATCACGTAAAGTTCTTTAGGTTACGATAACTGCAAATCTTCGCCTTGGGGTGATAATGTTACAGACATTCTTGTAACCTTACAGCTTTTTTATGTGCTTCAAAACACATGTTGCACCACGTCAAGTGGTGGTTCTGTGATGGAAATAGACCTATTAGTAAACCACAACACACAGCTCTTACGTAAGCAGTGATGGTCTCTGCTGAGGTGACTATACTTTAGGTTAACATTCATCATGAATCAATTTATTCGCGATTAATCCTTTCAAAATATAGATGCTAGCCAATTTGAAGAAGCATTTTACTTTTCACAGAATTGCCAATAATGAAATTACAACTGTTACGTCCCAAAGTCTAGGGGTATCTTGCTTGACTTAAAAGCTAAGTGTACTTCATAAGCCAAATTCTGTACGGGCAGGTTGAAGTAATCATCTAGTATAAGTCATTTTAAGAAGATAAAGTAAAAAAAAAAAAAACGATAAGTAATAAAAATTGACAGAGGGAATCAGGTGTTTCACTCTTTGGCCTTATATTAAACTTAGTCATACATATGTTGCACATCTCAAATCCTGTTTGAGGGTTCCACTTTAAATATGTTTATGGGGGTAAACATTTATCTGACCAAGAACCAAGATGAATTTATGTGCAAGAAGGAATACAAAGGCTTCCACACAAGGTTGGGCAACTTGACATATACCATGATAAGATATAAATGTGTCTGCCATTACAGATTAAATTAGATTAGATTTCATATATTATATATTCAGTAATTAAATTATTAGCTGAAACAGTAATTCCAAACAGATTATTTATCTACAAAAAAGTTCTGGAAAATTCACGCTCCGGCAGTGTATCTATATTGTAGTATAAAACTACCATGACAGACAATGTTATCTGTATCAGTTAATGACTTTATATACCTTAGCGTTATATTTTGAACGTGATATCTCGGGAGCGCCTTGAGGGAATTTCTTCAAATTTGGCACAAACTTCCACTGGGACTCAGGGATGAAATGATTAGAATTTGGTGGTCAAAGTTCATTGTGACCTCACAACACATGTTTTTGGTCATAACTCAAAAATTGGTGACCAGATTTCACAGTATTTCACAGTCGGACAATGACTTGGTGACACTTTTGACTCAAAATGACTTTAACAAACACATTTTTGGACACAGCTCAAGAACTGATGTGGTAATTATTCACACAGATGTTTAATGGGATACAACAAAATGATGACATTTTTTACCCAAAAGGTCAGTTTCACTGTGACATCATAATGTTCTGGAAAAACACCTTTTATGGCACCTTTTATGGCCATAATTCAACACCATAACTCAGTTCAGCAGTGTAAATTCACTGGAATCATACATAAGTATCATCAATAAAGTGATAACTTTTTTATTTAGCCATTTAGACTGTAACTTTATACATTTTATTCATTTCCTTATAAGTATTCACTACATACATGTCTGGACAGAGATGGATGTAAACTGCAACTTGACTGGTTGGCGGAGACATACAACTGCAGGGTGGTAATTTTAGTTACTACTTCATATAATGTCTATCACTGTAAGCGTCAAGTTAGACAAAAGTGAGTGATTATCTTCTTATTTATTAATAATCTTAAAATTGTCTATTTATCTGACATCAAACATGTCAGCTCAGTGCTAGCAGTTGCTGCTGCTGAAAGCTGATACACTAAGATTTGTCATACAGTAAATAAACACGATAAGATTTAAAAAAATCTTGAACTATGATATATTAATATAAGCATCAGTAGACCAATTTGTTATTTTTGAATTTTACCTGAAAAACTGCACGGCCATTTGAGAGATGTAAAAATACAGTGCCCTTTTGCCAAACAGGAGACTAAGACCACCGAGGAAGTGAGTGTTTTATATCAAAGGTTATTCCACAGTAAGACTTGAGGCAGTGACAAATGGATGAGCTCTGAGAACATTGCTGAGGAGACTGCTATATTTGTATTTCTTCCAAATAGGCACACCCAGGAGCACAAGAGATCAAGTATCACATTTTTATTGGATATATAGGCCTATTTTGTAGGGTGTGAAGTCCTCAGTATTTAGCTCCTAATGCCCTCACCCCATCTTTGCCAGTTCAGTGTCATCTTTCAACAAGGAAAGAATGCAAACTACTACACATCATATAACATGATCCCCTCCTTGCCACGTATGGGGAACAAACGCTTGACTTAAGGGAAGGTCAAGCTACAAGCCTGGCCTTGTCTTCAGTTCATCTGTCAGGACACACACTATAACAAGGCCATTTAAAGAAAGGGTTTAAAAATACATCCCCACCCTTGAGACAGCACAAGTGCCTGTCCCGAAAAACCTGGAGACATAAATCTAATCACCTGTTCACTGTAGATTCCACATTGGATAATAGATATCTGAGCAACTGTTATATAGTTTACTGCCCCACTGACAAATATACTCAGACACTTTATGAAGCACGATATGTACTTCTAAAGCTCCCAGCCGAGTCACGGGAGCTACTAAAATTCGTGATATATTAAGGTCAGAAACATCAGACAGCAGTTAAAGGACCTACAGATGAAACTGTCTGTTTTGTTTAAACTCTTGACTTTCACCAGCATAGAGGGGAACTTAGAGGGTCAAAGTCTGTGCCCCCACTGACTTGTTGTACTGTCAGAAATGCAGAGATGGAACCTGAATGTTTGAAGGGTGAAAGTTGTAAAAAAATCCAAGTTAGATAGAAAAATGTAAATGTGTTCAAATGTATGGCAATTTTAAAATGAGAGAGTTAATATTGTATTAGTAAGAAAAAAAAACAGACAGCTTAATTTCATTCTTCAGAAGAGATTTGAAGATTTATTCATTATGTGGATAACAGGGGTGCCGATGACGCAGCAGATAAGATACGTGCCTTTGGTGTGGGGAAACCCGGGTTTGATTCCCACTGTGACACGTCCACCGATGTGTCTCTGAGCAAGACACTTAACCCCTAATTGCTCAGGCATTTAGCAATAAATATACCTGTAGCAATTTCAAGTCACTTTGGATAAAAATAAGTATAATGTAAATAACAGAATTACAGTGTCAAACTGAAAAATACATCTTCCACTGTGGAAATGAAAGAGTGATAAACTGAGTCAAAAATGTTGATTTCAAGTTTTTCCTCATCATTTGTTCTGCTAGGTTTCTAATATGGATGTTAATTGTTTGGTTATAGCTAAATGATAAATAAATGCAACACTGTAGATGCATTAAGCAATAAATTGTACGCTTGAGTGTTTTTCTGCTTTTACATCAATTTGCCATTTTAAACCCACAGTCAATGATCAAGGTATTTTTTATTTGTCCCTCAGTTGGCAGTTTGAAGCAACACAACATACATAAACTCACACCATCTAAAAATACCTGTATGACAGTGTTAAAAAGTGTTGAAATACACTAAGATTAATGACAGTGGCCAATCTATAGATGACCGTATCAGCCCAACTTCACTGTCAGCCCATTCCAGTCAGAGAGAGGGAGAGTCCAATTACTCTCAAAATGATCTCTTTTTAGACAAACTAAAAACACAAAACAACAACTAAATTAAATGTTGTGTTAATTTGTCCTGTTAGTTAAAAGAAACAGATGCTGTAGTACAGTAGGTCTGTTGGCATCAACTCTGTTTGTAAACACTGGTGGTGTATTTCTGAATCATACACTACATAAACAAAATAAGATGAGCATTAAAATTGCCCTTTTCTGCGATATTCTAATAACTCTCTGTCTGACGTGGCACCAGCAGTGTGAAAACTTACGCAAGATCAGATTTCAGAGACAGTCCCTAGAAAGCTGAAGCACTTTGACCTCTACAAGACAGACAGCCAGACGACACCTTTTTAGGATGGACACTGTCTGTCATCAGTCTGAGCTCTTGGATTGTCTCACCCTCATAAACCACAACAAAAAGCCAGTAGATCAATAAATATGTGACATTCTGTAGTTTCATCATTCATTCATTCAGCCTTTATTTAAATCTCAAGGAATCACCAAGGGCATGCCCTCAAGGATACAATTAAAGCAGAAAAAAATACATACAACAAATAATTAACAGAACATTTATAAAAAAGTTACATCCAAGAGTAGTCTGTAATCATGGTTTTAAATTAACCTATTGGTGCAATTGGGCTGAGTTTTAATGTGTTGTAAAATGTTCCAAGTGTGTGCAGCACAAAGAGTCAGAGATGAATTCTCTGTGATAAATGGCTTTTGATTTTCTCAAGGAGGATGTGCATATTTTTGCGTTGTCTAAAAGTCACCCAATGGGCTGCTGTACCTGTTCGCCTTGCCCAGGCTTTGTCCCTTGCCTTGAAACTCACTGATAATTCTGTTCTCTGTTGAGAACCAGGTGCTAGATCTGTCTTTAGATCTGTCTTTAAACCTGAGCTTTTTAAAAGGTGCACCGTTATCAATGATTGCAGGTAATGAATTTGTAAAAAATTCCAATGCCAAAAGCCTGGTCATTGAAAGTTTTTAAATGTCCTTTGTTAACAATCTTAAAGGTTGTTCTTTCAGGTCTAGCGCTTCTGATGCGAGTGCAAAAACTCCTGTTGGATAGAATCAAATCTATCAATGTTGATTTTGAAGGATCCTTTAAATTACTTCTACTCTTAAGAGTAGTAGTAGTAGTAAGTATAAGAGTAACGTGAGCACTCACACCAGTTGTGGGTCAAATGTTGTGAAAACCAAACTGTGTTAGAGCACACTCAGTAGGGGATTAATAGAATAGTGACACTGCTTCCCCTCGAAAGATCCCTAGAAGTCATGTATACTAATATCAGTGGCCAGAGGGCATAAACATGGCAACAACAAGTTTACACTTCTTACTTTGATATAGTATGTCTAGATCACTGCCATATGATTTTGTAGGGTTTACAGACCTCCCCTCCATCACATGACCCAAAACAAATAGCTCAGGCTCCACTCAGGCTCCACTCAGGCTCCCTTCACCTTTCAGACAGACATAATGTAGTTCAAGTTCAAGTTTTTTTTGTATGGTACAATTTCATACAAAATGCCATTGAAAGTGCTTTACAGAGTAATATGAAAAGGCGAGTAGAGTAATAGCACTAAAAGCAGCATAGACAGAAAATGAATACATAGGAAAAGTACTGATTAAGACAAATACATGACTCAGACTGAAGACTTGCAGGAGAGTAAAAAGTACAAAAATAGAAAGAGGACCCCTGGAATCATCACCTGTCTGTATAATCAGGCCAATACGGCTGTGGAGCCTAAATTATTCCTCAGTAATTGCAAAGATTCTTTGGGATAACATGTCATTAGTCTAAAAATAGGACTACTTTTCTTTTCTTTTCTTAGAGCAGTTAAAATAATACCAGCTAAAATCAGTTCTGTTCCCAATAAAACACGGCAGGGAAGAGCAAAAATGTAAAACTTTTAACACCACTATTATGTAGTTCAACTGTGTGACAGTAACAGAATATAATAAACATTGTCAAAATTACAGACATTTGGGGAACACTTTAAGGCGCCCTATTTAGCCTTTATGAGCAGTATACAAACATTTAATAAAGGGTTTATAACACACTATACGCATTTGAAGATCTTATGTATGTCTGGCATTTGTCACTAATTATAACTTCTCCTATGTGTGTTTATTATGTTGGCAATGATTATCTGTTTATACCCCAGCCTCGACGTATGGGTAACCACAGAAAGAGTTATAGTTGTTGACAAATACTTGAATATGTAATTAATTAAACACACATATCTGTGGTACAACTACATTATACAGTGGTGTGTTATAAACCATTTATTGAATGTTTATTAACTGCTTATGAAAGTTAAATAAGCTTGTCCCTACTTCTGAGGCATACAATTGTTACTTGCCTCGTGTCATACATTTCTAACTCAAGGAGTGTGCGCCAGTGATGTTGTGGTGTTTGCAATCGTATCACATGAACTCAAACATAGGCCCTGCTCCAAGATTTCCACCACTAGTTGTTATAATGAGATAATTAGACACTTTGGCAGGTCATTAGTGGCATAGTGATCTCGTGGTTTCCATGTTATCACACTATGCTGCAGTTTATGTATAAAAGTATAATATTCTGTATAGTAATCTTATAAGATAGTGAGACTATGTTTATGTGCAGCAGCAGCTTCGATAAGATGTACTAACATCTACAGCAACCTAAAGTGCTTTGTGATGGAATCTTGTATCAAGAGAACTTCAAAGTAAATGCCATCACCATTTGTTTCATGTTGAAATAATTTTTCACAGGACCCATGTATCATGTTTTACCGGACACATAAATATCTTGTTAGTGTATGAATGAAACAACAGAGAAAAATAAAATGTTATAAATATGAGCATTGTTCTTCTTTCTATTGACCTTCATCCTTACAGAACAATTAAGTTAGGTGCCTAATTAAGCTTTGGGATTTGATAAAAGGCAGACCTCAACGAGTGTTTCTGCTATCATGACGTATCATCGTTTTCACAGGTTCTTAGATTACCAACTGTTAGGCCCAGTTCTGCTCCTTTGTCACAGCAAAGACTTGCAAGGCTTCTGCAACAGAATACCAGTGACATATGAGCGCTGCTCCATGGCTAAAGTCGGATCCTCTGCAGTGCCAAGGTGCATTAAGGAGATTAAAGTAAATACCAAAACAATGTCTGAACTTCAGTAACCAATACGGCTGCCAGAACAATATTTACACAAGGTTCCAAAAATGCTGCATTGTAAGTGTCTCAATCTATATATACACTTATATATACACTATATATACAGTTTCAGTCTCTAGTTTAACTGTGTCTATTGTGTGGCACCAATACTCTTACAGTAAAATAGTTTACAATGAGACAAATGTCTTATGTGCTCCCTCTCTTCATATGCTGCAGCCTCTAAGGAGATTGTGGCTTCTATTTAAAACTAAATCATATGGATTCATATTCTTATGAATAAATGGGGGAAGACATCACATCAACAATCTGTTCATTTATGTTTCATTGATAAAGCAACGTTAATACGGTGATGACAACAGTAAGAAGCTTTGGCCATTATTGCTCTCTAATTAAGCATAATCATTTCTGTCAATGTGTTTATTATCCATTTAAATTCGTATTATTGTCTTAAACTTTGCTTTTTTTAAGCCGGTGAGTCTAAAAGTAAAAGTGATAAACTTTGATAAACTCTCAGTCAGTGACAAAAGATGCCAGATATCAGTTTATAGGCAAAAATACTCAAGCAGAGAGCGTAAAAGTACATGACCAAATAAAGCAAGTCATTTATGCTGAGTGAACACTGATCTCTCTATATAAGACAGGAGGCTGGACGGCCCCAAGGACTGACAGCCGACCAGTCAAGGTGAGTGAGTCAGTCTTTTATTAGCAGGAAGAAAACCAGCAGCTTAATGAACAATGCAGGGCATGACCACTTATTGCCAGACACTATAAAGTGAATACAGAAGTGTTGTGTTTATGCCAGGACTTCAGTGTACAGTAAGTTCATTTTTTATTTGAAATAGTTTAATTATAGTAATTTAAACTATTTGTTTCTTTTCTCAGAGCCCTCATTAAACAATCAATATCTGTTCTTCTGAGTGAAGGGAGGAAGGTAATTATTTTTTTCACCAGTGTTTCAATAACATGTATATTAAAGCATAACCTAGTGTGGAATGGTTAACAAATCAATTAACATAGCTCATTGCATCTTTCTTCATTAATGATGGCTGCATCAATAATTAGAAAAAGAAATTATCACTTTTGCTTAGTGGTGTCTGATACTTTTTAACAAGGATTTAGTAGCACATGTAAAACGTCATCACATCAACAAAGATAATGTACAGTTAGTGGACAATTTAACAATGATGTCACTCTGTTACAAACTAATTTTAGGTTTTGTGTTTAACAAGTAAAATATACCATTGTCCATTTTTTTCTGTTCTTCATTTGAGTGGAACGTTCATCACAACATTAACAGCATTTCCCCTTTATTCAGTAGTGAAGTACCAGCATGAGTGAAGGTGTCAAGCAGAGAGCAAAGAATGACTGGAATAACTGACTGCTGACTCTTTTTACTTACTTGCAGTAAAGGGTCACCATGAGTGGAGACGCGGAAATGGAGTGTTTTGGCCCGGCGGCCCTGTACCTCCGGAAACCAGAGAGAGAAAGAATTGAAGCTCAGAACAGTCCCTTTGATGCTAAAACAGCGTTCTTTGTGACTGAACCCAAAGAGATGTACCTTAAGGGGAAACTTATTAAGAGAGAGGGCGGCAAAGCCACCGTGGAGACTCTCTGTGGAAAGGTGAATAAGAAAATGTTACACAGTTCTGAATGAATTTATAGTACAAATCACATTTTAATGTCCCAGTGAAAACTGCTCGTGTACAAACACAAGTCTGTGTGGCAGACTGTGCTCCTCTGTGTTTTATTTTTATGTTTCAATCTGAGGAACACAATTCATTTTAAAAAGCTTTTGTTACAGAACTATGTTCAGCACTATAATGGATCTATCTTTGCACTAAACTATAAAGGGAAGGTATATAGATTTTAAACAGATTTTTTTTGTGGTTTTATAAATCACAAACTCTGGCTGTAACACAAATAACAATGCATACTGACCAGCTCACTCTTATCACCAGTCTACTGTCAAAACTGAAGTCCTGTGTTGTTTCGGCCCCTGTAACAGACCCTCACTGTAAAAGAAGATGAAATCTTCCCCATGAACCCTCCAAAGTTTGATAAGATTGAGGACATGGCCATGATGACCCACCTCAGCGAGCCTTCTGTGCTGTATAACCTCAAAGAGCGCTATGCAGCATGGATGATCTACGTGAGTTTGAACCGCTCATCGGTAGATGACACACAACTACAGGACTATATGTATTAATAAAAATCCTCTTTGTCTCCACAGACCTACTCAGGGCTGTTCTGTGTCACTGTGAACCCGTACAAGTGGCTCCCAGTGTATGACTCCATTGTAGTGGCAGGATACAGAGGAAAAAAGAGGATTGAGGCTCCACCCCACATCTTCTCCATCTCAGATAACGCCTACCAGTTCATGCTCACTGGTGTGTGGGAAATGTGCAGCAACTTTGCATTTTTTAAATGCAATATCACAATCGTTTGAGAAGAAAGCAACAATTACAGTGTGAACTTAAAATCGTATCTTGTGAAACCTATCGAGCATGTAGCAGCTAAAAGAAAGTCATTTTTAAAACATATTGACATTATAAGATGTTTAAAACCTCACATCATGGTGTACATTTTTAGAAATTGTTAGACTAAATAATGTAAACAAACTTACCAATTATGTAAATAATGTAAAAATATCTTACTTTTTTTTTAACAGACCGCGATAATCAGTCCATCCTTATCACGTAAGTTTGCCAATTTTACAAATGATTCACTGAACTTACAGTAATCCTGAAATCATCATAACTGCATGTCGAAGAAAAGTTTTGGCATGCCATATTTTTTTAACATAAATGAAACAACATACAGTAATACTGAGTGGACAGTATACACTGCACTACAAGTCTGAACAAGAGCTTCTTCCAATGTTTGTTCGGTTCACCTACAACAAGATGTTTCTGGTGCTTATTGACCTGTTTTTATTCTTAAAGTGGTGAATCCGGTGCAGGAAAGACTGTCAACACTAAACGTGTCATCCAGTACTTTGCGACAATCGCAGTGTCTGGAGGGAAGAAATCAGAACCTGTTGCTGGAAAAATGAAGGTAAATGAACACATCTGCTGTGTGTCAACCACACTGACATAGACATACTGTATGTTATCTTGGACTATCTGGTGTTATGTACTCATTTTAGTTTTCCCCTGGCTTTCTGTCTGAATGAAGGGGTCTCTGGAAGATCAAATCATTGCAGCCAATCCCCTTCTGGAGGCTTATGGTAATGCAAAAACTGTGAGGAATGACAACTCATCCCGCTTTGTAAGTGTTTGTTAACCTGAGTCTTTTAAAACAACATCAGAATGCAATAAGTCATAATTTTATGACTTCTTTTGAATAGGGCAAATTCATCAGAATCCATTTTGGAACAACTGGGAAGCTGGCCTCAGCAGACATTGAAACATGTAAGGCTATAAATGTTAAAGCAGATACCTCAGTTTATACCTTCAGCTAATTGAACTGACTAGTGTCTAACTGTGTGATCGACAGATCTGCTGGAGAAGTCTCGAGTGACGTTCCAGCTGTCTGCTGAGAGGAGCTACCACATCTTCTATCAGCTCATGACAGGCCACAAACCTGAGCTGATAGGTGAGAGATGTTTTATTTTTAAAGGTCATTCATTACCTGCTGTGTAGTGTATATTTGTGTACAAAAATTAACCACGTGTGCTTTATTTTGTCAGAGGCTCTGCTCATTACCACCAACCCGTATGACTATCCAATGATCAGTCAGGGTGAAATCACTGTCAAGAGTATCGATGACACTGAGGAGTTCATCGCCACAGATGTAAGAAAATGATCACATCTACATCCTACAAAACCTGTATGCACTTAGGAATGTGTTTCCTGAGTGCAGAACATTTATATTCTTTGAATACTCACAGACGGCCATTGATATCCTGGGCTTCACTGCAGAAGAGAAAATGAGTATGTACAAGCTGACTGGAGCTGTGATGCATCACGGAGCCATGAAGTTCAAGCAGAAGCAGCGTGAAGAGCAGGCTGAGCCTGATGGCACTGAGGGTGTGTTGCACACTGCTTTATTTTCATTTATTAACAGCAGTAGTTTTGAAAACTAGTGAATTTTGTATTCTTTATTAAATTACATCTTATCTCTCAACTTTCTCTTTTTTTCAGTTGCTGATAAAATCTCCTACCTCATGGGCCTGAACTCAGCTGACCTACTGAAGGCACTGTGCTACCCACGGGTGAAAGTCGGAAATGAGTTTGTGACTAAGGGTCAGACTGTGCCTCAGGTAAAATGTTCACTTCCAGAACAGTCTTGTGAATCATAACTATACAGCCTGAATAATCTGAATCATTTTAATTGTTCATTCTTACAACATCCTATTTAATATTTTATCGTTGTTGCATTTGTAAAATCAGGTCAACAATTCCGTCATGGCTCTCTGCAAGTCTGTCTATGAGAAAATGTTCTTGTGGATGGTCGTCAGAATCAATGAGATGCTGGACACAAAGCAGCCCAGAAGCTTTTTCATCGGCGTCCTGGATATTGCTGGGTTTGAAATTTTTGATGTACGTATTATGCCTGGCTGATGCTACATAATCTGATGCAGCTTCATTTAAAGCTGTTAGCTAATGTTACTTAAGGCCTTTGCTGACCTTTTATATCTTATTTTTTCAGTACAACAGCTTGGAGCAGCTGTGCATCAACTTCACCAATGAAAAACTGCAACAGTTTTTCAACCACCACATGTTTGTTCTGGAACAAGAAGAGTACAAGAAAGAGGGAATTGAATGGGAGTTCATTGACTTTGGCATGGACTTGGCTGCCTGCATTGAGCTTATAGAGAAGGTGAGTGACATGATGTATATTCAAAAACACAAACACAAATCTGATGACTTGAAAACTTTTCTTCTAAATAATCCATTTCTTCACGACAGCCAATGGGCATTTTCTCCATCCTTGAAGAGGAGTGCATGTTCCCCAAGGCTACAGACGTCACCTTCAAGAACAAACTGTATGACCAGCATCTTGGTAAAACCAAGTCCTTTGAGAAGCCAAAGCCAGCCAAAGGCAAAGCTGAGGCTCACTTTTCTCTGGTGCACTATGCTGGCACTGTTGACTACAACATCACCGGATGGCTCGACAAAAACAAGGACCCCCTGAACGACTCAGTGGTTCAGCTCTACCAGAAGTCTTCAGTCAAGCTGCTGGCCTTCCTGTATGCATCCCATGCCTCATCAGAAGGTACATACTGTTACCTGTCTCATTATGAGACATTAACAATTGCAAATGCATTACTTGGGTTGACTTTAAACATTCCATTGTAATTGTTGTTCCACTGACAGCAGAGGGTGGCAGCAAGAAGGGTGGCAAGAAGAAGGGTGGTTCCTTCCAGACTGTGTCTGCATTGTTCAGGGTAAGATGATGATGACAGACTGACTTGTGTACTTCATTGCACTAATTTAGTGTCATTTGCAAATTGTTGTGTAAGTGTATGTCCTTTAATTCTTTAGGAAAATTTGGGCAAGCTGATGACCAATTTGAGGAGCACACATCCTCATTTTGTGCGCTGCCTCATTCCCAATGAATCAAAGACACCAGGTATGTGCTCCTTGTCTCAATATTGATGGTTAACAAAGAAAGTCAAAGAAAATTTATCTATTATAGTGATTTGAACATTTCTTGTATAATTTTACAAATCATGTTGCTATAATAATATATCATAGGTCTCATGGAGAACTTCCTGGTCATCCACCAGCTGAGGTGTAATGGTGTGCTGGAAGGTATCAGAATCTGCAGAAAGGGCTTTCCCAGCAGAATCCTCTACGGTGACTTCAAGCAGAGGTAGCAGAAATCGAATCTTGAAAGTCATTTAAAGTGTTGATCATCTTCAAGCTACTGTGTCTAACTGAATGGAAACTTTACTTTTAGATACAAAGTTTTGAACGCTAGTGTCATCCCTGAGGGACAGTTCATTGACAACAAGAAGGCCTCAGAGAAACTACTGGGATCCATCGACGTGGACCACACTCAGTACAAGTTTGGCCACACTAAGGTAGAGTAAGAAAATGCTTCCTTGGACAAGGCTGTTTGTAAAGAGGTATAAGATGAACTATCATCAATAATTAATCATTTTAAAACTAACTAATTAAAATTATTTCTCAGGTGTTCTTCAAAGCTGGTTTGCTGGGAACTCTGGAGGAGATGAGAGATGAGAAACTGGCTGCGCTCGTCACAATGACTCAGGCCCTCTGCAGAGGTTTTCTCATGAGACGCGAGTTTGTGAAAATGATGGAGAGGAGGTATGTGTCTGTCTGCTACTGATGTTGTCTAAATTTGTATAAGTTTGTATAATTGTAAAGTGTATGTTTAAGGTCTTTACTCTTACAATAATGATTTTCTAACTCCATTTTTTCTTTGATTTTCATCAGAGAGGCCATTTACGCTGTCCAGTACAACATCCGCTCATTCATGAATGTTAAAACCTGGCCATGGATGAAGCTGTACTTCAAGATTAAGCCTCTTCTGAAGAGTGCAGAGACTGAAAAAGAGATGGCGCACATGAAAGAGAACTTTGAAAAGACCAAAGAGGAGCTAGCAAAGGCTCTGGCCAAGAAGAAAGAACTGGAGGAGAAGATGGTTTCTCTGCTGCAGGAGAAGAATGACTTGTTGTTGCAAGTGCAGTCTGTAAGTTGGATCATCACACTGCATGTGCATGTCTACTAAATATCCAATATCAAATGACTATTTTGGCAATGATGTGAACCTGTTTGCACTGACTTTTAGGAAAGTGAAAACCTCAGTGATGCAGAGGAAAGGTGTGAGGGGCTCATTAAAGCAAAAATCCAGCTTGAGGCCAAACTCAAAGAGACGGCTGAGAGACTGGAGGATGAGGAAGAGATGAATGCTGAGCTGACCGCAAAGAAGAGGAAGCTGGAGGACGAGTGCTCTGAGTTGAAGAAAGACATTGATGACTTGGAGCTAACCCTGGCCAAAGTGGAAAAGGAGAAACATGCCACTGAGAACAAGGTTCATGTCCCTCATTTCAGATTACTAAACTGTGAATAAATAAATAAATTGAAATAAATGATCAAATATTAAATTATTTTATTTATAATAACTATTTAGGTTAAAAACCTGGTTGAGGAAATGACATCTCAAGATGAGACCATTGTCAAGCTGACCAAAGAGAAGAAAGCCCTCCAAGAGGCCCATCAGCAGACCCTTGATGATCTGCAGGCAGAGGAGGACAAAGTCAACACTCTGACGAAAGCCAAGACCAAGCTGGAGCAGCAAGTGGACGATGTGAGTAATCTACATTTAAACACAACAGTCGAACTTGCTAATAAAACAGCAAAAATCTATAATTTGAAGTTGTTATTATTGTGACTTACGGTTTAATACTACAGTGTTTGCTACCCCCAGAATTCTTGGGGGTAGCAAACACTGACTTGAATACTGTCAGAAATACAATAAAACAGCTGTAGTAGTTTTTCACACATCAGCAGGACACAGTAAAGTTACCTTGAAAGTTACCTTGAAGAAAGTGAGTACCTTTCTTCTTCCTTTATTCCCTCCAATGTTTAAAATTGATCTGCAAAAATTACAAAAAATGAGTTTCGAGTCTTGTTTTGTAGACACATTTCAATAATCGACTGCGGTTAATGCTTTCTTAAAATAGTAAACACTGAAGCTGAAGTTATCAACTAGAAATGATTGTGCTGGATTACATGCACGCCTGGTCTCCTGTGATCACTTGCTTGCAAATTAAAGCAAGGGAATGGTGGAATAAATGGCTGTAGCAGAAAAACCGAATATAAACATCATCAAAAATTGAGTTTGATTTTCTGAATTATAACTTTCTATTTCGTTGACAGCTTGAAGGTTCCCTGGAGCAGGAAAAGAAGCTCCGTATGGACCTTGAACGAGCAAAAAGGAAGCTTGAAGGAGATTTGAAACTGGCCCAGGAATCCTTAATGGATCTAGAGAATGATAAGCAGCAGTCTGACGAGAAAATAAAAAAGTAAGATTAAATTTTAAAAAACGGCATCATGAGAGGTACTATTAATAAATTAAATGCAACTTTAATACACTAAATTCATTCTGTCCCCTTCAGGAAGGACTTTGAGATAAGCCAGCTCCTCAGTAAGATTGAGGATGAGCAGTCTCTTGGAATCCAGCTACAGAAAAAGATAAAGGAACTACAGGTATAAGTGGAAGCATTAGTCAAAATCAATAGGAACATTCAAATATCTTGAACAATTTTCAGCACAACTTTGTGTGTTTCAGGCTCGTATTGAGGAACTGGAGGAAGAGATTGAGGCTGAGCGTGCTGCTCGGGCCAAAGTGGAGAAGCAGAGGTCTGATCTCTCCAGGGAACTTGAGGAGATCAGCGAGAGGCTCGAAGAAGCTGGTGGAGCAACATCTGCTCAGATCGAGATGAACAAGAAGCGCGAGGCTGAGTTTCAGAAGCTGCGTCGGGATCTGGAAGAGTCCACCCTGCAGCACGAGGCCACCGCTGCAGCTCTCCGCAAGAAGCAGGCTGACAGCGTGGCAGAGCTGGGAGAACAGATTGATAACCTCCAGAGAGTCAAACAGAAACTGGAGAAAGAGAAAAGTGAATACAAGATGGAAATCGATGACCTCTCAAGCAATATGGAGGGTATCTCCAAGTCAAAGGTGAGAGAGCTACATTTTCATACAGTGAGCAAAAATGAATGGTGATATTTTTATATCATTTATATAATACATATATATGTTTTCTTTTTCCAGACAAACCTTGAAAAGCTGTGCAGGACATTAGAAGATCAACTGAGTGAGCTCAAATCCAAGAATGATGAAAATGTTCGTCAGCTAAACGACATCAGTACACAGAAAGCAAGACTTCAAACTGAAATTGGTATGAATATTATTTGCATTATTCTGCAAATATTGGGCTCCTACACTAGGAACCAAATCTATGTCATAATATTTAACCACTCAAATATACTAAAGTCCCCTGTGTGAGGCTTAGCAAACTAGTAACTCACCCTATTCTTTTTCCCATTATTTTACAACCCTATTCCTTTCCCCTCTCTTTCTTCTACCTAAATTTAAGATTTTGTTGCACATTGAACAGCATCAGCATGTGACACTAGCTGCAAACCTGTAAAATCTCTTCCACATGATGGCCAAGGAGCAAAACCTTTCTTGCATGATAATTTGTACATACTGTACATACATGATTAAGTTAGCTGTTGCAATTTTGTTCTGATGTGCATTAAGTCAATTCATATCTTTGATTAGGTGAAACTTCTCGTCAGCTGGAGGAGAAAGAAGCTCTTGTTTCTCAGCTGACAAGAGGCAAGCAGGCTTACACTCAGCAGATTGAGGAGTTGAAGAGGCACATAGAGGAGGAAGTTAAGGTAACAGTCAGCAGAATAATCACAGAGGAAAAGGCCACCAGACAATTGGTATCAAATGTTAATCAGGTGCTCATTTGGATCATAGGCCAAGAACGCCCTGGCTCATGCTGTTCAATCGGCTCGTCATGACTGTGACTTGCTCAGAGAGCAGTATGAGGAGGAGCAGGAGGCCAAGTCTGAGCTGCAGCGGGCAATGTCCAAGGCCAACAGCGAGGTGGCTCAATGGAGAGCCAAATACGAGACAGATGCCATTCAGCGCACTGAGGAGCTTGAGGAAGCCAAGTAATGAACAGTTCTGAAATCACACTGTTTCCACATGCATTGATTCTGTAAATCATCATAAAAACTGTTTACTGTATGTCTTAACAGGAAAAAGCTTGCCCAGCGTCTTCAGGATGCAGAGGAATCCATCGAGGCTGTGAACGCAAAATGTGCCTCTCTGGAAAAGACAAAACAGAGATTGCTGGGTGAAGTGGAGGACCTGATGATCGATGTGGAGAGAGCTAACACTGTGGCTGCTAACCTCGACAAGAAGCAAAGGAACTTTGACAAGGTTCGACACTTCTGTATAAACACATGGTTTCGACTGGTAACACGAGTTGACAAAAAACACTCAGTTGTTTATGGTACGTTCAGGTTCTTGCAGAGTGGAAGCAGAAGTATGAGGAGAGCCAGGCAGATCTGGAGGGAGCTCAGAAGGAGGCTCGTTCTCTCAGCACTGAGATGTTCAAGCTGAAAAATTCATATGAAGAAGCTCTGGACAACCTGGAGACCCTGAAGAGGGAGAACAAGAACCTGCAACGTAAGACAATTGACTCTGTTTATTGAGGCATTGACCCCAACTGATATGCCCTCCCAAACTTTACGTTGCTTAATATTCTAAAATGTATACTTTATAAATCTGCTCCAACAGAGGAGATCTCAGATCTGACTGAACAACTTGGTGAGACCGGAAAGACAATTCATGAGCTGGAGAAGGGAAAGAAGACAGTGGAAACTGAGAAGACAGAGATCCAGACTGCTCTGGAGGAAGCAGAGGTAAAACTGAATCATCGGTGATTATAGCTTATAGTGACAGTGGCAGTAGAACTACCTTACTGTTTCTGCTGTAGCTGTGAGCCCGTTTTAAAACATTAGCTGAGCTTTAGGGCCCACCTGTGTGAGCCTCATCTTGTGAACGTGTTGGGCTTGACACCTCTTCAGTGTGACTCAGCCTCAGCTTTTGTATTTTTAATGAAGGAACTGCTTTGTGCTCTAGTTGTAAAAGCTCACACTTGTTCACAGGCTACCCTGGAGCACGAGGAATCCAAGATCCTCCGCATTCAGCTAGAGCTCACCCAAGTCAAGAGTGAAATTGACAGAAAGATTGCAGAGAAGGACGAGGAGATTGAGCAGATCAAGAGGAACAGCCAGAGAGTGATTGAGTCCATGCAGAGCACTTTGGATGCTGAGATCAGGAGCAGGAACGATGCCCTGAGAATCAAGAAGAAGATGGAGGGGGACCTCAATGAGATGGAGGTTCAGCTGAGCCACGCCAACCGCCAGGCAGCTGAAGCCCAGAAACAGCTGAGGAACGTGCAGGGACAGCTTAAGGTACAGCCACTGAAGGATTTGTGGAAGAGCATCTTGCTTTAAAAAGTAGCTGAAAGTGTTTGCTGATACATCTGTCAATGTTTAACATTTCAGGATGCCCAGCTGCATCTTGATGAAGCCATTAGAGGTCAAGAAGACATGAAGGAGCAGGTTGCGATGGTGGAGCGCAGGAACAACCTGATGCTGGCTGAGATCGAGGAGCTGAGAGTCGCACTGGAGCAGACGGAGAGAGGTCGCAAAGTGGCTGAACAAGAGCTGGTTGATGCCAGCGAGCGTGTGGGGCTGCTGCACTCTCAGGTATCAGCTCAAAGGCTGACAAACAAGAATATAAACTTTGTTCTTCTGTAATTCAACACATGCAAATTCATTTTTTCTTCTTTAAAAACAGAATACCAGCCTCATCAACACCAAGAAGAAGTTGGAAGCTGACCTTGTCCAGATCCAAGGTGAAGTGGAAGATTCTGTCCAGGAAGCAAGAAACGCTGAAGAAAAGGCCAAGAAGGCCATCACTGATGTGAGTCTCCTGACAAATTTCTATGTAACTGAACACTAAGCATAGTGCATAATATGTCAGTGCAAAACATCTTACTTTAGGCCTAGACGTCTTGAAACATTAGACTGCAATACGATTATATCCTAAAATGTAAAATTCAACAACACTTCAGGCTGCCATGATGGCAGAAGAGCTGAAGAAGGAGCAGGACACCAGTTCTCATTTGGAGAGGATGAAGAAGAACCTGGAGGTGACAGTGAAGGACCTGCAGCATCGCCTTGATGAAGCTGAGAATCTGGCCATGAAGGGCGGCAAGAAGCAGCTCCAGAAACTGGAGGCTAGGGTAAAGAAGAATCTCATTGACAACCTCATCTCTATTTTTGTTTTAATGTTAAAATCTGGCCCTCCCAGTAATAGCGCACATTGTTCATATTTCAGGTGCGTGAGCTTGAGGCTGAAGTTGAAGCTGAGCAGAGACGAGGAGCCGATGCAGTCAAAGGTGTTCGTAAATATGAGAGAAGAGTGAAGGAGCTCACCTATCAGGTAGGCTTTTTTTTCTCCCTATTGATTGTGCAGCTGTCTGAAAAAGGTGCAAATGGATTGAAGCAATCATGAATCCATGGAAATTGCAGACTGAGGAGGACAAGAAGAATATTGCCCGACTTCAGGATCTGGTGGACAAGCTGCAGCTGAAAGTGAAGGCCTACAAGAGGCAGTCTGAGGAGGCTGTGAGTCAGAAACTTGTTATAACCTTTTCACTGTGTTGTGTCAAATAAAGTTGCACGAGGGAAACAGAAATATACAACCTTACTCTTCTTTTAAGTCTGTAAAATGTCTGACAGTAAAAAATAAAATGTATTACCAGAATCTGTAAATCTCTGTATTCTCGGTCTTGATGGATATTTACTCGAGTGTTGAATTTCACAGGAGGAGCAGGCCAACACTCACCTGTCCAGGTACAGGAAGGTGCAGCATGAGATGGAGGAAGCTCAGGAGCGAGCTGACATTGCCGAGTCTCAGGTCAACAAGCTGAGGGCAAAGAGTCGGGAAATTGGAAAAGTAAGTAATTCATAAAACTCAGGCAGTTCAAGTAGTTATTGTTAATCTTACAGGAAAACAACATGATTGATTTTATGAGCTAATGCATCAGTACGCTGACTGTTTTTATTTTCATTCCATTTGGATTTCAAATGGATGAAGTTAAAGCTACGCACATGTTGCATGATAAAATAGTTTCTCAGTCCTGCAAAGTTTACTGTCATTCATTATTTTTTCTTTCCATTTTCCGTCCATTTTAGGGAAAGGAGGCTGAAGAATAATCTGCGACCTCTTTGAGAGACACAAATGAGAATCATAAAATATGATTTCTTTTCATTGAACTGCTGATTAAAAATTGCAGATCTATATGAAATAAATTATGTTGCCAGTCTGCTGCCTCAAAATGTGTCTTTTCACAACAAAAACAAAAGCACCGCCACTTGGTTTATGGAAGAGAAAAGTGCAGGCTGGATTTCTTGATATAGCTGGAGACTAAAACAGTTTGAGTTTTGGTGCCTGCATCTACAAATCTTCCTCACTTAAGCACAATTTGCCATCAGTAGCCATGTTTTGACAAAAAGCACATTCTTCTTTTTTCATGTAATATATTAATTATTCAAAGGAAATCTTGTTGAAGAGGTACACACACCAGTGTTGCCATTGTCACAAAGCATTCACATGGAAACAACTGCATATCAGTCATGAGACAGAACCAACAACTAGTAAACAAATACAAGTAAATAACCATCTGAGTTACCAACCTACTGTCGAGAAACAATTGCAGAAACATCAGTTCTGCAGTGAATGAGGCCTGAAGGGAATAGTTAGACATTTAGGAAAATATGCTCATTTGCTCTTATGCTACTCTACTGTCCGTTCTTCACTGTGGGTGACAAATAATACAGTGAAATTATAATATTTAGAAAATTTAGTCATTGTTTCCTATTTGTTCTTGAATACATGGCTGCCTTAGTGATCATCTGTCTCATGTGATGAACAAACAAACATGTTTCATGTTGTGAAAGGTCATTCATGAGGGATTCTCTCCCATTTTCCTCTTTTAGCTCAGTAATAGGATATAGGAATGACTTTGCAAAGAGTGCCAATGAACGATCCATATCAACTGTAGCCCTTGGGACAGTACAGTGACACAGGGGGCTGCTGTACTCGACCATGACCATGAGTTTGAATACAGCAAAACACACTGCAATCTGATCTATCATAGAAACAGGAAACATGTTTAACCTAAAGAGCTTAAAGCAATACTTTGACATTTTGGAGAATATTCTTTTTCGCTTTTTAGAGAGAGAGAGAGAGAGAGAGAGAAGACACACACACACACACGCGCGCGCTTACTGTTTTGTTTATTTATTTTAGAGAGAGCGAGAGAGAGAGAGAGAGAGAGAGAGAGAGAGAGAGAGAGAGAGAGAGTTTGGTTAGAAGATAACTACCACTTATTCCTATCTGTTAAATTTGACACTACAGCTTAGCATTGCACAAAGACTGGAAGCAGAGGGAAACGGCTAGCCAGGTTCTGTCCAGTAGTAGCAAAATCCACCTAGAAGCACCTCTAAAGCTCACTAAGTAACACTTTATTTGTCAGTTATTTAACTTGTATAAAACCTGAAGTGTAAAAATGACACATTGTGGTTTTACTGGTGCCATATTCCTGTGCATCCTGGCCAGATGCAGTAGCTTCTTGTGGTCATGTCGTCACCATGACGTTGCCAGGGATAAATATTCTTGCAAATGTCTCATGGTGATGAATTTAAAATAAACATCTTCATCATAATCTGTCACATACCTGAACAGGGTTTCTCTCACCTTGACCGCTGGGCAGGTCTGCCTGTGATGAAGTGCTCATCCTGCACAGTAGTGAAAGTTCAGTGCACACTTTTAACAACACAATCAGACTTTCATGGCAGTAATCTGAAAAGTAACATTATAAACTGGGAGTCAAGTGAGAGTAAAGAGGTGGCGTGTTTTGCTTGTTGCATCGTTGCTCTTCCTAACAGCAGAGAAGAAAAACAAGTCACACAAATCCTTTAGGGAAAAGCAGTACTGAGCTCTTCCTCTTTGTGGAGCCATTTCATTAATAGCGTGACAAATTACCTTTCTTTCTCCCACCACTAAACTCCTGCACGTTTGCTCCTGAAGTTGTGGCACCAAACACGACATCTTACTACCATGTTATTGTCTTACTGCACACACAGGGGGCAGTTGGGTATTTTACAAGTAGCCTATTTGTGTAGTTCAATTTTGTATTTTGATCTTTTTTACTTCCATATAAATATCAACGCACAGCTAAGTATGGTATATTACAGTAGTATTTTTCTGACTCAGAATGACTCAGAAAGGTTAAATTCTGCTCAGAGACCCTCACAAGTAGCCTTAGTTCACTCATGTATCTTATCATAAATAACTAGGTAATAAGGTTCAAAGCCATTAGTTACTTCCAGTATTGTAGTAGTTATTAAAAGTATAAAATGTATCATAATTTTAAAACTCACAACCTGCTGAAATCATTTTACAATCTTGAAAAGAAATATGCTCTCTTACAAACCTGTAAAGCAGAAACATTCAATCATCATTGTCAATTGCTCGACTATAAAATCTTCTGGACACAACATCTTATGCTACAGAAGATTCTAGTTCTCCTATTTGATAAATTATAATTAAAAGTAGTTTTACCCATGGGGAAGTCATAGCCTACACCAATCCTCTTCTCTGTTGTTCTCTGAACGCTTCATCTGTTCAGTGTCTCTGTTGTTCAGTTTATGAGAGACAAGCCTCTGAGGTCTGCTGGTCATACCTCACATGAGGCATTTCAAAATGACAATAGGATTCAAACTGCTTTGCCAAACACTGATGGTATGATTTCATAGCTAAATCAGACTGTGTATTTCTCTTTAAGCCACATAACCAGGCACTATGCCTGCTGGATAGAGAGTTATCACATAATCCAAACACTACTGAGAGCAGCTGGCCTGCAGGACTGTTGGTGAATCAGAGGAGCCAAAACATCCCACAACCCCCCATCCAAAGCTTTTTGTGTCTGTGGCCAGCGACGTATCATCTTTCCTCTGAAGACCTCAGCTTACCGTTTGATGTCTTTACTGACTGACATTATGAGCAAATGCTCATGACGAACCATACAAGCAGCTTGACCCTTGGATATCTTTTCTGGTTCTCACCAAGCTGCCCAAAACTCATGTTTTAATCCTTGACAGCTGACACAGAGACAAAGTCTCTCTGCATTAGATAATGGAAACATACAGGAGTTACACAGTAGCTTCAGTTCAGGTCACTGTATTGTGAACCTGCAGTAAAGTGCCAGGACATAGTTGACTTCCTGAGAATCTCACCTTCTTACGTTCAAACATTTATAAGCAAAATGGAAAGTTTTCTCACTTGTTTGTCTAGTGGTTAAGGAGTCCAGAGGGCAAGGGTCGCTTTTGATCTTAATAACGCCACATTTCTTTTGCTACTGTGATCAAAAACATCCAACTGTCCATGTATTATATCTAGAAATACAGACATCTGTTAAAATGCCATGGAGGAACACAGTAAAGAGCTCCAACATATTTTCATATGTCAATAGAAAGAGTTTTCCCCAACAATTTAATAATCAATAATAATTTAAGTAATTTATCAAGCTAAACATGTTAGAAATATTATCTAGCTCTGTAAAGATGTGAAGACATCACGCTGTTGGGAACCTGTGATGGGCATTGTTCACAATTTTCTGGCCTATTATTGGCTAAACAGTTGAAATAATCGAAAGATTAATAAATAAAAAAAAATTTAAATTACTAAAGTTTCTGAAAAATTAGTTCATGTTTATGAATTGCATACTATATGCTTTGTTGATGCCTGAAGAAGATTCTTCTTTTCATCTGGCAAAACAAGTTAAAAATTTTTTAGTGCACTGCAGGAGGTAACCAGCTATTTTACCTGTTTTTATTACCTGCAGCCAAAACTAGTCACTAGATAGGCCTCCTTGTCTTATAACATAAAATCATGGCACTGTTATGAGTCAATATGTTGGAGCATTTTGTTTTTTGTTTTGAGTCATTCCTTTACTTCTTAATTTCTACTGGGCTGAGGAGAGCAAATGAGAGATTAGTCTGAAATAACATGAAAAAGATAATATTTGTCTAATTAATGTAACAGTGTATAGTAGCAGTACTAAACGAGGTGGAGTCATCATTTCGCCTGCCACACAGGTTATTAAGGCTAAGCCTTCACCGGGTAAAGTGATTTGGACTATAAATGAGATTAAGTGTAATTAAGTAGACTGTAGTTTATTAAATGTAGAATGTGTGAAAGAACAGTGACGATTCAGAGCTGAAGTGAAAAATATCAATAGCATTTAATCACCAAAGATATAAACATTTAAATATCCATTTTGTAATGTGACTGACAAAATCTTTACAAAGTTAGCCTTCATCTTCTGCTGACTGCTTCACATCGTCTGTACAAAAAATGAGGTGGCATTGGAGACTGGCACAAAGAGAGAGGAAACTGTCCAAAGTAAACGACAACATCGGCAAAATGAAAAGCAAAGTTACAGCAAAAACACTGACATTCTTATTTTTTGATACTCGGTAAATAAAAAGGACAAAGACTTACAGTATGTATCTTTTTTTCTCTGCTTTGCAATTTTCTTGTTAACTGCTTTGTGCACCAAAAGAAGCATCAAACACATTCGATTCCTTTCTGTTCAACACAAATCTTATTCACAATACCCAAATAAATAAACAAATAAAAGAATACATAATCAAATGAAATAAGCAACACTTAAATCTATTTCATAAACAAAGTGAATTAATAAAAGGGGTGTCCCCACACATGCCACTGCCTTGTTTGTTTTATAGCCTTTAAATGCATAAATCATTTCCATTTGATGTCACTTTTTTCCTAAATAAATGACAAAAGTTTAATCAGGCAGTATGTTGCTCGTAACTCTAAATACCTCTGTGCTTTTACTTGCCGTAGAGACCTAAATTGCAAACACTGACAGTTATTGTAGGCTTCACTGAAGTCAAACTTTCAGCTTCGTTTGTTTACACACAGCAAAGAGCTCTGAGGCCTCAGAGGGCGCCCTGGCTTCTCCCCATAGTGCTGGAGAGCTGGATGTGGACAGGAATGTAAAATATCCATCAGACTATGTACACAAATCTGTAAATTGTTCAAAATATCATGCAAATAAATACCGGTAATTCAAAACAAAACTACAACACTGACCTCAACAGTAGTAATATATTGTAGGCTATAAAGAGTTTCACAAAATGTCTTTCCTTCAATGTACACCAGTATTGTTTGAATAATGCAATACGACCAAAAATGAATACAGCAGGTCTCAGAATAAAAGCTGGGTTTTTTTTGTTCATTTCTTTTTTTAAAGCAGTGTTTTTGCTGAGGTCTCCAAACAGTGTTGAGCTTCAGTCTGTTTCTCCGGGTCCCCCACCATGCTCGGGTACAGCAGAGAAATGGAGAACAGTAGGTATACTGTACATAAACATTCACTCGTTTCAGTCAGTCCTAATGGAAAAGTATATGTTTCCAACAGGCTTCAAATATAGAATATACAGTGTGCCAATGGGACGAAGTAAAATCTATGAAAATGGACAGTGTCTGTGCTTTGATTCGAGGCTGAACCACAGTGTAGAGATAAACGACATGTAGCAGACGGGCAGCAGGGTTGGTTCACGTCGCTTTGACGAACATCTCTCCATGAGAAGGCAGGAGGGGAGGCCAGCTGCTCGACATGCCTCTGTTGTGCTCTTTCACAACCGTGCTGTGCTCCTTTTAAAAGCTTTCATAAGTTCATGAAGTGCATCCTTTTCTTCCCTGACGAGAAGTCCATTTAGAGTTGAACCATTGCAACCCTTTAAATTTAACCGTGTCTTTCACAGGGCCTGCAGGATGAACGTCCACACGTCTAAGATACAAATGTTCCTGCCATCCAAAATGAGTGCAACAAAGGCACTGCAGGGTGGAACTCCAGGCAGACGGAGAAAAACAGCATTTTACAAATGTTATGTCGAAAAAGCTTGTAAAAAATATCCCCGATTAATGTGACAGAACAAATGGTAACACAAAAAGACACCAGGGGCTGATGAATCACTGTGGGAAATTGTTTTCGAGATTTTATCATGTATAACTTCTAAAGAAGACAGTGATACATTGTTAAGTTACAAAGTCTTCACTAGAATTTAACTTACTTAAAGTGACTCCAAAGGTGTTCAGCAGTTAAAATTTTGAACTGAACAATATGAGAGAAAATAAATGTGTTGAAAAAACACATCTGACACAAATTATTATCGTGAGTAGAGTAGGGCTGCCACGATTAGTCGTAATCGACGACGTCGACTATAAAAATTCGTCGATGTGAAATTTAATTCTCGACGCATCGTTATAGATGCCGTTTAAGGGAGAGATAACAATCTTCATACTAGGAACATTTGTGGTTTATTTCAAACTGCAATACACTACAGGAAGTGCTGGGGGCAGTATCGCTTCCACTGTCTGCCATGACTGCTTCACCGTAAAACTACTCACGAAGAAGAAAGTTTCACGTGAGAAGGAGAAAGAAGCGGAGAAAGAGGCGAACACCAGAGCGGCTTTTGTTTTTAATTTTGTACACTATATAATCTCTAATTGGGCTACACTTGTGAGCGGTTTTGAGTCGAGAAATCAACTGTGTTAGAACTTGAATATTGGCAGTTTTACCAAAGTTGATGGCGAATCGAAAATGTGCTCAAACGTTTTCGGGGTTGAGAAGCTCCACAAGTGCCCGCGAGGTTAACGGTGGCAGCCGGCCGGCCAGTCGGGCCACAGAGCCCTCTGGTCCCAGTTACTCAGACCACTGCAGCAGCAACAACAGAGCTGCATTTATTTGTGGCGGCCCGCCACATACTGATTTTGTTTTGATTTTATTTTACTAGGCCTACTTAAAATCCTATTTGATTGCAGATGAGCGCCGTAGCGCACACGCGCAGCACATCCTCTCGCTCGTCTGTCTCATAAAAACCGCAGCACAAATCTGTCCAACACAACGCTGGGAATGTCGAGACCCAGCTTTGAAAAAAGTAAATCAAGGAATATCTGTCTCTTGATGCAGCCTACAGAACATTCTCCACTAAGTTACTACCTAAAATTTATAAGCACTTTTGAAAAATAAACTACAGAAGTTGTATGAAAGGGGACTGTTTCTAATGTTACTGTTAATTTGCTTTTATTTTATATAGTTCCAAAGCAAAAATCTTTGTTAAACAGTTAAAAGTTTTAAAGTTAGTATAAATCAGTGAATTATAGGAGTAGCCTACGCTGTCTTGTCTTCCTTGGTTTCCCCCTGGCGTTGATACTGGTGTTCATTCTGAATATTAAACCTCATTCACTTAATGGTAAGGTTAGCTAGTTAGGCTGTGTGTTAAGAGATCAGTAGGCTAGTTCACTTGAAAGATATTTAATTAGTTAAATGGGTTAATTAGGGTTAGGTAGTGACAAAAATAATCGTGACTAGTGACTAATCGAATAAATAATTAACAGATTTGTCGACCAAGAAAATAGTCATTAGTAGTAGAGATTTTTATGTTAAGGGGTTGTTTAATACAGCACAATAATCATACAGGCTGTGACCTTGTTTGTACAATTTGTCAGATGGAGAGTTTGGTGAAAACAACCTGCTAACTGTATGCCTTACAACCACATTGCTTTATAAATAAAATATAACAGTCAGCCATAACCTTATGACCACTGACAGGGGAAGTGAGTAACAGTAATTATCTGGTTACCATTGCACACATTAGTGTGTGGGACATATTAAGTAGCAACATTTTGGCCCCAAAGTTGATGTGTTAGAAGCAAGAAATATGGTCAAACTTATGGAATTGAGCAACTTTGACAAGGCCAAATTGTGATGGCTTAAGACTGGGTCAGATCATGCCCACAACTGCAGCTCTTGTGGGGCGTTCTCGGTCTGCAGTGGTCAGTACCTATCAAAAGTGGTCCAAGGAAAGAAAAGCAGGAAATGGCGACAGGGTCACGGTGAGCCAAGGCTCATTGATGCATGTGGGGAGGGAAGGGTGGCCCGTGTGGGCCGATCCAACAGACTAGCTACTGCAGGTCAAATTGCTGAAAAAGTTAATGCTGGTTCTGATAGAAAGACGTCAGGACACACATTGCATACACAGAGGAGTCCATGCCTTGATGGGTCACAGCTGTTTTGGTGGCAGAGGGAGACCAGCAGGTGTTCTTAATGTTATGGCTGATTGGTGTATGTTAAAGCAGTGGTCGGCAATAGGCAGGCCCACCAGCAATAATTTCTGGCCTTGATAGATTGCTTTGATAGCAGAAAAATAAAAAATGATTAATAATGATAGCGGCTGGTGCTGAAATAGATCTCAGTCATGACAACTACAGTTACTCACACACTCACTGCCTCCAAAATAAAAGTGCGAGAATGTTTTTTGCAGCAATGCTTTATGTCAATTTTGTTTAACAAGGGAGATAAAAAAAAAATATCTGCAGTTATTTGGAATCAATCTTACCGCGCAGTAGTACTGTGCTAAACATGCACAGGATTAGCCTGTATGAGGATTTGAAATAATTTCACTTTGTTCTGGGCCGCCATTTAACGGCTTGAAAAAAATTTGGCATCTAGTGTAGATGTAGATAGTGGAAGTTACAGTCACAAGTAGTATAGCTGCAGGCGGCCACGGAGGAGAAGTCTGACACGTGCGTTGCGCAGACAGATGAGACAAGACCCACACTGATAAAATGAGTCAAATTAAATAAATTGTATGTAACAGATAATGATTTTCCAACTGTTACATAAGCACAGTCGTCGTGTTTTTTCCTAATGACAAACCGGTGACTTCATGAACAAAAATAATAAATTTCAGTGTTGAGTTTTGATTTTCATGTGTTAGGATTTTGCTGTTTGACACTGAATGTACTAATGTACTTGTAACCACGCTCTGGGAAACTGAAGGGCAATTTTTTTTTTATTTCAACTACTAATCATTGAATAATAGAGATAACAATAATAATTGCTTAGTTGCATCCCTAATATATGTTGCATGTATTATTTCTTTGTTATGGGGTTAATGTTTAACATGCATACAATACTGGACAGACACAAACTGTGACAAAACTGCTAAAAGTCTTACAGCTTCATAATTTTGTACAAACTTGAATCAGACGTCAACATCATGACGCCTTATGCATGATAAAAATGAAAACATTCTGCCACAGCGAATCATCACTTTCAGTGTGACATCGGGGGAATCTCAACAGAGCGCCAAAAAGCATCACATACTGATAAAATATTGATTACACAGAAAGCTGTTCAAAGCTACATTCCCCATACAGAAGCATACACAAGTGCATAAATTCAGGTTTGACAAATAGTGGCGATACAAGATATAAAAAAAAAGGGACAGAGAGCTTCCCTTTAACCAACAACTGATGTAATGCGCCTAAAAACATGTCAGCTACACACTGACATCTGCACATGTTTTGTGCTATAACACTATAGATAACACAGAATGTCAATTACTTCAAATCTAAATTTAATGAGAAATTGATGGTCATGATAATTACTGCTAGAATAAAGCAAACTATTATCAGTATAGTGGTTTAGTGCAAAACAGCAGTATTGCACTAAACCACTGAAGTGTTTTTTTGGAGGATTCACTACTACATTATTGTAACAAAAACACTGTTAACATTTGATACGACCGTATGTTTCTGTCTGATTTTACACCTTTAATCAATTCATATCAACTGGAAGCACATCAAGTTCATGCCAAGCCTCTGTGGAAGCATTTGAACAAAACAAACCTTGCCTTTAACAATCCTTGAATCAATGAAACTACACGGACACTTCATCACTGATATGTGTTATGAAAAGTCACAAAATCTTGCTGGAGGTCTGACACTGGTATTTCTCATCATACTTTTCTCATCTGTTGTCTTATAAATGAAAATGCTCTAAGAAAAATATTTTTAGGGGGGAAAAATACTTCTCATCTAAATTCTGTCTGAAATAACGATTTAAGAGACAGAGCGTACTTGAGACAGCAGAGGGAGGTCATTCTGGGTCGTTGTCATCTATGATGGAATTTATAGTCCTGAAACTGTCTGGCAAAGGTCAGAGGTGGATTGAAAGACACTGAAGTGAATTTGAGGTTAAGGCCTGGATCTACTATCATGTAAAAACCGCTGTAGGTGCAGGAGCTCCTTCATGTGCAAAGATATTTACTACGTACTGGACATGCAAATGAAACCTGGCACAGACAATCCATTTTAATTTTCACAAAGCCAACAAAAACAGAAGATGCCAGGAGCAGCGGCGTCTGAGCAAATTATAGGAGGGAGCCTGAATTGTGGAGCTCAACCAGCAGCAGGTTCTGTCTATTTCTTTCCATGTTCATTCGGTTATGTAAATACTTTCTATAGCTTTACCCAGCAGTTGTATGGAAACTTTAAACCATAGTTAACCAACAGTTAACTATTTAGGTGGGCCTCATCGAAGGAGCCACAGTGACAATGAAAAATCTAAAAACTCAGAATAATGTCTCTACAAAGTTGTTTTGCCAATCACAGAGCTCTTCTGGATAATACCCGGTCATGTGGTGGCATGTGCAGCGTTGTATTTTCAGTGATGACAAGTAACTATTTACATTTACTCAAGTACTATACTTGGGTACAGTGTTGAGGTTGCTTGTACTTTACTTGAGTAATCCCATTTTATCTCCTAAAAGGTAACCTGTGGAGTTTTGACCACTAGCAGCGCTATGGAGCAATGAAAACAGTGGGTCCCTGTTGGAAACCCCAATGGTTTCACTCTATTCCAACGATCCACAGGTGGCAGGCAGTAAGGCGCCACAAAATGCTGCAATACGTCAGAAAATGCAGGGAAGAAGACTGCTATCAAGTAAATATGGGTGTAAACAAAGCAGTTTCAGTTTTTTATGTGGTAGGAAATGCATTCAACAAGTGTTTCGGGTGAGAAACACTAATTGTAAACAGAAACTTTGTTTGCTAGAAAAATCCACAGAGCACCTTTAATTCTTAAATATTTAACTTTTTACTCCACGAGATTTATCAGACAAGTAGTTACTTTTCATTTTTTCACAGAAAACCTATGCTGAGTTTTTAAAATGACTGTTATTGATAAAACTACCCAACGGTGTATAAAGTACTGAAGGTTAGCTCTATCTTGATTAGCTACAACATTTAAATGCTCCTACATGTTAATGCATAACTAATATTAATCTGATAATATAATGATTGATATGTTGATGTAACACATAGGGTCCATTCTGCTGTCAAATGAGTATTTATGCTTTTAAGTAAATTTTGTTGCTAATACTTGTATTTCCACAGATTGGTATTGCTAAAAATATCTGAGTACCTTCCACCACTGTGTTTTTACCACAAACCAAATAGACTGAGTTTTTAGATCTTTTATAATTTCACTACCACAATCCCACCTAAAGTTGTGAGTTCCAGCTGAGTGGTTATTTATTGGCCCGTTAAAAGTACATTTCAGCTGCCTCCCTGACTTTTTGGTGTTTACATGGCTGATCCTGTGTGCAAAAATGTTAAACATGCTTGTCCTAGTTTAAGTAGCATGCACACTCAACACATTCTCTTCCTATATTTTGCACTCAAGCCCTGGAACACCAACAAATGCATAAGCAATAAGGCATAAAACACTAAGAGCTTATCCACTTTTGTTTTTTTACCCAAGCACAAATGTTCTATGGGACGTTTGTAGATCAAAAACGAAGAATTTTGCAGTTGCTGTTTGATCTGACCTTCAGTAGATCCGAGCCTAAACCCAAAGAGATGAAAGATGTCAGTTAGAGTGTTTGAACGTGTCAGAGATGAAAAAGAGGCAGAATAAGCTGAATAAAGAGAAGGACTCCTATGGAGGACTGCAGAGCATGACCCCGCCCGCACTCTGACGTGTTTTCCTGCAATGAGAGTTAACAATAAATCCAGAGCAAATGATTCATCATTAGTGTATTGACATTGGAATTTGTGCCTCATATCTAAGCGTGAAAAGGGACATTTTTAAGCACATAAACTTTCTTTTGCAAGCAAATAAATTATATCTTGAAGAAAAATTATTATTGTGGAAAGAGTAATTTAATTTGCACAGACAATGCTCTGTGTACATTTATTTTCGTGTTTACTATTATCCACCCAAACACGCAATAATGACCACTGTCACTCAGTTTGAATCATTTGTTCTCTCTCAAAAGGTTTGGCTGACTTACACAGCAAAATTGGGAGTATGTTGGTTGTTTTTTCTCCAATGGTGTTATGGTTGGGTTATGCTCAAAAAGAGGTACACTGTGCTGTCCGACCAACGTGAGTGAACAGCCACCCTGGGAGGCAGAGTGAAAAACTGGTCATCAAAGAGAGAGGGTGGTTTTCATGCTTTCTTTAAATATGGGGATAACATGGCACATTTTCAGTTTCTCCTGAAAGAAATTAATAGTCTTCATAGTTCACATAAAAAGTGGAAAAAAGTAGTTGTGTAAGGATGGAAAACGAGAGCTGGAGAGAGAAGTTTAAACCCTGGCTCTTTTCTCACCTCTGTACAGTTGGCCAATCACTGCGTGAAGTGGGCGTAAATGCCAGATAGTTGTTTCAGAAAGTTACAGAAATTGTTGGACGCAGTCTCCAACCCCAATTCCAATGGTGTGCGGGGCCGTTCTAATGAAGCATAATGGCAGCTTTCAGAAGGGACGCACTTTGGGCTAGCTATCTTGGTAAGTAGTTAGCTAACTTATGCCAGATAAGCAGTAGCTAAGTAAGCTAGTTGGCTAACTTGATAATTGCCAGCTGCACAATAGCGTGCTTTAAAATTCGAGGTAGCACCCTATGTTTAAGAAATTATATCTTAGATTTATTTAAATTCAGTGGTACAGTGAAAGTTATTTTTGAAGGAACTTCATAAATGAGTATAATGCCTTGGTTGTGTACAGTAGATGGAATCATCAAGTTAGCAAAACTAGCTTAGTTAACTACTGTATAGCTAGCTGTGATTAACCAGCCACAAACCAAGATAGTTGGCTAGAGAGACTAACCTACAAGTAGAATTTCATAAAGTGGGAGTGCACAGAGAGATCATTATATGCTTATGTAGATAATACTTACAAATACACACAATAAGTGAATACAAATTGATTTTTGTATTTTAAAAGCAGTACTTTTTCTACAAAATATAGTCAATGTGCTTATAAAAATATATTTCTGTGCTCAAAATGTCTCATGCTCAGAATTGAGGCACAAATATAATTCCATACATAGTGTATCTACTCACTAAGGCACTGTAGTCAAAGCAGGAAGTCGGGCCTTTACGATATCGTGCGTTGCTCAGTACTTCGCATGGATTCTCCTCCTGAACTGTTTATTTTTAGTTAAATTAAGTAACACTGAATTTACTTGCCACACAAGATCGATGAGATTTCCACCGTCAGCAAAAACGAAAGCACCGCAGAGTGTGTGAGCATGAAAAGGATACACTCTGTCCTGACCTGTGTCAATCTCTCTATCTCACATGAGCTGCAGGGGAGCGTCTCGGCGACCACAAAGAGGAGGTTGGTGTTTTCTATTCGCTTTGCATGGAACAGCCTACAGGAGACAGTGACGGATATTTAGTTGACTTCTTACAGTGTGTACAGTCCAGGTATGAGAGCACAAACACATTCTGCTGACACTCTGAAAAACACACCGTGAGCAGTTTCCACAGTCCTGCAGCACGTTGTAAGAGTTGGTGGTGTTTGTGAAGTAGAACTGGCTTTGGATGGTCACACAGCTGCTTTCCTTTGTCTCAAAACCTTCAACAAGGACATCATCTAGACCACAAACACATTAAAGTTTAGCATTTTATTTAAGGTAGTAATATAATAATATAATTCCCAAAGCTCATTTTTGTTTTTGAACTGAGACTAATTTGGTTTAAACTGATTTTCGCCCAGATTTTATATACAGGTGCTGGTCATATAATTAGAATAGCATCAAAAAGTTGATTTATTTCAGTAATGCCATTCAAAAAGTGAAACTTGTATAATGTATACATTCATTCCACACAGACTGATATATTTCAAGTGTTCATTCCTTTTAATTTTGATTATTATAACTGACAACTAATGAAAACCCCAAAATCAGTATCTCAGAAAATTAGAATATTGTGAAAAGGTTCAATATTGAAGACACCTGGTGCCACACTCTAATCAGCTAATTAACTCAAAACACCTGCAAAGGCCTTTAAATGGTCTCTCAGTCTAGTTCTGTAGGCTACACAATCATGGGGAAGACTGCTGACTTGACAGCTGTCCAAAAGACAACCATTGACACCTTGCACAAAGAGGGCAAGACACAAAAGGTCATTGCTAAAGAGGCTGGCTGTTCACAGAGCTCTGTGTCCAAGCACATTAATAGAGAGGCGAAGGGAAGGAAAAGATGTGGTAGAAAAAAGTGTACAAGCAATAGGGATATTCGCACCCTGGAGAGGATTGTAAAACAAATCCCATTTAAAAATGTGGGGGAGATTCACAAAGAGTGGACTGCAGCTGGAGTCAGTGCTTCAAGAACCACCACGCACAAACGTATGCAAGACATGGGTTTCAGCTGTCGCATTCCTTGTGTCAAGCCACTCTTGAACAAGACACAGCGTCAGAAGCGTCTCGCCTGGGCTAAAGACAAAAAGGACTGGACTGCTGCTGAGTGGTCCAAAGTTATGTTCTCTGATGAAAGTAAATTTTGCATTTCCTTTGGAAATCAAGGTCCCAGATTCTGGAGAAAGAGAGGAGAGGCACAGAATCCACGTTGCTTGAAGTCCAGTGGAAAGTTTCCACAGTCAGTGATGGTTTGGGGTGCCATGTCATCTGCTGGTCCACTGTGTTTTCTGAGGTCCAAGGTCAACGTGGTCTGTGTGTAATGAATGAATATAATATCCAAGTTTCACTTTTTGAATGGAATTACTGAAATAAATCAACTTTTTGATGATATTCTAATTATATGACCAGTACCTGTACACATTCATCAAAATGTTGCCGTTTCCCGGTGAAACAACAGTTCAATGTTAACAAAATCCCTTTTTAATCAGGTCAGAACATGTTTATGGTAACTGAAGTTTGAGGCTAAAAATAAGGCCTAAATGCAAATGAGGTGCTTGTTGGATTTTATAGAACGGACTTATTTAAATCTAATTTAATAACACACACACACACACACACACACACACGCACACACAGATTGTGTTAAGATGCACAAATCCACCTTGGTAAAGCCAGCTGTTGTAGGCCAGCCCATACAGTAGCTGTTGGGCCACAGACCTGTAAAAGTGTTCACATTGCACTTTGTTAAAGACTGAAATACGATGTGTAAACATCAATAAAAAACAGTAAAGACAAGCTACAGTAACATGCTGCGTGCTGAAAATGGCAGAGAGTGGCAGCTGCCTAGCAATAAAAAAGGCGCTCCTGGTGTCATATGCAGACGTCTGTACACAATTAAGATTGTTTTAAAGGGCACCTAACTTGGTCTTGGTGTCATCTGATTTGCAGTAAATGAAGTCTCACCATGCCACTGTGGATGTCCACCAGGCCAAGCTGAGGATGTCGGCAATGGACGGCTGCAGAAACAGAGAGAAGTTACAGATGAGAGCTTTCCATCATATTAAAACAGATTCCAGAATCTGAAATCTGCAGGTGTCTCTTACCACAAAGATGCCCCTCGGTGCTGCACCAGTGTGGCTGCTGCTAACTGGTTCACATGCCGACTGGTAGTGGAAAGACTGACGCCGAGTGAAGATTGAGTTGTTGTAGAGTGCATGCATCAGGTAAGGGTCCACATCACCAAAGAATAGACCAATCTGTGATCGGTGAACGAAAGGAAAGACAGTTAGAGAAAGGAAAAGAAAGTGCATCAGAGAAACAGTGACACACAGTGGTTCAACATAAACTTTAAATAACATAAACGTTTTCTACTTGTTTCTGTGTTCTTTATGTTTGTTGTTCATTTATTTGGTCCTGCAGTGACAACTGAGCTGAACTGGTATAAGCTGAAGAAAACTGCAATGACTCTGAATTTAGTTGAATTAACTACTTAATGATCCTGTAACAGAAAACTATTTTTGAAACCAGCAAACATACAAAATCTGATATAAGCATGCAATAACACCATGAACAGCAAGTACGTTGATAAAACTCCCAGAAATGAATTCACATCTGCTCACAAAAAAGGATCAGTTAGGCATATACTTAGAGCAGGATTGCCTTTCATTTTTCATCACTTTTAAAACATAAGGCATACTGTGTACTTTCTGCTAAATGGACACTGCAGAAGAGAAAGCACATTACCACACAAAGACGTACCTTTTTCCAGTGATCTCTCTGATTGGACATAACCAGGAACCCACCATCATCAATGAGATAGCAGAGGAGGTCCTGCAGACAACATGGCAGAGTTTACAACAAGGGTCGCACACACAGCAGCAGAATCTTTTAACATTTTACCACATCACTGAACAGAAGCAGAACAAAGAAAATCTCAATATACAGGCTGACATGATGTTATAAGAGGAGACAGCAGACTGTAAAAACCTGCAGGCAAGTCTATATGAACGTTTCCTACACTGCAAAAAAAATCTTAAGTCATTTGGTCTTAAATTGAACATTGATTTATATGAACAATTTGTCAAAACAAGCCTATTAATAAAAAAACTTGCTCCAAGTTTTCTAGACATTAAATACAAAAACAGAATAACAAAAATCCCTGATCTGATATCTTTCCTTTTGAGTGGCTTCAAGATCTGACTGAATAACTGGTTAAGAGGGAGATTTTTCACAGTGTAATATCCTACAAGGGACAAGATGAGCACACAGCCTAAAACACCCTCTTAATCTTAATCGTACACATCAGGCAGGCTGTGGATTTTGGTAATTACACTGGGCACATCAGCTTTAACAAGTGTTCCTCTTATCTGTGAGTTGAAAACAACAGCTGACAGACAAATTTAATAATCACAATAGTATTAAGAACACACTTAACCTGAAGGTCTGCCACAGTCTAGCGGTTGCGCTAATGTGAGAATGAAATGCAAAACATGCTTACGTCAGTGTTCACTTCACAGTCCATTTCACAACTTCTGGAAGGTCCACACTGTTTCACAACATGTGTAATGAGACAATAATGTCACTTTTGTCACAGCAAATGCAATCTAATTAAGTCATTAGTGATTATTAGTAAGTAGTAGCACCATGCTATACCTTGTGTGAGCCCTGTCGAATGTCTGACACATTGCTGGCCAGGATCTTAAACTTGTCCACCCACGCTTCCAGGTCCAGCTTCACTCCGACCACTGAGTGACAAGATCCACCGGATCAGAGCAAAGAAGAGATAAGAGGGGCGAGAAGCAACATTTTGGTAAGATGAGTACAAAACAGAGGTAGCTGAAATATTTGAAAAATATTTTAGATAAAGAACATTCCTGAGAATCCCACATTAATCACAGGATACCACAATATGTTTGCTACATGAAAGTATTTTTCTCACCTGCAGGTTTGAGCAGTTTGCCTCCTAAATTAACCTCTACAGCTGAACTAACCAAAATTCCAACGGTGCCGTTTTCTGCACTCACGGGGTCCTCCAAGGCTGTTTAGAAACAAAACGATTTAACGATTAAAAAAAGCTGATGTGAGGTCCTAGTCACACATTTATGAATGCTGTATTTATCAGTTTGAATTTATTTTTAAAGGCTCAGTGTGTAAATGTTATTGATATCTAGTGGTTGCAAATTGCACCCCTTCTCCCCTATCCAAGCGAGTTGTATAGCTACGGTGCCTGAGACAGGACAAATATGTCCTCTATGAGATAGCAGAGAGTTGCCAGTCAAGAAATCAGGTTTCTTTTGATAGATTTATTAAGAAATTATATTTACTTAATTATTGTTGCTGTAATAAACAACAGCCACATCAAGAAATGAAGTGCCACATGATGTCTCATACTCCTGTAATACAGTATTTTACAACTTGGGAGGGTTGGCTCATCTGGACTAACATACCAAGGAAAATGGGAAGAGGTGGTGGAGTCATGGTTTACCTGAAGAATAATATTCACTGCACCCAGATTCAACTATCTAATGTTAATCTGGAATGTATTGGACTAACTATCACTCTCTTTTCTCAAATGTCCTTTTTTTTTTGTTTTTACTCTTATCGTCCACCTTCTTCTAACAATACCTTCTATGATGAATTTAAAAGGTTACTCAAAGAATGTAATTCATAACAAGAAGTCTTACTCTTAGGTGATTTCAACATAAATTGGGATGACAAGAGAAATAGGAATTCTTTAAAAAGGATTACAGATAATATGGATTTTACACAACTAATTAAAGGTCCTACCAGAATAACTATATCCTCACAGACGCAAATTGATTTACTTTTCACCAACAGGCCAGAAAGAGTTGAGAAAAAATCACCTCATTACTGGATTAACTGACCATAGGACAAATAAATATCATTCTCAGCATCCTAGAATTCCTAAAAGTGAACTTGAGAATTTCCAAATGACTATAAATAAAACAAATTGGAATGAATTTATAGCTGGGAGGAATGTAGAGGAAGACAGCAAGAGATTTATAAACACAATTCAGAGTATAGCACATCCCAAGGTAAGAAAAAGAGTAAAAAGAACTGTCTACCATGGTTGAGTACAGACTTACTGAAACTGATGAAGGAGCGAGATCATGTACAAAAACATTTTCTGAAGTTTAAATTGCAAATTGATAGACAAAAGTTTACAATGTTATGTAACAGGGTTACTCGAGAATTAAGAAAGGCTAAAGCAAACTTTTTTATTAGTATTATTCATGAGTCTAGAGGTAATACTAAACAAATCTGGGAGCATATTAAGAAATTAATTGGTGTAAATAATGGATGATCAAAGCAAGTACAGTTAAAGCTACATGGTAAAATATCTGAGGATCCCTTTGAAATGGCTGAAGCCATTAAAAGATACTTTATAGACTCTGTAGATGAGATTACTCAAAGTTTTGCTGAAACAGATTTTTACTGGACTGTCAGTTCCAAACTTCCAAACCCCAATCCTGTTTAAGTAACATCTCCGAGCAAGAGGTAGTAAGGATAATTAAAACACTTAAGACTTCCAAAGCTAAGGACTGCTACGGCATGGACTCCATAATGCTCACTTCGTTAAAGGACTGCTTAGCTCCATCCATTACAAATATCATAAACCTCTCAATATCTCAAGGGATTTTTCCAAACACATGGAAAACTGCTATTGTGTCACCAATTCTTAAAGCAGGAGATCCCCAGATTATCAGTAACTACAGACCTATCAGTATTTTGCCTGTTTTATCCAAGGTGATGGAGAAGTGGGTTTCAGAGCTAATAGTCTTTTATTTGAACAACAGTGACTTTAGCCTCCATCCTATGCAATTTGGTTTTAGAGCTCACCATTCAACAGAGACTGCTACCCTTTTCCTTCTGGAAAACATTAAATCCATGATGGATACGGGTGGTACTGTGGGGGCAATTTTCCTGGACCTTAAAAAGGCCTTCGACAATGTGAATCATGGAATACTTATTAACAAATTCATTTAAGATACCATTAAGTGGATTGATTCATATCTAAAGGGAAGAACAAATTATGTAAAGGTTCAAAATCATAAATCCACCGCTTATACAAATAATACTGGTGTTCTGCAAGGATCTATACTTGGGCCACTGTTGCTCAGTCTTTATGTTAATTATTTGCCCTTGGTTTGTCCCGATGTAGAAATCCAGTTATATGCTGATGATGCTGTTATTTATGTACACAGCAGCACAAAGCAGCAAGCTGCTTCAAAACAGACCAGTGCAATGAACTATATCACAACATGGCTCGACAGATCATGTCTTACGTTAAATGTTTGTAAAACGGTTAGCATGTTCTTTTCAAAGCGACCATGTAGCACTCCAGACCCAGACATATATGTAATGTGCAAACGAGTTAGATTTCATTTAAGTAATTTTAGATTTGTTAGGGAATCACTCAGCTTTGAAACTGCTATGATATATATGAACACCATGATTATCCCGCATTTTATATATTGTTTGTCAAGCTGGGCACAGGCTAACAAATCCACAATGAAGTCACTCGAAAGTCTTTATAAACAAACTATCAAAGTTTTTAGTTCAGAAACCTAATAGTTTTCACACCTGTCAAATCTTAAATACCCATAGACTTCTGAGTTGGGAAAACTTGATCACTTATAGTAACCTTTGTCTAGTTTATAAGATATAGCATAGCACTGCCCCACCTCCACTGAAGAGATTTGTTATGCAGAGAGCAGGCACTCATGTCACCAGAGGTGTCACAAGAGGTGATTGTATCATTCCCACTCAAAAAAGTGCTTTTAGTCAGTCAGGGTTCTCTGTAACAGCATCTAAACAATGGAATCTATTGCCAATGCTGATAAGAGAAGCAAATATTTATCGTTTTTTTACTGGTCAGCTTAAGAACTGGCTAATTGATAATCAGATATGTGCACATTAGACTACTGACTGCCTACTGAGATTTGTTGCTTGTTTGCAGATTGTCTTGTCAGTCTTTTTAATCTCTCGTTATGTTTTGTCTATGTTGTGTGCTGATATGTTGTTTGTTACTTATTGTTGTGTGTTATCTGTTTATTTTGTATATATTGTTATTACGTGTGGACTGTAATAAGTCATTTTATGTCATTTTAAATCTTCATTTTAGGTTGCCTTCATAATAACTGGCCAGGGACAACAGATGAAAATTAGCCTGTTGTGCTAAACAAAATAATCTCAACTCTCATAAGGTCCACTTACAAGACTTTTCGGAGCTTTCAACCACACCTCACGGTTTTCATCAGCGAATGGAACTGGCTCAGGTGTCATTACGTGACCACAGTGTGGAACATTGATCACGTGATAACAGGTGGTCATATATATCTATATGTCTGATCTGAGACAGTACCAGTAAAATGATCACTCATAGTCTATATATCACTAATATCTACAGTTAAGTCTCATTCAATGACCTGAAGTATTGCACATTAAACCTGCAATATTGTTTTTGGCCACTGTTTTTCAATGGCCACTTGGGGCCCTAACTTGTGCGGGTTCATCACTGCGAGTGACCCCCTTCACATGCACACAGTCATTTAATCCATTGTCATTGTAAAAATTTTGATTATAGTTGTTTTAAGATGTGTTTGCGGAGTTACTCACAGGATCTGGACGGAGGTCTGAACATGTAGCCTTTGTTGTCGAGGCTCCGTCTGTAGTAATTCGAATTGAAGGGTTCAGGATCCTCATCCCATAACTCAGCAGCTCTGTACAAACATAACACAAATAATTAAATGTTTTATGAAAAAAAATGTTTATAGACAGAATATCTGTGGGATTACTAATATATTTCTCTGAATTAGTGAGTGCATTAATCTTACTCACATGTTGGGATAAACCCGTGTTATTCCTCCGTCAGTGGATGCAAATACAACCAGGAAGCCATACCTGTAACAATTAGTCTTTACTTTGTGAACGGCAAGTTTTTACCATGGTGGATGGTGTGTGAGAATGCTGTGTAAAACAACTCCATTAAAGTCCACTCACGAATTCAGCTCATCGGACTTCCAAGAACGAGAGGCCAGCTGCCCAATAATCCTAGAATCCAAAATTAGGTTGTGGATGAGGCCTTGGTCACCTGAGACACAAAACAAGTATATTATCTCATCTGTGTGTCTGCAGCAGTGGCATATATTGTAAACTACTAACCGCTGTTGACACACTCACACTCATCCGATTCTGGGGAAATGTCCAGCATGAGCGAGAGGAAGTTTTGCAAAAACTGGGTGTTGTTGTCAGAAAGATGCAGACGTTTGCAGTATTCCCTGGTGAAACAAATGGTAGAATGAATACTACAGAAAGAGAAAGAGTGAAATTAAGAGAGCATAGCTAGATGGTAATCACCTTGGAGCCAGAAACACATGTCCTGCGGATTCAAAGGAGCTGGGGAGCAATGACTGCATATCTGTAACAGAGACAGAGGGTGATGTTAGTTTTTTTCATCTCATCTTTGTGTTGCATCTTAATGAAACAGAAGTGTGAAAGCTCTGCCTCCCTGTACTCACACTGGAGCTGCACCATCACATCACTCAGGTCTGCCTGGATGTAGTATTCATTATATGGGGGTAGTACCAAACCAAGACTGCAGGTGGCAGCATCCCAACAAGGAGACACAGAGAGGAAACGCATTAGAATGAATCCATCTGTGTGAGCAGTCCTCATCAGGCCACAGCTCGTTGGTTATTCATTACATCGTAATGACTCACCTGTAATCTGTACCGTTGATAGGAGTCCAGGTGTAACCCCTGTGCACCTCATCAATGTATTGCTACAGAGACATTTGAGTTCACTTCAGTCAGCCAAAATAAACAGGCTACAGTTTTAATGCTTTTACCTAATGTAAAATGTGCGTAGTATGGCTTTGGTGAAGGTATGACTTGGAGTTTTACAACCTAGGTCTTAGTGTTGTAGTTTTTGCCTTCTCTCTCTCACAGCTTCTTTGTAATGAGGACTCAGCAGTATACTCAGCCCACAGAACACAATGCTCACAGAGCTCAGGTCTTTGATCCACACCAATACAATTCAACATAGGATTGGTTTTATCACAAGACAACACTGAAATTTAAATTAGCTTTTAGGTTTAATTTAAAGTTATTAATGTTTTCTGACACTGTGACAGTTTTCTTACGCCAATGTTTTTTGTAAAAACAAAAAGTAGAAGAAGGTGCTACTAAATGAACCCTGTGTGACCTTATTGTCTTTGCTCGTTTGTTCGTCACATTGCACATATTCTTTTTACTGTGAACATTTGCACTTCCCTTGGTTAATATTTTGCAGGTTCATCCTTGCCACAGATTGCTCCTCACTGCCTCTCTTAAGCCACACACTCTCATCCCCGGCCCTCTGCACTACCCTCTCTATCTATCCTGTCTCTCAAGCCATGTTCTTTCCTCCATCTCCCCAGACCTGCCATCCTCCAGTGCTCCCCCAGATGCCCTCGGACTTTCCCTCCTTTCCCCATCACCAGACTGCCACACAAAAACTATACACCTGTTCCCACTTCCCTCATCAGCACTGCAGTTACCTGGCCTACTCTGCCCACTCATCAACTGCAACTTATGCTGCGTTTCAGGCAACTCGGTAATGTCCAACCTCCAACTACAAAAAAGCACCATGGAACGGCACTTGAAGTTGAAGTTCTTACTTGTGAACTCAGAGGAAAAATATGTACCCCGACTTCACGAGAAGCAGCTGAATGACGTCACACAACAATGGCAGCTCCCATGGAAGCACACATTGTAAATGGTAAATTACAAATTAAAAGGCAACATAAAGTATATTTGCCTGTAAAAAATAATATACATTATTATAGTAAAACCTGTTATGCATGTAAATTGATGTAGAAATATTTTGCTAATGTTATTAGGTAGCTAGTTACAGTAAACAATCTGAAAGTCATCTTCTCTGCACAAAAGTTATTCAGGAAAACAAACAGTTACTGACTTTTGAGGATTACAAACCGATTGCTAGTCTGGTACACAGTTAACAAGTAACTTATATTTATGTGACTTGTTTTCATTAAAACAGCAATCCTTTTAATTAACACCAAGGGCATTGCTGAGGTCCAATTGTGTGTATAAAAAATAAACATCAGTTTGTCACAGCATTGTTTTTCTTTCACTTTCATGCACCTGTCACTCTTTGAGGTCAGAAATTTCCAAGTTAAAATTTTGGAGTTCCAAGCAGTCTGTAACGCAGCATAATTCCCTCATCAGTCACTCACAATATATTCCAGTTCACATCCCTTCTCTTTTTGCTAGGTCATCAAAGTTGCCATGAGCCTAGTTGCCTTGCTGGTGTTTGCATTTGAGTTTTCATTTCCTGGACCTGCATCTGACTGCCAGCCCACTGGTCTGCCAGTTTGCCTACCTGTACCTGCCTGCCTGCCAACACCTGCCTGTAAGCTCATTCATGAACAATAAATCATTGAACTGCACCAGTCTGCCTGTTCTGTCTGCATTTGGGTCCAATCCCCATTGCCCTGCATAACCCACTGTGACAATCCTCTTTGTTTTAAACACTGTACAACCATTTCATTTAAATAACTTTTTAAAAATTAATTAATTTTCGTTTTTTATGCACCAAAATACCAAGACACATTCTTTGTACGTGAAAACCTACTTGGCAATACATCTGTTTCTGTATCTGAATGCTTTACTAACAATGAGTTGAATTAATTTAATGTATATGATCAAACAGTTACTTTAATTTGGATATAAATGCATATTGAAAGTTAAAAATGATTACTCGTCAATTATAGATTGCATTGCAGATTCTGTTTGAACTTTATACTGGTGATGAGTCTCATCCTTACCTACAGTATGTTGCATGTTACTGTCAAACAGCAGGTTTACTAGTATTTCACATCAGAACGTACTTAACAAAGTGTTGTGTGCAGTAAGGACATACTTGACATAGAAAGTAGCTCTACAGCAATATAGTAATATTTCAAGTAAAAAAAACTGTCTGAGCAGCATGTTTTACGGACTACACAGCATTGTAAATCTGTGAGTATTCGTCTACATTCTGTACAATAAAGCCAGTGAGTAAAATTTAATAGTAACCAATTATGTCATAACTAAGACTTTTAGGCAAATACTACAAAAGTAAGAAACAGGTTGTCAAAGACATAGGTAATGTTTCTCAAACAGAAGAAGAAAGAGGTGAAATATGTGGAGCTATTTAAAAGAGAATTTACTTGCCTCATCAATTGACTTGATAAGTGTTTTGACCTGCATTTCACCTGGTCTTCCGTCAATCATTTGTCGTCTGATCTAGAGAATGAAAAAACACAAAGTGTTGAGAATTATTGTGAGCCAGCTGTCAGGTGTGGAGAAGAAGATTTTCAGAGACTGACGAAGTTTTACACAGCAACGTTTAATGAGACTTGGCCAAGGAGAAACAGTGTCAGCATCCAACGTGTAAACACAAGCAATGCTAACACCAACATCTTTTGGTCCCTTTTTATGTTCCTGTCTTCCCCTTAGTGCCTGTAGGTTTCTCTATTAGGTTACCTTCCACCTAGAACAACTAATCTATCTGATGTTTAGATTCTAATGCTTCGCCATATTGGAATCTCTCACTATCCCTTAGTTGTACCCTTATCTGTGGAGTCAGTGTGTTCTTGTAAACATTTTTGTTGGACTTAACCTTGTAAAATTCCCAGAGAACACTGATATCTGCTAGTCTGACGTCTGAGCTACTGTCTCTAACTAATCAGTCTATTATTGTCATCTTGACCAGTACATGTGAGAAATACCTGAAGTCATAAATGTCGGATAAACACTTAGGGGTCAGCTAAACTACTCTAAGCTTTACCTGTCTTACCTTTCCCTGTTACATCAACTAAGACACCTAAGAAATATTCTTAACACAAAGCAGTCTTTTTCAGTCACTCATCTTACTGAAACATGTGGGCGTTCAGTTACCTGCACTGAACACTGCAGAATGGTAGGCAGATAGTCCCGAGGCAGATAATGTTGTTCACTGGCCTGGTAATAACTTTGAACATGAGCTTTACAATGGTAAGGAACAGATAATGCCTGAAAACAGAAACTTTTCCGTTATAGTTAGCACTAAGTGCTTACCTCCTCTTTGTTGCTGTCCTCCACCTCTGCATCCAGGAAGTCCAGTGTCACAGGCTCAGGGAGGTTCACAAGCTGAGAGTTGTTGTAGAAAAATACATTAACATCAACTGTAGAACAGGTATATCAGCATCGTAATTGTATGCCTCCACCAACCAGTCAAGTTGTAGTTTATATCCATGTCTGTCCAGACTCATAATATATATAGTGAACACTTGGAAGGAATTGAATATATATATATATAGGTATAAAGTGTATTTTCTGACTAAATAAAGTTATCACTATATGATACATATTGTATATATAACTCCAGTGAATAAACACGCACACATGTACTTGATTACTATGTAAAGATGGATTCTTATAGAGCATAGCCCAATAAAATGTGTTGCTTTTGTTTTCTCTTTACATTTGTAGATGTGAAGCCTGTCTATGAGCTGTAGGTGAAACCCATTCACAAGATCATAATTAGCTAGGCGCGCTCAAATACGCTGTTTGCATATAGCTCAAAAGCAGTGGACGTTTGTGCCAAATTTGAAGAAATTCCTTCCAGGCGTTTCTGAGATATTGCGTTCATGAGAGAGGGATGGACTTACGGACCACCCGAAAACCTAATGTCTCTGGTCACAGCTATCACCAGTGCAGAGGCATAAACAATCGTAATTTGAGACCAAAAGTTTTGTTATAGACCCCTATTCTTATCCATATGCCTCCCCCTCCCTGCTACCCGTGGGATGTTTTTGGCAGGTTTAATGTACATCACCTTTGGCTGAAGATTAGGGTGAAGGAGAAGATATCCATTTGGATCAATGGCAAATATGTATCCATTGGCTCCAAGCTGTTGAGGAAGTAAAAAAGCCACAGATAGCAGTTCATCACAAGTACAATGAAGAAAAATGTGACTAATAATGGTGCTAATGTGATGTACATACATTGTACCGTGGTGTTAGTCGCTTTATCTCATCAAGATGCACGTCGACTCCCATGACACCTAATATTAGCTGATTCTGGTCAGACAGAAGCAACAATGCATACAGATAGTTACTGACTTTCTTGCCAAAAGTTAGATGATACCATAAATCCCACTCTTATGTCTGTCTGATAAATATGTAGCTGGAGGCAGCAGCAGGTTAGCTGAGCACCAGGAAGTCGCTGCACCTTGCCAAGAAATAGTCAAGGCACATAACCCACCATAAAACCTGTTTCCAGTCTTACCCTCTCCTACCTCTAGGTTCATATTTGCTGTACAGTCGCAAGAGCAGTATCAATCTTCTCATCTAACGCTTGGCAAATAAGTATATATTTCCCAAAATGTCATTCCTTTACAAGTAGACATTTAATATTCAGAGTATAACTAGTTGTGTTACCTGTGAGTTTCCATCCATGGTGAGATTAAAAACAGGTAAAGTCCCAGTTACTACCATGCCAAGACCCTACAGAGTCCAAAGACAAAGTCCAAAATCATATAAGCATATGAGTATTTGTATTCAGTTTGTATGCTTGGTGGCTTCACTGTATTTGATCACACATAGCCTACAGGATCATGCAGTCTCACCAAAGCATCCTGATACACATTGGTCCACTGAACCTGCTTGGCATCGTCGCCTGCCAGAACCATGGGGCGTCCCAGCACGTCAAGGTACTCCTGACAAAACAAGAGAGATACGTGACCGGCTGGAGCTGCAAAAACAGCCAACAACATTAGGCCAAGGGGAGAATGGGTGTGCAAACAAATGGAAGAAGATGTTTTTTTTACAGAGGGAGTGAGCGCCACAAGGAGAAATAGAAACAGTAAATGGGGATCAGCTGTGTCAGAGGCACTAGACAAACCCACCTGGGTGTTAATCCTTATTGCACAGATGGAACGGATCTCAAAATAGTAACCTGGCGCGCGACAGAGAAAAAAGTCAAACAGAGGGAGGGGAGAGAGAGAGAGAGAGAGAGAGAGAGAGAGAGAGAGAGAGGAAGAGCATGTGTGAGCGATGCTATTGAAAAAAACCCATAGGAGTAGTGCTCATAAATATTCCACATTTTACTAGATGTTACTAGACCAGTAACTCAGCCACTTAACTCCCACAGATATGAAGCTTAAAGAGGAATATCACTGAGCTTTAAAACTGAGGTATCTGTGTTCAGAAAAATGAAAGAGAAAACAAATCTGTGTGAACAAAAGTGTGCTGACTTTTGTGAGCACCATTAAGCCACTGTCCCTGCAGGAGCACAAAGAATCCTCATGAATACAAGTTCTTCTGTGAAGATCGATGTCAGCTCTCAAACAAGGGCAAATCTGATCTTTGAGAGGAAAACTGAGCAAACAGAACCTTGTGAGGACAACACTGGTCTGCTCACAGATCTGAAAGCCAGGCCCATTAGTAGGATCAAACTTAGTGGTTTATTTGTTTGTTATTTTGTCTAAGCATTTATTGATAAATATACAGAAGACTTTTAGTAGTATGGACTGAGTGGGCTTATTATAGCAATACATTTAAAGATTGTCTGCTAAGCTAAAAATACATGTACTCAACTTTATCTATCTATACTTTTTAACAATGATCCTGTTTGGACAGTACAAAAAGTAAATATTCTATAATTAGCTTTTGATTATTCTTATATTTTTTGCTATTGCAAGTGAACTACAGATTGCAGTGTTTACTTTAACACTTCAAAACTTTATTGTATCAACATATATCTTTTTGATAACATGGAGCAGTTCCATTTGTATTGTGTAACTGTATTACTCTCTGCAGTGATTCCTCACCAGGCGGCACTTCTGCAGTTGACGGGGGGTATGTGGAAATCTCAACTAATTAACCAAACTGAAAATGGCTAAATAAAAATACACTCAATATATTTGCATATTTAATCAGGAAAATAAAAAACCAAAATAGTATTACAAATTAGTTCTATGCTGATCTTTAGTAAATTCAATAACCAGTAAGTTGGCCATCAATCTGAGTGAGTGAAAACTAGTAGAGAAGCAAGTAGAGAAGTTGAAATAGTTGGGTATAAACAATGACTTAACTGCTGAAACTGTCCAAGTGAAACGTAATCATTTCCAATAAGTTTTATATTATTATTATTAGTTATATTATATTATTACCATTATTTATTGTGTTAACTAACATCCAGTTTATAATCTAATAATAAGAACATATTTGGAACATGATGATGAAGGAATACTCAAGGTCATCTGAAAGGGCTGTTGAGGTGCATATGGGGAATGTAATAAAATGAATGAATCACATATTAACTTCAGCTCACCTTTATTGGTGCATGCGATCCATTGTAAAGGTGTGACATCATAGTTGTGTTGACCCACAGAAAAGGTGAAAACTCGAACCTTAGGGGGACAAATCAAGAAAATTAAAGCTTTCAGAGGCTGATTAATATGCTGATGATATTTTCAAATGCTGGATATAACTGAAAAGTTTCTGTTATGGTGAAATGATCTGAAGAAAACCAACTGTTTTGTTTGGCCAGTTGTATTGCATGAAGACATCCTGAGCTCTGTCCTCTCCTCCGTCGGTAAACAGCATGATTATTTTATTGCAGTTGGCCCGCGGGACATTTGTCTTCTGAAAAATACATTTAAAAGTGAGATGAATGAAAATGAACAGTAGGGCTGGTCAATGCAGTAAAACAGTGTGTGGAGACACTAGTATTGACATAATCCCCAGTCGATGTAAATCAATATTACACTTGCATTTAACAGCTGGTTGAAGGCAAAATGAAATCCAGACTTGTAATCAGTGGTGCCTTTAGCCTGCATCTGCTGCACTGCATCCTTGAAGATCTTTTTATTGCGCACGTTAGCCTGGACGAGATGTTTGAAGCAGGGAACCACAGCCTCGGCCTTCTCGTTAAACTGAAACACAGCAGGAGAAGGAAATAAGTATAACAACAAGACAGAGAGATGTGGAATGATGGAGAATCAGGGATGAAGGGTCAGTAAGTTTTAGCAGATACTAACCCTGGCCACGTTGACATAGTCATCATCAGACAAAGTGTCCAGCATTTCCATCACTGACGCTTTGATCAGTTTCAGGGTGAGTCCACTGACACTGCCGCTCCTGAGGAAACCCACAAGTATCATCCCAGTCAAATACATGCATAGAGACAAAAGCAAACACAAGCAAAAAGATAACTTTACATACAAATATGCAACATTACACAGCAGCACATGTTTCAGTTTCAAGTATTTACTATAACGGAAGGTGTACAGTATGTGAGCCCAGCTGCAGTTAATATGAATAAAGTCCTGCCAAATGCTGTTTAAGACACATTCTGTGCAAATTAGTTGTGGAGCTGCATTTGTGCACTCTCCACACAACAGTGGAGGATATGTGAGGAACTGTTAGCTCAACAAATAGATCAGTGGTTGCACTGTAATGTAAAACCCTGTCAAGAGTCTTCAGTAGTGCTGAAACACATGCTCCCTCCAGATGTTCAATCACAGACATGATTTCCCCTGCCTCAGTGATAAATCCTTATCAGCGGCTATTTGTTTGTATTTCCAGTCCCGCATTTTGCAGTCCACAGAGGAATGGACTAATGTACAGTGCATTAACCCAAACACAATTTTCAGCAGAGCTGCTAAAATTGCAGGCACAAAAAGCCTTAATGTAACCCGAGTGAAAATATGGAAAAACACTATTTAGTCCATAAATTCTGTCTGAATGAATAATTATAAAGCCAATTATCTTCAGGTTTGGGGCCTATAGTTTTTTTTTAGCAGTATTTCTTCGTTATTTGTACTTGAATATGTGGCTGCCTCAGTCTGAACAAACAAATATGTTTCATGTTGTGAAAGGTCACTCATGAGGGCTTCTCTTCTATTTTTCCCTTTCAACTCAGTAATAGGATTCATTAACCTTGCAAAGAGTGCCAATGAACGATCCATCAATTGCAACCATGGGGACAGCACAGTCACACAGCGGGCCGCTGTACTCGACCATGACCATGAGTTTGAATACACTCAGCAAAACATTCTTTTGATCTACATTTGATCTATCATAGAAACAGGAAACAGTGGATAAGACACACGCCTCTGGTGTGAGAGACCCGGGTACGAATCCACTGTGAAACGCCACTGTGTCCATGAGCAAGACACTTAACCCCTACTTGCTCCAGAGGTGTGCGACCTCTGACATATATAGCAATTGTAAGTGGCTTTGGACAAAAGCGTCAGCTAAATGTAAAAATAAATAAATAAATAAACTTATCACTTATTAAACAAAAGTACTTCATGAAATACATGAGGAAAAAATGTAATTAAAATAAAAAAAAAATAAAAATGGAAATCACAAATAAGTAAAACAGACTGAGGAAAAAAACTAGAATAAGTAGCAACTTTATATAACTACAACAAAAACCTTAAGATAAAACAGGCTGCTCAGATGAAATCACAATATGCCTTCCGATAAAAGTGCTCTGTCCGAAGGTAACAAAATCCACCTACCAACACCTCTAAAGCTAACTAATTAATAGTTCAGACACTTCGTTGTTAGCATGGCTTAGACTTTGTCAATCTCGTTATCCGACTCTGTAACAGAAAGGGAAAAAATGAATTTTCCAAAATGTTGAACTTTTCCTTTAAATAGTAAACGATCTTTCGTAAAGCTCATGTTTCATCAGATTGTATCTACTGTATCTTCTGCTGTTTTATAGCACTGTGAAACTGCTTGTACAGGCCATTTAGATTTTGTTCTAGTGTCTGAATCATCTCTAACGTAACTTTTAGGCTGTTAGACATAAGCAACATGAGCTGCACTCTCAGCTGGTTTTGGTGCACAGTCAGTGACAGGTGCTCTGTTTTTCCATGACAATACAACTTTAGTCTTGCTTCTTTCTCTAGTTTTGCTGGCATATAGGACCAGAACCATGAAGAAGCTGCACACTTATGTGAAATAACCCCATAGATGGGCTCTTCACTTCAAACGCAAGGAAGGCTGAAGAAAACTTCACGGATGGAAGTATGTTTTTTTTTATTCACTGGGAAACAAGCAGCATACTCTACATTTACATGTTAGCCAATTACTAAACCCAATTACAAACCAAACTTTGTGATTGAAATGTAATTAATTACTTACACATCAACAAGAATGACCATGTCTTTGGGGGACGAGGCTCCCTGGATGTACCTATGACAAAGGAAACACGAGGATTCAATACTTCAACCCTGTTAATCTATTGTACTTCAAAAGATGTTTTAAGCAGCATACTGTACCAGGGCCTCCTCCTGACGTCATATAAGTCGATTTTATCAGGGGCTTTCCAAGGTGTGGCTGAAAAAGACAAATATGTTTCCCTCATACTGTTAATTAATATCAATTTATGTCAATTTAAAATGACAGACAAAATTCAGCCTTCATATTCAACATGGGGTGAGGAAGCACAGGAACGGATGCTAAAACCTACCTGGGTAGTAGCGAGTGACACCCGTCGCACTCCCAAACGCTTGCCAAAGTAGTGACGGATCCTCCCGACTGTTGTCCATGAACACTTTCTCCAGCGCCTGCGTCCAGTTCAACTCATTCAGAATGACTGGAGCTGATGGGAAAAGAGTGAAACTTGTTAGATGTGCTCCTGAAAATATGTGAATACGTAATAAGAACTTCACTTGCCTCCTTTATAAATATCTGTGGGTATTTGAACAGCCGTGTGGGAATAGTTGACGTTGTTTTTGAAGTTTGGATCATACACAAACTCCAGCTTGATGTGCGAAGGATTTTCCACCTCCCCTTCTCCGTCCATTGAATACTATAAGAACAAGAGAAACGACCACTGCATCAGTTTTTAAAGTCTCTTTATTTCAATCAGACACTTTTGATTTTGCAAACAAATCCAGTAATCTTCCTTCTGTCGAATGGCCACAGTAAATACAAACAAAGCAGACAAAACAGTTTATCCGTCCCTTACTCACATAATCCAGCTCTGCCTTTGAGTCATAATAAGCCATGTCCAGCTCCTAGAGGAAAACAGATGCAGACATGAGGAAGCTGCAATGTTGACAACTGTGAAACAACATGTGGACGAGTAGTCATATGAACATACAGGTCAAGTCAACTTCTAGACACATGGAGGGTACTCAATTAGGGTTGCAACAAGACCATTTTCATTAATTATAATTAATCTTCACTATCGATTTACCATGTCAATCCTCAAAACTGCATTTTTGTACTTCTTTCCTTTATCTAACTCTTAAGTCTCACATTAGCTTAAAAAATATGGATGTAATGAACATTTTCTTTCAGATAATCAGAGCTCTTCACAAATAAACAAAATGATTGGATGTACTGCAGTCAAAATCTATGATAAGTTTAGGTTTCACCAAGAAAAATCCAAATGTGTCAAATCTGATAGCTCATTACACAATAGTAACACAGCTCACAGAGACTATGGCCATACAACAGCACCGTAACTTGTGAATAACATAGGCTACTATTTACAGTCATGATAATGAACTCTTAACAGCCATTTCCATTTCGGGAGAGTGGGACACAAACAAACATATGCTGCCTGGATCACCATAGCAACATTCAAAGAGGGGTTACAATTAGGCATCATAGCTAATTTTCTCACAAGAACCAAGTCTATTAGTGTGCTGATTTCCAGTGAGATAGACCAAACAGTTCACGCGTAAACCTCACATAAAAGGTGGAACTGATATGTTTAATCTATCAATATTGTGCAATGAATTCATCTTTCGTCCGTATTGTAAAATGGCTACAATTATGACAAATGTCCATCAGAAGTTACCACATCCCAATGTTGAGATGTTTCTACAGTTTCTACAAACTGGTCATTTAAAAATGTTTAGTTTACAATGATATAAGATGTAGAAAAGCAGAAAATCCTTGTGTTTGTGAAGCTGTAACCACCAAATGTTTTGCTATTGTTTTCTGCTCAGTACTGTCACATTATGAATCAGTAGACAGGCTGCAAGGCTTGGACAGAGCATCGCCATCTGTTAGTCTTAGTTTCAGAAGAGACCTAACATACTTCAGAATAAGCGTGACATCTACTCAGAGGCTGCTATGTTCCTATTTTTGGTCTGTTCTGATTACCAAATCTTATCTCCAAAGAGCGCCTTAGCCTATACTACAGTTCAACTAAATGTGACAAGTATCTGTCTGTCTCCTGTTTGTCTTCTTGCTGTTAGTAATACGGAGCACAGATGAGCACAGTTCAGTCCAAATAAGTGACATCCTCATCCTCCATGTTGACTTCTCCGGAGAGCTCTACTTCTTTAGATCTGAGCTGAGATGAGAAAAGGATTCTACAAGAAAGGTTTACTAACAATATTATGAAAATCTATTTTTTGGCATTTGTGAATAGATTCAGAATGGTAGATGAGAACCGCGATTCTTGCGTGAATCGATTTTTACACCCACTTTATTTTTTGTTATAGTTATTTAGCTATTATTTAGTGTCAGAGTATCTCTTGAATAGGCTCTTCTGTCATCATACATTACCCTTACCTTTAAGTATTGCAACATAGTGACTCGGGATTAAAATTAGGGAAAGTTAAAACAATAGTTTGACATTTTTGGGGAATGCTCTCATTCACTTCTTGTCGCAATTCAGATGATAAGCTTGATACAACTACAACTATGTAATGGTTAGCTTAGCTTAGCATCTGTAGTGGAAACAGCCATGCTGGCTCTACACAAAGGTAACAAAATCATTTAAAAAACCAAAGGGTAAAAATCACAATGCATATATGGTCGGTTATGTGCAGCAAGATTATTTTGTGTCCAGGTGCAGTAACTTTTTGTAGATTTAACAGGTTAATTAATGAGCTTTAGAGGTGCTGGTAGGTGGCTTTTTGTTACCTTTGGTAACAAGACAGGCTAGCTGTTTCCCCCTGTTTCCAGTCTTCATGCTAAGATAAGCCAACTGACTGCTGTATCTTCATTTTTCATTTGTCAAACTTATCCTTTAACTATCATATTATGTTTCACAGAGACTAATGTAGATTCAGTTTGTTGTGACTGAATGGCATATAATGGCAGTTTCTCACTCAAAGGTAGGAAATCAATGTGAAAGATTATGGCATGTTTGGAAAGTCTAGACCATTTTCAATGAATGGACTAAAATACAGCAAACTGACCATGTCTTTTAAAATGACAGAAGGATGCAGAGCCTCAGAGAAGGACGCGAGAGGCCATATGAGAGGATGAGGTTAACCTCATCTCATGTTCTTGGGCAAATGAAGCAGACTGAGCGGAAAAGTGGAATGCCAATGTGCGTAGGACTCAACAGAACTGCACGGCTGAGTGCACTCAGTCATCTGTTTCACCCAGCTGAGCACTGAGGGATCTGCTCAGCTGACTGGTGTAAAGGTTCTGTCTTTCTCAGGTCGTCCCAGTTACAGTCACAGCGCTCACGGACACACCCATCTGGATTGAGTTTACATCAGTGGTTATGATTAATCTGACTGTGTAACATTTCCACTTTGTGAGGAAATACTTACTGACCTTCGTCTTATATGGCAGATGTGTATTTGTTGTATCTGTTGAATATCTACACTAGATATGTCAATGACTTGATCAATCAGTGGAGTTGCTTTACAGCAAATGGAAAAATTATTGAACACAATCCACTGAAAGCTGGAGGGTGTTTCCTCCTCCGCAATCACTCAGTGTTATTATTTATTTTTATTATGAATTTATTGTTATGAGTTTAGTTTTGGGTTATGTTTGAGTTGTATTTTTTCCCTGTGTGTTTCTGGTTTTTGCCATTGTTTCATGTGTCTTTCTATCTGCCTCTGTTTCTCTCATTCCTTGTCCCTAGTTATTTATGTCTTGTCTCTTATCTTAGGTCTAAGTCCTGTATTTTAGTTCCTTGCCTCAGTTCTTAATTCTGTGCTTTAGTTCTTGTTAATGTTATTCCTGGTCTGTGTGTTTCATTATTTGATCTTGTCTTGTTAAGGGTTTTGTAGCTTAGTTTATTCTATGTTTATCTGCATGTTTTTTTACCTGTTCGAGTCCTTAGTCCTATGTCTCCATGTTTTAGTGTAGTCCTGTCTCCTGTTTGATCCGGTCTCAGTCCATGCCCTGATTTTGCAGTCTTTCCATATTTTGAGTTTTACTTTGGTAGATCTGTCCTGGTGTGTTCCCGTGCACTTTACTTCCTGTTTTATTTTGTATACTTCTGTGCCTGGTGTTCTTGTCTAGCTTTGCTTCCTGTTCTGTTCTCCTTGATGTGATCCACCTGTTTTATGTTCCCCCGCTCATTTGCCTCACTACTAAATGCCTGTGTTCTGTTCAGTCTGTGTTGGATCATTGTGGTTAGTCTCCTGTGTGTTTGCGTTGCTCCTGCTCCCTACCTTCTTATGGATTTTTAGTTCTAAATGGATAACCTGGTTTTTGTTGGACTTGTTATATCTGCCACTGTTGTGAGTACGCCTTCAGTTAATTAAATATTGAACTGAACGTGCTCAGCTCTTGTGTCCTGCGTTTGGGTCCTCAACCTTGCTCACACACACTGCAAACCCATAACATTTATAACTTCTTGCCATTGGGCACCCTGACCGTATCCTGCACCCCAAACGTTTGCCTTCTCTGCCCAGCAGTATCTGCATCTATATTTAATAGGTCAGGTCAGATCTTATATTAACAGGTTGAGTCTAGGGTCACGGAATTGACTTATACACAACTGCAGGTTACAGATCGGTATATGTTTTTTCCAGTGCACGGCAGGTACAGGTTTGCGAATTGGACCATAGCAGGACTCCGGAAACAAACAAAACAAAAAAAAAACACCTCAACTTGTTTTAAGATGTGTTCACTGGATGATGTTGTGGTGTCACTGATAGCGATATGTTTTTCTGATAAGTCACAACTGTCAAGATTTTTAAACTGGATTGGAAATGGCAAAATGGTAAACGCGTAATCATCTTGAGTCTTTAATGTGTGTAATGTGTGTGTGTTGACAGTTTCATTTGTTCATATGTTGGATTTCAGGACTCATTAGCCATGTTACTCCAGATTATTTTACTGTTAAACTTTGAATCTGAGTAAAAAGCTTTCCAGTCTGGGATGCAAAAAAAATAGACTTGTTCCCATGAAAAACTGCATAAAACTTCATTTGCACTGACCTTGTGCCTGCAGGAAAACAGAGCCCTTAAATAGTGTCACAGACAGCCCACAACTAAAGACTGCAATGACAGAATAATGTGGCAACACAAGGCACAACCTGTCTAGGCATTATCATTTATAAAAAGATTCACAAAAACAAAACAGACAAATGGAAGTTTTGGGTTTGATTAATGAAAAAAGGCAATAAAAAAGGGGATTCAATAATAGTATACAGTATTGTGCTGTAAAAGGCTCTCAATAATGCTGACTAAAGTACATGAAATATTAACTGTGACAGTCGCTCAGATTACATCTTATAATTGTATTATTTGAACTGCAAATATCATGTTATTTCAGATTTCAAGCTTTACCTTGATTCCATCTTGCCATAGATGCTCTCGCTGGAGCCGCTCTGCTTCACTGGCTAACTTCTAAATGTTTAAAACAGAAAAACATGTTAGAGGAGTACAATGACATGTTTATAAACAAGGGGTAGGGAAAGAACACTGTGAAACACGGCAGGTTTACTGGTGTTTGAAAATAATGTAGCCCTGCATTTTGTACCACACAAGGTGTTCACAATGTGTCAGGAACCTTTTTACAGTTGGAAAGTTATTTTTAAATACTTAGGCTATGTGTTGAAAGAAATGTTTGCTTTGTCAGCAAATTCATCTTTGTGTTCCCAAAGAAATTAAATTCTCATTCAACACTGAGGTGTCTCTTACAAGAATTTTGAACATTTTTAACAAAAGAAGAAATAAGTAATAGATTTTTTTTTTTTTTTTAACTTTAGTCAGAAACATATACTCACATTGAGTGCTTTGCGCTTCTTAGCCAGGAGTTTCTCAATGTCTGAGGCCACCTTCTCCACAATCTTCCGTGGCTGATTCTTCAGCAGCTTAAAATGTCGTCTCTCTTCATTGTATATCTGTAAATTTTTAATGGACAACGTTAAAAACATACGTGCAATAATGGCTGCACAGTCATTCTATTAAGTCGGTTTCTGCTGACATAATGTCTCGCTATTGACAATTTGTAACATTTGACATAGCTGACTTAACATAAATCTGTGTTACCATTAGAGCAGTTGATTGTTATGCACGGTATCTGCGTGGTGTTACATGATGTTTGGGGGAAAAAATTCTTTTCAAGTCAGTGTGTTTTATAAAAAATAGAGAAACATTTCAGGAAACAGATGTTGTGTCAGGATCTGGCCCGTATGTTTTGTTTTTGTCTGTGTGTCTGCTTGTTCCTGTTTTATTTTGGTAATGGTCAATGATCATTAGGGCCCGAGCACAAACCGTGTGAGGTCCCTATTGAAACTGAAGAGATTTTCTTTTTTCTGCAAAGTAAGCTCAATTTTGGGGGCCTAAACATACTCGAAAACTCAAACGTTGCACTCCATACTTAACATAAATTTCCATAATAATTTCCATAAATTTCTGCTGTGCCTTCTAAAGGCATTGACGATGAAAAGTTGTGATATCTGTGAGTTTTCGTCAATGGGCGTGTCCATGGCGTGGCCTCAAAGATCAACTCTTTGCCATGACACAGGAAGTTGTTGTAACTTCAGTGTACATGCTCACATCTGCAGCAAACTGTACATGTAGGATGAGAGTCCCGCCCTGAGCACATGTACATGCCGACATTCACCACAGTCATAGCGCCACCTGCTGGCAACAGGAAGTGTACATAATGAGAATAGTTTACTCTTGCATCCTTTGATTACTCTCTGATTACTGCACTATTTGTCAATATGTCTATACTGTTTTGTTCATATTGTGTATGTTAGTGTTGTCTACTCTGTAGTTTGTGTCTGATTTTATTTTATTATTATATTATTATTTTTATTATTGTATAAGTATAATCCTGAGTCAAATTCCTCGTATGTGTACACATACCTGGCAATAAAACTGATTCTGATTAACGAAGCAGCCCCCGCCGCACGTTTCACCTATGTGTACGAATTTTCTGTGGTACGTGTATCTTGTCCAGACGCACAAAAAAGCCTCTTGGAGCCATAACCTAAACCCAACAGGAAGTCGGCCATTTCGGATTTTATGCTCATTTTTGGCGATATACAAAAATGAGCATTAAAAGATCAACTCTTTGCCATGACACAGGAAGTTGTTGTAACTTCAGTGTACATGCTCACATCTGCACAAAAATTTACATGCTTGATAACTGTCCCGCCCCGAACACGCCAATATTCATTTATATTCATAGCGCCAAGTACTATGTAGCGCCACAAAGGGGACACAGGAAGTGAGTATAACACCTTCGTGCAGCGTCCGAAGCGCGTAGCAAATTCACAGCCGCACCAGCAGAGCTCCAGAATATGGCCGCCTCACGCCCAACGCTGCTTGTAGCTTTAATTTTGACTTGTTTCCCTACCTAAGACTGCCTCTTGGACACTGTAACTCACATTGGTTTTGTTTAATTAATTCGTTATCTCTTCCTGTTGTGTGATAGTGTACGCTATTGGGTCGTAAAACCTGTTACTGCCTGAGCTCACTGCTCATTTCAGACAATCTGAGAAGTTTCTCGGACCGAGCAGTTAGAACTTTGTAATTCAAAGCTCATGAATTTGCAAAAGCAAATCTTTTTATATTTTAATATTGAGGACACAGGTGAAGCATCACTTTTTGTGTTTGTGTGTCTTTCCATGTAATCTACTTGCACACAATGTCTGTTTACTTTGAAAGAAGTATTCACTGGAGAATCACAATACTGGAATTTCATACAAAAATTCATCATGTGGCATATATTGTCTAGCCTACGTTAAGGTTATATACTTAATCTTTTACATGGATGGATTACAGGATGGTTTTGAAAAGAACAATTTGTCCACACAATCCTGTGACTGCTACATGTTATTTAACTTGGTGTGAAAATACACTCACCTAAAGCTGTTAACTGCGGCCTCTAACAACAAAATAACAACACAGACAAAATGTGACTCTGTCTAATAAAGACTTACAGGATGATTATGAGTTATTTCCAGTCGAGTAAAAGATTGATGTTTTTCACTCGGATGACAAATATGTCCGAAATACATGGGAAGCTTAGTCTATTTAAGCCACAAACGACAACATCTATTTTAATGTATAGAGCAGAGTCACACTCTACTGCTTGATACACTCTGTGACAAGGCAAAATAACTGTTTGCCCTTTGTTTTAATGCTCTTCCTCAGAGGACCTCAAGTTCAATTAGACCACACATGGAAAGACATCACAGTTAACTTCAGAGGACCTGAACGTGGCCTTTCAACATCCTCTCAAAGTATTCCTTATGTCTCACACCACAGAAAGCTGTGGGTCATCGGGAGACATCTGGGAAAGGGTGCAGACAGATTTTAACTGCATGAGCTAATGTCAAGTCACTTTTTGAAACCCATTTCTATTTTAAAACTTAGAACAAATAACATTACAACTGCATAAACAACATTGCAGTGGTAAAATAATTACTGGGTGCAATGATAATCAGTTGTTGCACTGACATGTAGAAACAGATTGTTGATAGTTTCCCTCTTGTACTTTTTTTATCCCCATGTAAAGATTTCACATCATTACATCATTTCAAGTATTGTACTGTACATTAAGCTGCTCTGTTTAATCTTCCGATATTTAAGATTAACTGTACATATTTTTACATTTAATTGATGCATTAAAAACCTGGTTATTTTGTTGGTTACTAGTCAAACTTTCAGGACACTGTTTCCCTGCAGGTGCAAAGCCAGTGCAGGCTCACACAAACATAAAATGTCACTTTTGTCAGACTCTGTTGTTGCTAATGGCTCCACTAAACAAGATTGGATGGTGCAGAGAAAGCTTTCCTGGGTCCACATTCATAAACAGGAGCACAAAGAGGAACTTTCATGGCTTTAGTACGCAGGGGGCCCACATTCAAAACGAATAACACATTTTATTATATGCTTGATTTTACCTGCAATATCTAGCTGCACAAACACTGTCTTCAGCGGTAATTATTACACACAGAAACCATGGTGACTGGGAGTTTGAGAGGTTCATCATCAGATATGCAGGGGACAGGACGCATATAGTATCTTGCTAAGCTTGCTGTCTGGTGGGTTTTAGGCCATCAGACTCTCTACCTCAAGAGGAAAGATGTTAGAGAGATGATGAAGACAAGACAGGAGGGGAGGCAGTGACCTGGATGAATACATTTGGCAAACCTGCATACATACTGTATGACAGCCCTCTTCCTGCAAATGGACTTCACAAAATGAACTTCAAGTTGTGTACTGACCAGATGCTTTATTGGCCCGCGCCGCACAGATGGGAACATGCAGTAATGAACAGGGTGTTTCTCTGAACTGTGTTCTGTCTGAGAAGAACTAGGTCCTGTGTAGAATACATTCAGAATCAAGATGTACTACTGACGTCTGACGCTGTAGATAAAACGGTTAACAAAATGTGCTACTTTTCACAAAAATTAGATGGGACCATGAAATAGGACACACAAACTCCATAAAATTTAAATTTCTCAAGCAAATATTAAGCCTTTTTTTATTAGATATGCTTGCAGCAGTTTTAGTGATTAAAAAGACTGATGTGGAGCAGGGCTATATCACGAGGCCATCAAAAGAATCTGCAAATGTAAAAATAGCTTTTTATATTGGTTGAGGAATTGAAAATGGCGTTTCATTTAAATTACAAGCAACAAGAGAAGATTGCACTGAGCTCTTTCAGCAGAGAACAATTTATTTAACACATCCAGTGTTTCAGAAGCACGGAGGGATTAATGAGGATTGAATGAACGAGTGAGCCTCACATCAAGGCTTTACTGCAGGCTGCAGGCTGACCATCTGCTCTGCTGTGACACAAACAGAGAGGACACGTGCCACTGCTCTCTGCTGAGGAAACGCCCCCACACGTCTTCACAGAGCAGGGCTCTCTTGCCCCCTACAGATGATCTTTGGTCCTGTTTTACATTACAGGCCTGGTCTTTCACAAAGATCAATACAGTTTAGTTCAGTTTCAAACTGATTTTAGGGCTGCGACCAACAATTTGTTTAAATTCAATTAATATGCAGATTATTTTCTGATAAATCAACAAATAGGTTTGTCTGTAAATGCCAGATAACAGCAAACAATAAAGGCTAATTTATTTTGTCTCAATCTCACAAAGATAACAGCCCATAAATACTTGCTAGCACACTAAATCTGTGGTTGAAAACTGAAACACCACAAAAGCACTATTTACTCCTGTTTATGTAATGTTTGCTAACAACTACAGCACCGAGCTGCAAATATTTTTTTCTAAATGAAAATGTGGATTTGGAGATGGACAACAAAATGTTAGTTTTGGTCTTTTCATGGTGACAACAAGCAAAACATAGATATCCCCCAACATTATTCTTTTTCAGAGAGCCATTCATCAGATCACCTTCATTCAGTAATGTGAAAATGCATCAAAGTTATAAAACAGTTCATGAAAGCGAACTGTTCCCCTAGTAACAACCGACACAGGTATTACACGATGAGCTTATTAAATAAATCAGTATTCACAGATGTAGGTGTTATTAAGCTCATGACTTCATGAAACATAATGTTACATTTATTCTATTCTAACCACTGTAGGCATGTGTTCAGGCATCTCTTTCGCTTTGTAGGAATCGTACAATGTGTGCAAGATTGATCATTACTGCAAACAATACACAAAGTGCCAGCAGAATTTGGCTACGACGTCTAAAAAACAGAGCATACATTCTGGAAACGGATGAATATAAAAGCTATTAAGAGTTTTATGTCTGTCCAGGGAGAACAAAATCGTTGTGTTATTGGCTGCTCTGCAAGGAGTACCAGAAATATCAAAGAGAGGGGTTTCTGAAAGGCAGACTGTAATTGTTTTGTTGTTGTTATGCACCTACTTAGCTTTAGCGCTTAAACTTAATGGATTTACAGCTTTCTTTCACACTGACCTCTCTGCATTTCTTATTGAGTTTCTGCAGCACTATGATCATATAAATCCTTTATTGTCATTGTACATGTACAACGAGATTCAGTGTGCTGTACCAAGCTACATATGAGGAATTGAATATAAAGTACAAACATGAAATACAAATATATCAACTATAAATATAAAGTATAACTAGGGATGGAAAATTTTGTGCGTATTGTGTGCATACACAGATGGCAGTCTTGGATGTCTCTGGATGTGAGACTGAGCATACGTCCATGTATGTGTGTAGAGTTGTGACTTATAGGCAGTGCGGTCAGTTAGCAGAAACATTAGCAGCAATCCAGTATATTATGTGCAAAATAACAGTGCAAGTAAAGCAGCAGCTTCACATGCTTACTGACATATTTATACATATACACAAAAGTATTATCATATAGTCCTCAATATGTGGTGTCTAGGCAGCAGACCTGTATACTATAAAAAGAGAGCTACACACTCACCCCTTTCAACTGCTGAGCTCCAGTGATGTGCTGAAAGACTCTGTCAATCTCCTGCTCGATACGCCTGGCCCAGTGCATTATCCTATGGATAGACATCACAGGCTGACTGTCACACAACACAAACAAATGAAAAAGATATGTGTGTGTGTATGTGTGTGTTTGTGTCTATTTCAAAGAAGTAAGTAGTGAGTTTCCAACAAAAATAAGTGTCACCCATGCATGGATTAACACAAACTAAGACACAATATCTTCAAAAAGACAAATGTACTCTCAAAATTTGAGGATTACTTCTTTTGACTCTTATCAGAATAAATAAATATTGCTTCAACGTGTACTAAATATAAAAAATGTGCTTCCAAACTGTGTGTTCTCATGTCTGAGGACTTCACACCTTTGGAAAACAACTCAGATTTGAGCACTACTTTGATACCATTCCATGTGTCTTATTACCACTGATTACACCAATTCACCATTTTGTGATTATATGCAACTTGTATTGAATGATAACAGGAATAGAAAAGAAGCTTAGACAACAGTTCTGAGGTTGAGAGGAAACCTTGAAATGTTAGTAACCCTACGTAATCAGCTATGTTGACCCATCATCATAATTCTGTGAAAGGATATTTCCAAAGCAAACAAAAGCATAAAATTTACTACAACACTATTATAGTACATAAATTGCTTTTCAAGACAGTTAAATCAATATTTGTGATGAGCAGCAACTCTCTCTCTCTCGTTGTCATAAATATGGCTTCGAGCTGCGATGTCTGTCTGATGTGAAGTCATTTCCAATAAATTAATTGTCTCAGCAATATTAAATGTTTTTGAAAAAATAAAATAAAAGCACATTAGAAAATAAACAACATGCGTTGTATTTGTTTAGTCCCCAAACTGGGCTAATCCACTTGCATCTGAAACTGTGTGAATGTGACATAGTGTAAAAGCACTTTGAGTGGTCGGAAGACTTGAAAGGCGTTTTACAAGTACAGACCATTTATCATGATATTGACAACAACAACCATTGACTCTGACGATGAGCACTGCCAGCACCAACACAGATTTTTAATTAAAGGTAAGAAGAGAATGCTGATAAAAGGTTTACCTGACTACTAGCATTAACCCTCCAACCAACTACCGAGTTTGACATTTTGGCTGACGCCATCTTGGCTTTTTGGAACCAGAATTGACCATATTTGGACAAGAGGGTGGAGCTGGGGAGGGATACACATTGCTACGCCTGACATGGTCACTGTGTAGCCATGTATTTCTCTAAATAAAGACTGGTTAAACACAGACAGAGGTCAGATGGCAAAGGGAGACAGCAAACAACAGACGGGAGGCTTGTACTGAGTCTCATTACAATATGGTCCAGCTCAAAGAAGTAACACGAACAAGTTTGTTAACGTGTTTCTGTGCACTGAATCACTGTATTTTTACAGATAAAAACATTTAGTAAAGCAAACTCATTGTTTCCTGTCAAAACTTTTCAGGTATCCATTGCAGCTGATATATGGCATGTTCATACTATATAATTTATTTATTTCATATTCTTAAAGCGTTCTTAGGGCATCACTATCAAGGTCTCAGCTTCCTTCAGAACCACAGAAGACATACAACTGTTTGTCACAGGCTGAGCAGTACTGCTCATTAAGAGTAAAGTAAATGGTGGCTGTAAGTTTGAAGTATAGCAGTTGTTTTCTAAGGAAATTGCACCTGCAGTCTTTAGGCAGAATGCAGCGCTCTAATGCAAGAGTCACTTAACTTTTTAGAGACCATGTAATGCTAACCACTTTTTTTGTGAGCCAACCAATCACAAAAAGTTTGACAAGGTTTCAGGTTTGACTCACCATGGCAAGGCAGCATTATTGTTTAGTTTTCACAGATTACAACATCTGTGTGGAGTATTTTGAGTTAACAGGGTTGGTTCCTTTATGAATTTAAAGGTGCAATGTGTAAGAATTATGAATACTTTCCACCGGTCGAATTCATACACCACTAAAATATGGTGCAGCATTTCACATATCAGATCATAGCTGCTAACTGCCGTTAGCTAGTTCAGTTGGCTCAGTTGGCCAGAGTGGGCACCAGAAACGGAGCAAGCCGAGCGGGCAATGGAACCGGGACCATACACAGTCTCCGAGACCGACAAAGGCCAGTTTGACAACAGGGATGACATTTACAGTGGCTCCAACCAGGATTGACTATGGGGGCTCCAAAGACACGGCGGACTCATGCGGGGATAGGAGAGGCTTCAAGCAGGAGAGGAGCGAGATGGAGGTCAGGCATCAGAGAGAAAGTGGCAATACGCAGAGCAAGGATATTTTTACACCTCAGCCAGTGAATTAAGGGTTTAGTTCAAGCAAACCAGAGCTGGTGATTGTTGACAGTGGAAAGGGCTATACTAGCCATACTATGGGACTATCTAATCTCTTTAAGTACAAAGTGGTATTAAGAGACAAGACAGGCCTGGGCTAGCTGGTTAGCATGCTAATACATACAATACATAGACGTCTTTGATATGACGTCAGAACTGTTACTACCTGATATTCTGGTTTTTACGTTTTAAACTCCTGAATCACATAAATTCTTACACACTGAAGCAGTAAATTAGTGGAGTTCATCAGTCAGATGACCAGTATAAACCATCTTCTCTGATCATTTGACTAAGAACCTTTCATTGTAATTAACCTTAAACTTCACTTTAATGACCCCACGAGTCGGCTGAATTTGTTTCTGGTACAGCATGGAAAGTAAGCGCTCAGTACACAGAGTCAGCAACACAACATATACAGTATGTGCTGTGTGTCTTCTTCCAAAATGTATTCTCAGTGATAAACAGCATCTGATCCATACTGCAATTTCAAAGCATCACGCACAATCCTACTCAGAACACAAGCGGCATCCTGCAGTATAAGAACTAGTGTCTTCAGTCATATTCAGTGCATCAATATTATGTTGAAATTGTAGCCACAGGGAACAGAATTACTTAAGATTAAAAAAATGCTTTAAAAGACCAAAGACTGTAGTAAATGTCCAGACATTGCCACACTATCCCTGACCCTGAGGATCACTGCATCAATGCAGTCTCAATAAAGATTCACATCTGCCTCTGTTCAAGTGTCTCACTTTACTGGTTCAATCTTCACTTGCTGGCTGAACATGTGATCCTGCTGTTCAGCCTGGTCAAATGGATTATAGAGGACTTTGTGCAGGCAAAACATTTATTTGAGTTTTCTACCTAAATTAGTTTGAACCAGGAAATAAATCTTAATGCCCAGGAAATCCCGGATCTTGCAAGTGCCCAGAGAGTTGATTCATTGTCAGTGAGACTGCTCCCAGCAGAGTTACGAGACAACATTGCAGATTAAAGTCTTGTAGGGCTTGTTTCTAGTGTTGGACGAGCCACAAATCTTGATTCAACTGTCCAGATCCACAGACACTTTTCACAATGAGGAACCTATATTTGAATATTATTTCCTTCCCCACTTTTTGGATTTCTTATAAAAGAGAATTTTGATCTCAATGAGACTTCCTGGTAAAATAAAGGTAAAAAAAATAAAAATCATGAGCAAAGTGCGTGTGAAAGACTTTTAGGCCTGATGATGAATAGACAACCCTCAGTACAATATATCATCTATATTTCCACACTCCATTTTTTCTGATAGAAATGTTTTTTCTGGGTTGCAGAAAAGTGCCAAGTTAAAGGGATGGTGTCGAAAACTAAGATGTAAGCTACTTGGTTCAGCAACTCCAGCAACATCAAGACTATCACTCTAAAGGCCCATTTAAGATATGATTGAATGCCTGACAAAGTGTCTTCGACAAGCGCGGCACTATTTAAAAGTGAAATTATTTTCAGCTTGAGGCAGTCGAGGCAGAGGCAGAATACAGAGTGTGCGCCACAAAAAAAAGAAGACAACTAGGGTAGCAACGATCAGAAAAACATGTATTTTTTGAGAAACACATATTCCAGTTTTCATTAGGGTTCATTTTTTTAAACCAATTAATCATAGGCCAATGTATTTATTTGATGACTGCAAACCAACTCCTGAAACCAAGACCACCATGGCTGATGAAATTAAAATGTTTATGAACACGATCACTGAACAGTTCTTTCTTGCTGTAGAGACACATTTACAAATATAAAACATTGAACAGAACAATGGAGTCTGCCTCTTTAGATTCTCACACAGTTCTCATTTGTTTGGCAGAAATAAAATACCCAACATAAAAATAAGCTGAACTTATTAACTTAACAGGTCTTAAGTATGTCTGACTTTACATTCTGTCCCTCTCTAATCTCGTTATACTTTCAGATGTATGTTTAATGATCAATCTAAATATGTAAGTCGAATCAATGTTTCTGTTTGTAAATGGACGTATGCTTCTCTTGCTTTTTTAAACTCCCTTTACACTGTGCAGCATAACAGCATTCTTGAAGGTTCACGCATGTCACACTGTACAAGATGGTTCTCATAAAATATTTGTCACAATCTGCATCAGACTGAATACCAATTTTCAGGCATGTCAAATGCGATTAATGCGCTACGATATACATTATTCATAAAATATATGTAGTAGATGTGTCATCAACTCACAATATCCATCTGCTCTGCGCTCATGTTTTAAAATTGCTTACATTGTTATATTGGTCCGTCTATTCTGCATCATTTTATGGCATGTTCTGATTTGTTGGTTTGTAGGTATGGTTCATAGCATCAGTTACATTCTGAGTATTTGGTCATACATTTCTGACATTATCACAATTTTGACACAGGCTGTCTTTGGTTTCCAAAATCGGTCAAGAGTGGACGTCAGTGCTGTGTCATGTCGGATTTTCGTTTTGGACTGACAACAAAAGATTCCAGTGTGTTTCAATCATAATTGTCAACTTTAGTCGGGGATTGCCCAAAAATGCACAGTGTAAAGGAGCCTTCATTTATAGAACTCACTCCTTGTTGGTTCAACTAGCCCACTTTAATGAATTCAGTCTCTTACTCTATAAAGAAACTTCATCCACCAAAATCCAATGTCACCTTTAATCCTTGAAATAGGTCAAATAGGATGTTTAACGTAAATGATACATTAGTATGTACTATAATTTCCCATTAATTGATAAAGCGAATAAACAAAAGATTTTTTTCTAAAATCAATAGTGTCACTCCGCATATTTAAAAGACTGGTGTCAACAAGCTTGCTGCATCACAAATTAATTTAAACTGCCATTGTTAAGTGTTGTAAAAAACCTACTGTGTGAATAAATCAGGTTTGTTACATGACTGTAGCCCAACAGAACAGCAGAGCAGCTTTAACCATGTGAGTCAGTGCAGCTGAAGCACAATCCTAAGTTTTTTACTGCGTGTTCCATTTCGTCTCCTCTCGAGCCCTGCGGTGCGTCAGAAACTCTGCTGCTGCTAAGAGGCGGCTGAACAGCACAGTGCCTCTACTCTGTTACCTGCAATGCTCACACACCCTTGGGACGAAGTGCTACGTGATGTGACCCATATTCACTTACAGCAGAGAGAGCGGGAGATTGCAAGGGTGGAGCAGCAGAGCTATAGGTGGAGCATTTACAGCTATATGCATATATGTATGTGCAATATCTATCTACGGTATCAATCTTACGTACGGTATCAAGCCATTCCTCCATCTAGCATCATAGTCTCCTAAAAATTATGCTCATATCCAACTCATTTGCAATATCTTTTGTAGGAAAAATAATGCTGGCTGAAACATGAAATATCTCAACAACTAATGGATGGATTGGCACAAAATTTTGTACAGACACTCATGTTCCCCAGTGGATAAAATCCAGTTACTTTGGTGATGCCCTGACTTTTCCTCTAGGACCATTGTGAGGTTCAAATTAAATGTTGGACGGATTATCATGATTTTGGTTCAGACATTCACGTCCCTCCCAGGATCAACAGTAATAACATTTTTATTTGTCCAATACTTTGGTTTATGACTAAATACCTGTACTGACATTCCCATCAGTCTCAGCATCACTTTGTGGTTAGTGCTACTTGGCGAAGTTAGCGTTTTAGAAGACTAAGCCAACATGGTAAACATGAGAAACATATTCCCTACTAAACATCAGCTTGTTAGCATGGTCATTTTGAGCACGTTAACATACTGACGTTAGCATTTAACTCAATACAGCTCTGTTCAGTGTCATGGAGCCGATAGCATCGCTGTTGACTGTTGATCTTGGTATTGAATTATTGACAACACAAACGAATGTTATGGACTCTGCCCTCCTCAACACGTGTTTTAACCAAGTGTCTGGACATTTCATTTATTTTCACACAACTAAAGCGTGTTGAACATTTTATGGTCATATTTAGGCAACTCAAAGCACTTGGCTCAGGCTTTTTAAATATTTAACCAAAAAACAAGTAATGCTGAAACGATTAGTCGATCAACAGAAAACTGATCGGCAGCAGACAACAATATTAGTTATTCATGAAGCAAATGTTCCAAAATGTGAGGATTTGCTGCTCTTGTTTTAGATCCCTGTAAATAGATTATATTTGGGTTTTGAACTGTTGGTCGAACAAAATAAGCCATTTGAATTGTTCCCACTGAGCTTCATTTAACTTTTTTTGTGGTTCTCAAATATTTCCTTTCATGTCTCCCTTTGGAAGTCAAAACTAACCAATTTAAACATTATCTAGAACATCAACAGGGTGTCATATGTGTTTCTCACAAATTACTGTGACGTTACTACTGTAAAATACTACAAGTTTATCAAACGCAGAGACACAAAAGACACAAGGCTCTCCCTCTCCATTGACAGTGGACTTGAGAGCATAACATGCTCAGTGAGCATCACCATTTTCCTTTCCTTCCCTGTTAAAACTCCACAAACAATTACATTTTATCTAGTTCAATAAATAAATCTTTCCACATTTTCCACTCGATTAATCCATTAAATGAAAAAAAAAATACAGATTAATTGCTTAATCGCTTTCGATTAATCGAAATGTCATGTTTCCCTAATCTTAACCAACTGTTTTGCTACTCTAAACCTACAAACATCAGGAAAACAGAATGAAAATTCCAACTGTCAGTATCAAAGTCCTGCTTTGCGAAGTATAAGGATGTCACACTTCCTGGATCAGGAAAAAAACATTGCCAGTAAATGTTATCCAGGCTGCACTTACATTTCCTCCATAATGTTCTTGGAGAGCAAATTAGTAGTACATATTATGTTGAAGTCAGGGTTGCCATCTATCTATCTATCTATCTGAAGAAACATAAGGCAAAGACAAACGGAAGGAAAGAGTCAAGACAGAAGGGGTGGGAGTAAAAAGGGTGAAGAGGGCGAAGGGGAATAAATCGTCACTGCTGCAGTATTAATTCTTAATTGGAAAGAGATGCTGTTCTTCAGCGTAGCGATTCTGCTTCATTTAGCTTACATGAAGAGACCCAGGGCAGAGGGCTATGTAGCTGTTTCAGAGCACTCAGCAGAAAAATAAGCGGAAAGGAGGAGGAGGAGGAGAAGGAGGAGGAGAAAGCAGCAGCAATACCCTACTTGAAATAATCCAATTCATCATAAAACACATACAAACACCCACACCTCCCTGATATATAGACCCCTTTCCTAATTGGTAAATACACCTCAGATCTCCAGTTGTGATTGGCCAGAAAGCCTTCACTGTTTGCCCCGAAGATGAGTGGACCATCTGGCTTGTTCCTCCCTCCAGAGCAGCCTGATTGCAGAGCCTGGAGGTGGGCCCAGATAACTGTAGTCTCAAGTTAAGTGCCAGCTGTACTTAACAGTAACGGGTTAAAGGTTGGGAATTAACAACTAAGCACAGTATCGATGAAAATAGAGAGAAAACGTCGCCTTCATCAGGAATTCACAGTAAAACCACTCCTTTCTTATTCTGTGCAACGTGGAAGTCCTAGAGACCAATGGACTACTGAGCATGCAGCACTACTAGAAGCTGTTACTGTACTGTGTTTCACCAAATAAAGAAATGTTCTGCTCTTCACTTGAAAGCCTGCCTGGAAAAATCTAGTACTGGAGCACAAGAACAGTAGGGGGGAATGGTGAAAAAAAAGAAGCTCTTTTCAGTTTTACAACAACTGCACAGACTTAATGTTGCCTGTCTAACACAGAGCCGCTGACTGCTTTAACTAATGAAAGTCATGAACAGCCATACCTATGATGCCAATACTTAGAAGTAAAAGTGTCACAATGGAAACATCTCTTTAAAAAATGTGGATGTGAATAAAAAAAAAGAAAACATTTTGATTAATAAGAGTAATTTTACATTAAATAAACAGACATCTGATTTGAGGAAAGAGATCTATAGCTTTCAGTTTTCAGATAATTCAAAAATGAAGGCTATAATAATCATATGGTAATGGAGAGGCTTAATTGTCACAATAATGGACATTTTGCTTGATAAAAAAGGCCAACTTGATAATTAAAAAAACATGAATGAAGTCTTGCGAAATGTCATTGTTCATATATAAATATCCCTGTAAATGATCTGCATAGCTTTCCTTTGCATGCCCAGTCATACTGTGGATTACACCTTACAGAGCACTGAGCTTTAAATACCCAGCATTTACATTGATGCAATCACCAACGCTGTCAAATTATGTAACAGCAGAAAAATAAAACAGGATGCCTGAAGTCTCTTCCTGACACCACAGCTTGAGTGGACAAGCCCAAAGTTGTCTCCTATCAGAGCCCCGCTATGTTTTCAGTCAGGGGAGCCGCTACTTACGTGTACTGCTGGGGGAATGTGAGCCCTGCTGCTCCAGGCCACGATGCGCTGAAAATCAAGATAATCTGGATAGATACCAAGCAGACGATGCTGCAAGACCTTTTGCCTATCGCCATTTTCCATTAACAATTCTCGTCACGGGGTTTCGGTGCGTGAAAGAAGCGCTCCTGACTGTCTCCGGGGGCATAAAGAGAGCTAGTGTGAACGTCCGGCTCGGTTTCCTGACAGGTTCATGTCGGTTTGCGTTGTCAAGTGGACGCGGAGGAGGCTGGCACTGGCCGTGAAGACATCGCGGACGGTGGGAGATGCACTAATGCAGCTGCCAAGACACTGCAGTCTGTCCTCCTGCTCCCACATACACCACCACCACCGACAACACCACACACAGGCCGGCGCGTTCACGGCTGCTCTCTCTCTCTCATCAGCAACAGCAGCTCGAGGAGCCGCGCGCGTTCACGCTCACCAGGCAACAGAGCAGTAGCAGAAGAATCTAGTTTGGCTTTATTTATCTCCGCAGAGCCACGTGGGATTTGTCATCGGCATATATTTAGTTTTTATACAAGACAGACCGCTCATCCTCTGTACTGTAGGCCAACTGGACGCAAGTAGGCTACTAAAGGGTCCCTGAACGCATCACAATTAGGAAACTGTTCAACACTAACACATCCACTTTCTTGTAAATTATTAATGATTTACAGTTATAGTTGTACAATACAGACCATCATCCATCACTGCAAAATATAAATCCTGCATATAGGCACTGTAACTTAGCTATGTAGCGACCCAATTCATGTATTTGCATTCAGTGTGTACCCATTTGCATTATGTGTTCCATTTACAGAAACACTGTAGCCTATGTTGTTGGTCATTGTTAATTTCTATATATAGGATAATCATATAGCCTATACCTATTTCCCCCCTATTTCTATGTACAGCTCTATGCTTATTTGTGCTAATCTTAGTCCAGTCCTGTTTGTTGCTTGTTGTTTTTATGTCTATTTCTGTCTTCCCTTTAAATTGTTCTCCGAACTGTGTGTAAGTGTTTTCAGAGCAACTTAAAACTGGAATCACATTTCTTGAATGTGTAGGCCTACACATACTATAATAGCCAGCCAATAAAGCTGGTTCTACTTATGATGCTGAACTGCAGGCCTCCATCCCCCAAGAGTCACGTGTTCAGAACAAGTCACCTGGTTTTGGTAATGTAAATAATATACCCACTTTACAGATTAAAATTGTTCATAAAACCATCATATGATGCACTTATGAAATACAATTGTTATTGAAAGGACCTATTGAGATCAGAGCCTCTTTTTGAGGTGACTGTTAATGTTTCAGAATCAGAATCAGAATCAGTTTTATTGCCAGGTATGTGTACACATACAAGGAATTTGACTCAGGATTGTACAATCCTCACGATGTGCTCATACAATAATACAATAACACAATAATAAAATCAAACACAGGTTATAGTATAGAGAACACGAATGTACACACGATAAACAAAAACAATTTAGACAGATTGGCAAATAGCGCAGTGAGCAGAGTGCAAAGGATGCAGGAATACATTCTTATTTAAGTAAATTAATTATTTCTTGTTAACATTTTGAGTATCTACCAACCAAATCCAATTATGTTTTTGTTTATTTTTCATTCTGATTACGGCTATACAAAATACTGAGACTACAGTCACATTTCATTAAAATACAATAGGATTAGTAAAGCTATTCAAATCAGTTTGACAGCGGAGTAGCTCTGCTTTAAGAAAATATAACATGCATTTTAGGCTTTTATGATGGTTTTAATATTATGTATTATGTCCTGCAGTATTATGTTTATTACAGTATATGTGGAGGGGAGTGTCAGTGTGTATGTGTTATTGTTGCAGGAAGCGTCAGACAGGAGTCAGACAGGCTGTCTTCATCTCCATTCTGAATGAAATACATTCAGGTTCAAATGAACCAACAGCAGCAGTTTAGTCCTGCAGACTTACAGTGAAGCAATCTGAAGGTACACTGGCATTCTTGATTGCAACAAAATGAGAAAACTATTTAATTACTTACACGGCTGGATCACCAGATGGTCAAACCAAGCCCCAAAACTGACAAAATGCAGCAAAAGCTAATTACCAGTACCAGAAGAAAATATAACTGAAAATATCGATAAATAACACTGACAATTAAATAATTAAAATCAAGTGTAAAAATAACTACAAAGCTTTGTAATTTCCTTTAAGCTCTAATCATTCCGGGTTTTTTTTTCCTTTACCAACAATCCGTTGATAAAATAAATGAAAATGTAATTTATTTAACTCTTCTAATTACCTTTCATTAGCTCATTTTATTTTTCAGCTCTCATCAATAACTATTATCTATGGATATTCTCACATTCCAAGTCTGGATAACCAAATAAGGAAAGTGGGCAACTGCCCTGGAGCGATACGCTTCCAAGGGCCCCAAACGTCTCATGTCCACTAATGTGATTCATTGTAATTTGCGCTGCTGATGTACAATTGCCATAAGATCTCGTGCTGCACACTAATTCTAAGCAGGGTGTGAGTATATAGTGTGTTCACACTGGAAAAGTGTCAAAATAAAGTATACTCTAACCAGGTAGCACAAATGAAACGGAAGAGCCACTTCAACTGAAATAAATTGTAATAAATGAGGGGTAGTGGTGATAGCATATCATGACAATTAGTGATATATACATATAGAAGTAATAATTAGTATGGTTTTGGGTCACTGTTTACTCAGTTTTTCATGGCAAACATTTTGACTTGTCAAAGCTGGAGAAAACAGAGATATAACATAAACAATAATGATGCCTCTTTTCTATTTAAGTGTGCCAGAGTAACACCAGGGTTGTGGATCTGGGACATGCAGTCATTGTCATGCAGTGACATGTCAAAATGTCTGCTTTGCCTTTTGAAGCTGCTATTGTTTGCTATGGGCATTGTGACCTTGGAGGTGACAGGTTCATACACAATGTCAACAGCAAATTTTACCCCCTGGGGCTCCCTAACAGGTTAATTCCACCATGCGCTCCCCAGAGATGAGCACATAAAGCATGATGGAGCGCCACATGTGAAAATGAGTCTATTTAACGTGAAAGGTATGAGTGAATACGTAAGTGCATACAGAGTACATTGCTTATTTTTCAGTCCAGTATGGTTCTGAGAGTGTGTAGATAAATCTGTTATGCTGCATCTGGCATAAATATAGGATATGATGTGCACACAACCACCTTTTTGCATTTTTACATATAAATACATGATAGATTGTATTAAATAATTTAAGGATTTAAAGACTGTATGGAGATGTACTGTAAAATGTAGAAAAATAGTCAAATCAATTTAATTTATAGAGGCCAGTCACAAATTTGCCTCAAAGTGCCAAATGAAACATATTTAGATACATGGCCTAAATAAAAAAACAAAACCAATTGATAAAAATATCAAATCGATGTAAGAGTATATTTCTTTCTTTACTTTATATCACTTCCTTGTGATATCGTTGTTTTTTATTTTTGCCCCCCCTTCCTCTTTTCAAGCATGCATTTCATCAACAAACTTTTCTCGCAGCAGACAATTTGAATTGAGAAACGCAGGTGTAACTAATAACATCAATAACGGCTGCATTCCATTTAGGTGTGACAGAGACTCAGCACTCCTGTTGTGCAGGTTGGCTTTACACCTAAATGGAACAGAGGAATTGTGATTGTCATTCGTCACACCTGTGTCTAAAGGGTCTGTTATCTATTTCCCATTTTGCCTACACATTATTATATTTACATATTTTTACATTTTAGAGCATCATGTCCAGCCTGTGTAATCAAACATCAGTAGTGAATACAGATTACAGAAAATGCAGGAGTGATGAAAGCGGCTGACAACATTCAGTTGCATATTTAATACTTATACCATTATATGAGTGAAATCTTTGGCTTACTACCGTAATATTACTTTAATACATAGTGGCTCTGAGGGTCGTGCACAAACAGAGAATGGAGAAAAGTCTGGCAATGTAAGACCTCAAAATGATGTCACACATACTGAAAGAAAGAAAAAAGAAAATATAGGAAAATGGAGTATAAGATTAAAACAAGAATGAGAAAACAACATGAGAGTTAAATTTATATCACCTGCTTGGAGGTATTAACCTGTTTTCTAAACTGCTTGAAAAACAATGCTGAAAAATAATGTACAGGACAACAAAATGTATTGACCCCATAATAGTGACCGTAGATCTGCAAGCTCTGACAGACATTTAAGTCCCACTTAAGGGAGACTCTTGTGGATATTACAACAGGGTTTGGCTGTAATTACCTCTAGAGGACAGTTGTAGTTGCACGGCAGGAGAGCACAGTGCTGAGAAATGCCACTCAGCTGGAGGATTTACAGCCTGCGTGTTCCTTCATACACTGCAGCATCTGTGAATATAAACAGCTCTCCCTAGAAGCAAGAAAAACCAGAGAACTGAGACTGAACACTGTGCTGCTGAAGATGTAAAATAAAACTGCTCTCAGGGCAGTGAAACGGAAATTGATTTTGTGGAGTAACGGATTAGATTGTCCTTTTTCTCATATATATATATATTATAATATTGATGATGATAGGACCACAGCAGGGTGCATGTAGAGAGACTTCAGGAGTCAGGTTAAATCTCCCGACTGACTGAATCCCCACCTCACCTTGTGTCAGTTATTGAATCTGATCCTCATGAACCCTGAACAAGAGTGAGAGGGAGCAACCGTCGAGGAATTTTCATTCCTTGAGTATTAACCATAGGTATTAACGCATGGAAATGACTATGGCCTCAAAATAGAAGGGCCTGGCTGCAATTTTACAGTGGAATTGCTTGTACTTGTACCAAATTCATGAAAAGCTTTCCTGAAACTGTGAGATGCGGACCTTTTCTGTAATAAACTGTTTAACAGCACCTGTGTTTTTTTTCCACAGCCAGGCATTCAGATGCTCAACAGCTCATGACTGCACCTATTCTGCCGCCTCTGGGAGGAAGGATGTGGGTTCAGCTTTTAGTCGTCTCCCTGACGGCCCCATGTGTTAATACTGCTGTCATGTCCTGGGGAGAGAGAAGGCTAATTATCGACTGCTCAGTCTTCCTGCCAGTCCCCCTTGGAGAGCCCTACACTGTTAATTGGACGACAACTCCAAAGGGAGCTGAACTGTGGATGAGACCGACCTTTACCTCATGTAAACAGCATTACATATCAAAAGAAATTTTTTATTTTTCATTTCCCCAATTGCGCCTCCATTTCACAACAATACTTCATTATATCTGAATCAGTTAAGTAAAATTCTCTGAAATAAATGTAAATAACCTCTTGTTAAGACACACTTTAAGCTAGGTGGGTTAAGTGACATTGACCTTACACTTTGTCTGGTTCAAATAGATTTCAAAGTGCAATTATTTGGGTTTTAACAATATAAAGTTATCATTCTTCTAAATATTAGATATTCGACTATTACAAAAAGAGACTACAGGCATGCGAGCAGATCTGTGAAACTACAATTAGGCACAGAGGTTCTTTATACTAAATACATGCCCATAATGATGTGTTTACATGCTGAGGTTTAGCAGGTATAATGTTCAAAGTCTTATCTGTACAAAATTTAATGACAATCCACACAATAGGTGTTTCAGTCAGGACCAAAGAGGTTGACCCACAAGCTGACATTCCCATCCACAGATCCATGTCAGTGGCGTGGATAATTATTTTATTTATTTTATGTTGTATTCAGCCTCTTTGCTTTCTTTACAGCACTACCTGGCTTGCGCATTGATTACAGCGGAGACAAAATGCATTCATTACATAATGCTTAATGTATGTGGTGTAGCTGGACATCATGACACCCATACATTTTTTTTGGGCTGCACTTTGTGATCACTGAGTTTCAGTAGTTTCAATGATGTTTGGACACTTTTATTGATGTAGTTTTGGTAAATGTGATCGCCTGTCCTTGAAGCAGATGGTTGTCTGGAGGTTAAATGCCTTTGCCGACATCCTCCGCCGTGACAGCACTCTAATCCTGCTGCTCATTCATTGGTTTTAAACTGCACGTCCGTGTGGCATCTGACACAGAGTTCTAATTTGTGTACAAGAAAATGTGACCATGAAAGTAATGAACAAATATATTTATTCAAGTGTCCAGTTTCTTAAATAAAATGATATCTGAGTAATTATAGTTTTAAAATCAAGCTAAATTTGAAAAGTGGCAATGAGTGAGTGACGTCTGATTGTTTATCAAAGTCATCTTCACATTTTAGTAAGTAGATATTTCCATACTAATGGAAAAACAATAGGTGATGTATCTTTAAGACTGCATACACACAGGCACACTCAATCAACACTGCTGACATAGTTAAAAACTGCAGCAGAACTGAGGAATGCAAAGCTTACTGCGCCTTTATCCTGAGAATAATAAAAACAAAACAAAAAGTCCACGGTACCAAAGGCTAAGTGCTCAGTTTTGGCTTACGATATACATGTTATTATTCTTTGGTCATGTCCGCAAATTCTTCAAGTTAAATATTCAGATCATCAGAAAAATGTGTTTTAGAGAGGATTAAGAATGAAGACTTGTCTAAGCCTCATCAGGACCGGCAGGAACACTGGCAATAGCGGAGATGATCCTCTCGAACACGCTGATGCCTTTCAGGAAGACTTGCTCATTCAGATACTCGTTGTGATCGTGCAGCAGGATTGGCGTCCTGTTCATTGGGGAAAAGCCGATAGCAGGGATTCCCACCTAGATGCAACAGACAAACCCGTTACTGGCCAACAATGTCACATATTATGATAAATTCATGAATAAAAAAAGTCAATTGGATGACTTTTCCCCCCCCTCATTTTGCCCCTGCTATCATACCCAATTCTTATACTCACAGCTCGGATAAAACGGCTATCTGTGGCAGCTGGAAATATCTCCTTTTCCAGAGTCACATTCCTACAGTGGAGATATTGACATGAGGCTTAGTTTTCAAGATAAAAGGATAGATTTATAATACCTTTGTGTTTGGTCATCTACAGTACAGTGGATAAAGTGCTACAGTCGGTGTTCAGTACAGTGTTCCTATATATATATATAAAATATGTAGTAAATAAATTAAGCAGCACTTCCTCACATGCTGAGGTAAGTAACTATAGGACAGGACAGACAATGCAGCTCTTTCTAAACACGAGAAGAGGACTGTAGGAGCTGTGTGAATGTTTTCAGCTAAGGTGTGAAATCTCAAACGAATGCATTAAAAGGGTTGTGTGAGCAAAAATAGAAGACACAAAAATCCTTATTTCATGATCCACTAAAACAGTAGATACAGATTTTATTCTTGAGTATTGGATCGCCCGTCTGTTCTGGAAACAGTTTCTGTTGTTCAGACAGTAACTGTATTCAGCCAAGCTTAACAGTAAATGCATACACACACTGACTGAGGATATTTAAACCTAAACTCATTACGAATGTGTTGAGTTAGATACAATGGTAGGTGTAGATGTAGATGGAGCCATAAATGTGGGTTAAAAATAGGTTAAAGCTTTTTTTGCTTTTATTTAGTGGCTAGTATCAACAGAGAATGATATTTGTTATTTCTTGACACAGCTTCTGACACCTGACTGCCTTGGATTCGCCTCTGCATCTGCACTCTTACATGCAAAAGAAAATGTTTAACACACACACACACACACACACACTGCAGTGTGGACAGTGTACTCACATTGCCTTGCAGGCTGCACTGAAGGCGCTCCACCAAGGATCATTCTCCTCCGTCGAAGTCATATTCTGGTTCATATGTTTCTGCAAGAGATGGCAGCTAATTTAACCTATCAGACAACACCAACAAACAAACCAACGGCACTTTTATAACGGAGAACTGTAGTAGTGAGAGTGTACGCACACTGACCTGAGCAAATTCATAAGTGACATCTTCTCCTGCTTCTTTACACCACGTTTTGATCTGTCTTTCAAACTCCTGGCAAGATAATAATCATTTAGAGGTTTAGTGCTGAGCTGGAGGTAGTTTTTCACACCGACACATCGGCACTTAGATCAGATGTCTGCATGACTATATGAGAACATCACGCAGACAAACACAGACGCGCACACTCACACACCTGTAGATTCACTGTTGGTGGTATTCTTAGGTCAAAGCTGACGTCCATTTCAGGTGGGATGACATTGTAGGACACGCCTCCTTTGACCATGGTCATATTGACAGTGGTGACATCACCGAGCGTGAAACACTCACTGATATTTAGCCTGAAATAGACACATGCAGTAGTACTGCAATTACACTGTAATGAAAAGTAAAGTAGTGGTTGAATTGTATTTTTTGCATGGCCAACACAAACTTTGACTTTTAATCAGACAAATCTACATTAAATGTGTTATTCATGGTACAAAAGAGCTAATTAGCAGCTCACTGTTTCCGCTCATTCATGCATGTCCCTGGGACACAAACACAACACATAATGGCTGATGAGCCATCTAGCATTTCTTTTAAATAGCCAGGAACCAAATTCATGAAATTTCTTAGCACGTTCATGATTACCTAATCATTTCTTGGTAAGAATTATGTTATTTGGTACTAATTACAGGGAATATAGAGGCATTGTTTTTAAAATGGTATTTTAGTTTTGTTAAGTTCATTACTTCCTAGAAAGTTTCCATGAAAAAAAACCCTATGTAAACTATAATGGAATTAATGACCCATAAAATAAAGCATTAACGTGCATTATTACAAGATAAGACTTTAGTCATGGTGCTAGAAAAGACTAACTAGCTTCAATTGCCAAGATTTGTCTTTAAAAAAAAGGGTTTAGTTTTTTTCATTTGTGGAACATTTGCAAACATTCCCACATATGTTTAACACAACCTGCACAATAACGTCACTATCTCTGTGTGAGTGTCAGTGTTTTTAGTGTCATTATTCTGCTAAATAGGCTTTAGCACAGGTGGCAGATTATTGCTTCGACAATTAATCAGGGCTGCTTACATCCTTCAGCTTTGAACATGAATGCAGTGTTTTCACTGTACACATGGTTCATTAAAGCATCTCGGCAGCATTCCTCTTGGAGGAACCAGCCATAAACAGACTCACAAGACATTCAGGGCAACTCTTGCACAGTTGGAATATTAAAAACAGTCAAAATGTTAATTTTACAGCTGCTGTGAGACGCTTTCAGCATTTTATTTGTACCTACTACATGAAAAGCAGCACAGAGGGGAGCTTTTGTACTGTTACTTCCTGTAGGGACTCGGGCCTTAAAGCTCACATTTGGAGAATAACTGCACTAAAATGTATCACCCCAAACTTACTCCAAAGTTTGTATGAGAACATCTGTCTTGCCATATGCCTTTTGTAATGATCAAGATGTCAATCTCACCTATGTTTCTCCTTCTCTCTGAAGTCCAGGAAGGAGTTTATGACTTGGCGCTGAGAAGGAAAAGACAGTATTATCACAGACACTGTCTTTCAGTCAGTCTTCATGATTCAACAGTAACTGGCTAGGCGAAATTGACACTTACCAGCTTCTCAGCAGCTGTGTTCTCCACAAACCTAGACCCATGACCTGGACTGCCTGGGCAGTGGACTGTGATCCCTGGAAAGAAGAAGTCATTGTGCTTGATTCAAAAAGCCTGGAATCTTGTGAAATGGCGGAAGTCTTTTACTGTATGTATTTCATACTCACACCAGGGGTTCCTCTCTCCATAAAACACAGTGAAGGCTTCGCCGGGGTTGGCCAGACCTATAGAGCACATGCAGACAAATAAAACCCTTTTAACATTAGTCTAGTGCATTAAAGCAACTACGAAAAGAACAAACTGTGGGACAAAGGACAGAAGATGTACAGATTAACAGCTACACCACCTGAGGGAGTATGAACCTTCATAACCAGGGACAGAATTTCAGCAAACATTTGCCTTCGGCTTTAAAAATCAATAAAGGTCATTTGGTGCAGTGGGTAATACTCTCCCTGACTCTGTGCACTTCAGTTAACATCAAATACTGGCTTTATATCAAACACCACTATGCAGACAGGTTAACTTTGTCTCAGTGACATGTAAGCAAAAGTTTAACCATCCAGTCACCTCACAGTAAAGTATTTAACTGGTCATTCTGTAATTTATTAGGACAAACATCACAAGTGACCCCAAACTATAAAAAAAGGTTATTATTTAGGGAACTGCTATGTTCTGAGACCTTTGTTGCATCTCTCTCTCCGACATTTCCTGTCCTCTCTCCTTTGTCCGTAATAAACTACTTTTTAAAGAAAAAGATTATAAAAGCAAATGCAACAAATTATGGTTGTAAAGTCATACCAACTTGCCCTAGTTTAGTCTGTATTAATAATCCAGAAGAAAGTGATTATGCCCGATTAAAATATGAGAGTAAGATGGACCATTACACCAAATACTAATTTCACCAGTGACTTCCTGGTAATGTAGCATGAAGCAAACATGTTGTTGCTATATAAATCTGCAGTTTAACACGCTGTACCTTGCACAACGATCTAGAGTGATAATTATACTACTGGCAGGAATGTTTTGACAAGACAATTTTAAGAGACTGTCGACTAAACAGAAAACGTGATCATAGTATAACAATAATTCACCCCAGTTTGTTCTTTTTAAGTAACTGATTGGCCGTCAGTGTTCAGGTTCATTCTCGTTAACTTTTAGAGATGTTGCAAACAGTTATTTATTTACCTTCATCAAGTGCAAAGCCAATGTTTAATTTTTGGAACTCGGGATGCTTGACAAATGTTTCCATTCCCTTGTGACCTCCAACTTCTTCATCTAAAGTGAGAGAAAAATATATTTTACATGTAATTGTTAATCTCATATTTTGCTCATAGCTGGCAAGCATATAGTTTAACTTCTGCTAAATAAGTGCTTAGTTTTGAAGAACAAATCAGATTCTAATTAAATGGTGTTTTCAATCATTGTGGCTGATCAGACACACTTTCTCCCCTCTCCCCCCTGTTGGACTGATCACATGGAAGACCTGGTTAGAGCTGGGACAAAATTTACTCCCCGCACCTTCCCTCTCTCCACTCCCATTTTCTCTACCATAAACCCCCCTCACTGTCCACCTCCACCACCGGTTCTATGTCCTTCAGGTTTGACACGTGTCACAAATACCGCGCCCAACCCGTCCTCCCACTCCGCAATGGCGCCACCTGCGTTCAGCTTTTCGACACTCTCTTTTTTGAGTTCTAACCAGCGTGGCATTTCTCCATGGAGATCTTCTCTTACCAGAGACCACCTTCACCTTGGCTGGTGCAATGGCATCAATAACATTTGTAATTTTAGAACTGAAATTATCTACAAGCTCACTGACTGAGACCCGTGAGAAGGCGGGTGTTGAGGAGAAAGCCTCAATAAATTTTTCACTAGTGTTTTCAGTGATTTTGATTCAGCCGTTTTGTGATCACCTCCGTTTTAGCATTTGTGTGCACGCAGATAGCACTCTCAAAGAAAACACAGGAATGATCAGAGAGAGCAAAATCAGTCAGGAAATGTCCAGACACTTGGAGATGACCAAGTCCAAAGTGTGCCCATTATTGTGCGTGGGCTTCGTCACATGTTGAGTCAGTCCATAATTATCAAGAACACAACACAGTTCTTTAGTCTCTCTTGCCTAGGGGTGGTCAACATGGATGTTAAAATCACCAACAATAACCACACAGTCAAAGTCAATACAGATTATAGACAGCAGTTCACCAAAGTCATCAAAAAGGTTTGCACAGTATTTAGGGAGCCTGTAGATATTCAGAAAAATAGCTCGAGAAGAGGAATTCAGCTGAAGAGCCACATATTCAAAAGAAGCAAAAATTCCCATAAGACTTCTTTTTGCATTGGAGGGAGTCATTAAACAAAATGACAACTCCACCTCCTCTCTTATGCACTCTAGCTTCACTAATAAAACTGAAGATGGGAGGGGTAGACTCGATAAGGACAGCTGCACTGTTATCTTGGTCCAACCAAGTTTCAGTTAAAAACATGAAATTAAGATTGTGAGTTATTATAAAATCATTGATTAAAAATGTTTTCCTGCCAAAGACCTAACGTTTAACAAAGCTAATTTTAGTGTGTTAAAAACATTATCTGGCCCACTTTTTTCGACAGGCTGCGGCTGACAAGGAACTAATACTAAATTTGCAGGATATGTTGAGTGCTTCCTGTTTCTTAACACATTCACCATGCTTTTTCTGTTACCTATCAAGACAGGGATAGAGAAGACTACCAGCACACCGGGCCCCGGCTTGTCCTGGGAAGAGTCATGAGTGCTATTTTCCTTGTAGCCTGGACCCAGCACATATCAGACAGAGCTTACTGGGCTTTTTCGCCATTGCGGAGCGGGAAGGCGGGTTGTGCGCTGTATTTGTGACACATGTGTCAAACCTGGAGGACTTAGAACCAGTGGTGGAGGTGGACGGTGAGGGGGGGTTTAGGGTAGAGAAAATGGGAGTAGAGCGAGGGAAGGGGCGGGGAGTAAATTTGGTCCCAGCTCTAACCAGGTCTTCCATGTGATCAGTGAAGTCCAACAGGGGGGAGAGGGGAGAAAGTGTGTCTGAAGGTGGGGATTGGGGGGTAGAGATGTTGAATCCTCACTGTTGGTTTTCAGTGAGAGAGGTGGAGACTCTTCCTCTTGGCTCAGATGTCTCCCGTGATCAGAGCTCTCTTCCAGTGGGGGTTGGGGTAGCTCTCCTTCAAGGTTTCTGGTGTGTTATGTTATGTCTTCTTCTTGTTTTGATTCCTCTTGTCTCTGAACAGATGAGTGATGCAGGAAGTAAAAAAGGTTGAAGCTGAACAATTTTACTCCTGACTTGTTAAGGCGAAGTCCATCTGCCTTAAAAAGATGTCTGCGGTCCCACAGAAAGTAAAAGTTTTCGATGAAATGCATTGAATGGACAGTACAGGCCGTTGAGAGCTGCGTGTTCAATGCCATCAATCTGCTGAATCTCTCGGCTCCTCTTCGGATTGGCGGTATAGGGCCACTGATAAAAACCTCAGCATTCAAAGAGCTGACTGTGCTCAACAGATTATTAAAATCCTCTTTCAACACTTCAGACTGTTGCTTCACAACATCATTGGCCCCGATGCGCAGTATGATGTTTTTCACAGTAGGATGTTCAGCCACGATATGCAGGATTCTTTCTGCCAGGTCAGACACCGTATCCTTCGGAAGACAGAGTATTTTGGTGTTCTTACTGCACATGCTTCTTACATCGTTTACAGCAGCGTCACCCACAATCAGAGTTTGAGGCCCAGTCGTTGGCTTTCCCTGCAGCCTTTTACTTTCTGATTTACTCTCAGTCCTTACCCTTCTGTGTGAGGATGGGATGTTATCCAGGTCATCAGATGGAGATCCAGGGTCCTGCAATAGTGGTGAAAATCTGTTCTGCTGTTGCACAATCGGTTGTTGGGGAGGTTTGTTGCTAACTCTCCCTTTTGCAGCTGTCCACGGCTGTGTCCTACCAAGAACAGGGGTTGAAGAGGCGCTCTGCCTGGATGATAATGCAGGCCAGCCAGTCGCATCACAAATCTCAGGGCGCTGGGTTCTGCCTGTTACTTGTCCTCCCATTTCCCCAGGAAATGATTTACTCTTAGGTTTTGCACCAAGAGCGTTCCAGGGAGGACTCCCACTTTCAGATTTATTACCCAGTACACAGGCCTTCTGCTTCTTGGTAGTCTTATTGGTGCTAATTAGCCGTGTGTTAGCATGATCTTGTCCACTGTTTTGGGTCAAGTGGTGTCATTCCCACATAGTCCATTCACTTCCACATTCACTTCTAACAGTAAACAGTTTTATAAACTTACAAGGTGTTTGTTAATCAATCATTCAACTTAAATCTCATCACTGCTAACTCTTAATCATGCTTTCTCATTCAACTTAAACCTCCTCATTAATTAATATTTTTTTATGTTCTCCTTCAGCCTCATTTTTGATGCGGGAAGAGGGAAATGGAGTCAGAGGAGAGCGAGGAGAGCGCAGCAGGAAAGAAGACACAAGACGATTTGTGAATAGGAAAAGGAAGAAGGATAGTGTTTCAAGTGATGCCAGCCAGGCAAGAAGATCTGAGATGTATCGAAGTGGGTATGATAGTAGTGACAAGAACGGATGGGTTCTTAAGGACTCACGCAAGGTTGGAAAGTTTGTTGGAGAAAAACTCGGAGATGTTCGATGTTCTGTTGTCAGGAGTATGGACATGTGGCAGCAGTATGTAGAGGAGTTGGAAGAAAAAAGCATCAGCTAAATGAATAAATGTAAATGTAATGTGGGAAGAACAACTGTGAAAGTGAGGAGTGTGAAGAGGAGCAGGAACAAACAAAGTGCATTCACTGTGCGGGAAATCACCATTGTGGGGTCAGCACAATGTCTGCAAAAAAAATAAAACAAATAAAAGTGAATAAAATCAGAACAGAAGAGTGTCTGTCATACGCTGAAGCTACCAAGAGACTGGAAAGGAAGGCTGAACCAGCAGCAGGGCAAAAGGAACAGGAGCCAAAAAGGAATGGAGATGAGCAGAATATGATAAGCATGGACAAGAAGCTATTTCACAACAACTGAATCTGAGTCATAGAACGGACAATGCATTGGAGTACTTTGGGCGGGCACTGTAAATTTATTGCACTGGGAAAACTAAATCATCCAGTAGGTGGCGGTAATGCAACATTTTGGATGCCGACCTCCATAAATCCACAAAAGAAGAAGAAGGGCCCAATTTAAGTGCAACACACAACAAAAAACGATGCTGATCTGCTGTTTGCTATCGTCAAAAATATATTATATAGGACGATATCGTACCGAATACATTGACAATATCGTACCAAAAAATTCCAACATTTAGCCGTATTTAGCGCTTGGCGGGTGTTAATTTCCACTCCTGCCTGTGAGGGTGGACCAAAGACTGTAGACCAAGGGTGTGCAGATACTTCAAACAAAGACAAAAGGATATCTTACCAGGAACAAACATTAAGTGCACAGTGCGCATCAGTTTCCGTCCCTCTGCCTTCAGTCTTCTGACTGCCTGGATGTACCTACAAAGAACAGAAGAGGACACGACAGAGTTAGGACAGAAATAAGAAATGGAGTCTGAACTGACAGTATGCAGGTTGTGTGAGCGCGTGTTAAAACAGGTGTTTCACACAACATAATTGAAAGTAAAGATTACAACAATACTGGAGCAGAAATCCTGTCTAATATGTTATCAAGGCAGTTTATACCCACTGTATAGTTACACATTTCATGTCCTGTGATCCCCGGGCATAAATGTTGCCCTCTGCATCTTTGAAAGCACTGAAAGCATCGTATTTCCAATGTTCCTGGAGAAGAGATTGATATCAAATCTATTTTTTATCTCTATTACAGATATGAACTGGATTTTAACGCTGTAAACAGAGACAGATGCCGTACCTGGTAAACGGGTACAACATCTGTGTGGGAATTCAATAAGATGGACTTCAAGGTCGGGTCGGTCCCTGCCCATGTCATGATCGACACAACTCTGCCTGGACAAACCTAAAGGCAGTGAGCGAATGACAGATAAGGCCCAGTGCCTCATTTCAAGGGAAGTATTTATTTCTGTACTCTATTTACAGCATGTACATAAATGTTTTCTACATGAATTAAATTATTAACGCACACCTCAATCTTTTTCATGGGTAGCCCAAGCTCGTCCGCAATTCTGTCCAGGAACCGAAGAGCAGCATCTGTACGTGAACAAACAGATAGCAGAACAGTCTGTTTATAGACTAACAATTTTGTGTAAAACACTAGGCAATAATTCCTGCTGCTGCTGGTCTTATGTGACCAACAGTACTGCCACAATGTCACAGAAAACCAAGAACAAAAAGCAGGCTTTCTCTTATCGCCTATCCAGCTCTCACTACTAGGGGATCCCACAAGCTCTAAGGCCAACTGGGAGATACACAGTCCCTCCAAGGTCTGCTGTTAGTACTGCCGCCAGACAAAAGAGGCTTCAGCTTTCTTTTCAGTATATGAGCTTCATACATTACTGGAAGAACTTAATGTCTAACAGACCCAGATAAGAAGTGGACTTTGATAAATCACAGCACATAAGATGATACAGATGATACAGGCATTTCACACTGGAGTTTTTTTATAAGTTAAATTACACCAACATAAAAAAATACTGTGTTGTTGGAACTGGAAAGGGACATGGCATGCATGTTGGGCAAATGGCCTCATCAAGTTTCATATTCCAGCAACTGTTTTGACTCTGACCCCAAAAAACTGAGCTCGACCCACAAAGATTAATGCCAAACATCCACCTGTGACATTTCTAAAGGGCATGGATTAATCTCAGTGTACTGTAATGAAGATGGCTCACCGTAGTCAGGGTCAGGGTGGACAGTTTTGAGACGGAGGTACTCTCTGAACAGACTCACAGAGGGGTCTTCTCCCTCAGGCCAGCTCTTTCCGCCTCCAACACCTGGACCATCTTTGTCAGGCAGCATGCTGTATATTTATTTACTCCTCTGAGGACAAGCATAGAGAATAACATTATAAACAACATAACGACACATCACAATCAAGCAAAATAACCAACATGCCAGGATCCTGTGACAAATGCCCAACGAAGGTTCACAATAAGGGAACCACGTAACGTTACTTAAACAATCGCTAGCTCCAGTTATAGCTCGTTTGGTGCCAGGCCAGCAGCCTGAACATCAACGTTAGCTGTAGTTAAAGTTACCTGCTGAAAGCTCTGCTGCTGAAGGACCAGTCTGATGCTTAAGCAAGCTAGACTTGAAGTTACTTATTAATGTCTCCTCGGTTAGCTAGTGGTGTAACGCGAGTCGCTGAATGGGACACTGTGTTTGTCAAGTCAAACACTATCTGAATTTTGTTGCGCCTCAATTAACGTTATTATGGTATGGATGGTCGAAGGTCCTGAAAGATACATACGCGGTTTCTTTCATGTTCTTCCTTGATTCATGAACATAAATAAACACTACTATAATAACAGTATTATTATTAATTTGGAGAAACACTGCTGGGAAATGCTGTCCCACACCAATACCAACACAGATACATTTCTCTGAACTTTGACCTTTCACAAAACTAATTCCACAATAGGTTAGTTCACCATTGTAATGGCAACTGCTTCACTGCTTTACCTACCTGAAGAAATCCCACTTCAAAATCTGACTATAACCATACATACCGTATACACGTACAATATCAAGTCCTTTCACTGTACAGTTTAGGAGACAATTATTAGGAAACTCACCTCTTGGCACAATTTGTAGGAATGTTCTTTTTTTGGTAGAAAAAAGAATAAATGTTCTTTTTAAACAAAAAAGAACATTTGTATTTAAGTGTAGGTAATGGTGCGAGTTATTGAATCTCACATAATAGTTTAATTAAATGTTCTGAGGGAGGAGATAACACTCAGAACTCTGCCCTTTGCAACCCATTTCTGTCTGGCCTTATCATAGTTCAAATGAATGCCCCTGAATGTAGGCTATAAAGATAATCAATAAATGTTTTGCAGTGAAAGGGTAATAACTTTTCAATTATTCAAAATGTTGAAATAACATGTTTGCTAACGATAATGGCTAATTTAATGAGCTGATGTATTAAGATATATTTATTAAAATTTTCTCTCTGTTTAATCTGATCCTCTCCAAGTTGGTGCAGTGAAATGATTCCAAATCTGTGCCAGTGATAGTAGAAGACATGAGGAAGCAGATGCCAAGACAGCGGAGAACTAACCTATTGAGTAATTACTTTGGTTAACGGTCAAAGTTACAATATAAATGTAAGTGTGTTTGTGTACATTTTGGTGTTGAAGGGGATTTTAAGGTGGGATTTCTCCAAGTTGGTGCAGTGAAACAATACCAAATTTGTACCAGTTATAACAGAATTATATCATATATATTGACAATGTTGAACTATACTTTTTAAGTAGTTAGTTTAGTGAAAGGTCAAAGTTTGGTGTTGGAGGGCATTTCCAAGCAGGATTTCTCCAAATTGATGCAGTAATACTACTAATAATAATAATAATAAATATTGTTATTATATTCATTATATTCGTGTTGTTTATAAAACAACTAAGATCACGAAAGAAAACGCGTATGTGTCTTTCAGAACCTTTGCCTTGCTCAAGGACCATAATAACACGAAAATAGGCGCAAACGAAATTCAGACATCGGCTGGTTTCACCACCGTTTCGCAACCGGTGTTTCCTGCTTGCGAGAATTGCAGGCCCCTCGTGATAACGGTCATTTTTGCTGAGAAAAGAGGTGGATGCAAATCTCGGCTGGTAGCCTACAAAATCTGATCTGCCGAATTATGCCTCCACCTCTTTAGGTCCTTTTCAGACACTTTGCTGTGCTCATTGATCAAACGGCATTATCACCACATATATTTACTAAATGTCAAGGAATGGTACTTCTGCTAAGTGTATTGAAATATTAAAGACTGTAAACGTTCATAAAATATATACTTCTAATCATTTAACACCATTGATGGACCCCACAAAGAATATCATAGCGTTTAGAAGCAGTATTTGGAGGTGCATGCAATTCTCGGCAGGCAGCAAAACTCGGCATAACACCGGCACAGATATTCGCAGCTCACGTTACAGCAGCATTTAACTGCAGGATAAGCTATATGTCTGTGTCTTGACCTATGGTGTTGACCTATAGTTAAAGGTCGGGTATGCGCTTCTGGATAAATCCAGTACCATGAAAACCACCACGATACAGAGGGAACAACAACAACAACAACACATCAAGTAAAGTCAGTGGTGACAGCGATTTACTCCCAACTCTGCTGCTACGACCACAACAGCATCATATCTTGGCAAACTACAAAGTACAAACTAGATGTCGTCGGGCAGGTAATTAAGTATTAAACTAAAAAATAAAACTGTTAATACATTTTCTTTGCCCTCATCGGTTTGTGTCCTGTTTTGTGTGTGTTACGCGACATTGCAAATGAGGGCAACCAACCTCTGTGGTTCTTTCAATAAAAGTTTGAATGAATTAATATAACGTTACCTGTTTTTTATAGTCTATGGTTAGCTGACAAACAAATCACGGCTGGATGATTAAATGTTGAGTCGGAGCTGTTTGTTCCCCCTTCACAGAGACAGAGCTGTGTACAAACGCCGGGTTGTGTTTTCTGCGCAGAGAGGACAGCGAGGAAATGCTCGCTGAATTTCACAAAAAGACTTGTAACCCACTTTTAAATAGACTAGCTAAGAGTGGAGGTAGTAAGCAAGGATTACAGGACAGCGAAACAACGATACATGTATTTAATTATTGTTTTTTTAGCTAGATATCCCCCTCTATACTCACCGTGCGCAGTCAACTCAGCGCGTCATGTACGCAGCTTCCCTGGTTCAGCTGGTAGGGCTGTTCCTGCCTTTCAACATAAAAGACCTGCCACAGGAATGAAATTCTACCTTTTAACTGAACGTTTATTTCTAACTGTTTTGAGACATTAACATAAAAATATGTTATTTCAAAACAGATATGCACGAGTTCGGGCCTTGACCAAGAAAACGGTCACAACTATATTGACTATATTTGTAAAAACTATATGTAATACACACGTTTTAACTGCTGTTACAAAAAAAGTAATGAGGTGAAACTTAATTCTTACAACAGTCGACATCAGTAGTTTTTTGCGCTTAATTTATACTATTTCATTATGTAACAGTATACAGTACCAAGGGTGAAGAAAGTATTCACATCCTTAAAAGTAGCAATACTAGATTAAAATACAGGCATGCAAAGGAAAGTTAACAATACACTTTGGGCAAGCAAGAACCAGATTAGTTCTTTAGTGGTATGTACAAGGTCATAACCCTGTTAACATTATCCAGTTTGACTCGGAAAATTTGAATTGTAATATAATTCAAATGTGTTCATATAGCCTAACAATATCATTATCCATTAAAAATGGCTTTTGATGCTATTGTATAATGCTGCAATATCCATCTCAAACTGCAAAACAACTTATATCAGGCACAGATTGAAGGTTAATTTGTCTCTGTATATAATAAGGTCAGCTGGAAGTGTAATTTTAGCATGTTGGGTCCTTGGAAGAGGGACAGCGTGCTGATATATCGGCCGAGACAGGTGAAAGGTTGTTGTCTTGCTTCTGCAAGTGTGAAACTGGTTAGAGCTGCAACTCTGCAGACACACACACACAATGACAGGCACAGTGCTTCAGTGAACATATATGTTCTGAAAGGCAGCAGTATAATAACCTCAAAACAGCACATTATATAAATACATCAAACAACCTTAAGTTCCCAAAACAACTGAAACATACAAAACACTACATTTTTGTTTTTATTTTAAGTTCTGCATATATCTTAATTTAACATTTGCACGATTGTCCAAACTTATTGCAAATATATTACATATAAGTTTATCATCATTATATTAACAAATGTGAACATTTTTTGTCATTTAATATGGTCCATATTATTTTATACATTTTTTAAATTACATTGTATCAGTTCTGTTTGCCTTTGTGGAGAACAGCATATGTTTTCTTGGAAGCTACCAGAACTGTTTGTCGAGTGTGAAGCGAACAGAAGCTTTTTAAACACAGGCACCTGCTACATCTGCATGTTTACAGTAACCTACATGTCACCTACAAAAATGGTAACAGTGAAGCGAACATATTCCATGTTTTAACATGCAAAGAGTCACATGAAACAAAACTCACCACTAAGTCTGATGGAGTTTTTTTTCCTGACAAGCTGAGCTGAACTACTCTGGTATGTTTGGGTGACACTATGGAAAACTGAAAAAATAACTATAACTTTTTTTTATTTTGGGAACTGAAATACTGTAGTGTTAATGGTCACATTGATAACAGATTTTACATGCCATATTCCATGTATTAAAACCTACTCCCATGTCAATGTTCCTTGCTTCAGGTGTTGACAAGATGAGAATAATGCGGATCTTACTATTTTTTAGCGAAACTGTCACCGCACTAAACCACCCTCTTCCTCCGCTACATATCTCACTTTAGTTTGCCAAGGAAGTCAATCAATCCTTGGTGAAATTCTCTGGGTTTGTCCATGTAGCAGGCATGGCGAGCTCCCTCCAACTTTAGCACAACGTGATGTGGAAGTTGTATGAGGTTCTTGTGGGACTGAGCACCCAGATTTGTGTCCAGGGCTCCGAACACAATCAGAGTAGGAGTCTGAAAAGCACACAGGAGTGAGAAGTCAAAGTGAGAGACTATACAACGTTTTCACAAATCCACAGACCACGGCTTTACAGTGTGGAAAAATACACACATTCATGGCTAAGTTGTTGCTGGACAATCCACCATGTACGGCAAACTTTCAAATAATACTGCAATCAGTGTGTAAGTTTTAGTGGGTTACGAATTACAACCAGTGGCTCACGGAGCATCCATGTGCTCCTCGGATGGTCCCATTTCCCGAGTTGTAAAGTCGTTCTTCCGACTTCAGTGCGTGTTCATGTGCTCTTAAGTCGGAATGTGGAATCAACATGGACGCTACTACAAAGATGTGTCGGATTAGCATTATCAGAGCGTATAAACACGCAGACATCTAGTTCACTCTACATGGACAACTAATTACGTTTCTAAAACAGTAATATTATTACAGTTACTAATCCAAGTAACGCTGCGTTACTGCACCATCCTTAACGTGAATGCGCGACTGTGCGGCAGGTCAGCAGCACCGGATTTTGTTGTTCATTTGCGCTGATAGCCAAAAACTAAAGGAAGAAAGGAGAACGAGGGAAAGAGGTGTTCGATCCACAGCTGTAAGTAGCTACTGCCATTATTGTGTCAGAGTCTAAGATGCAAAGAACATTGTCTTCCGTTGCATCTGCTAAAGCAACACTGCAACGTGAAACTTACAGAAAGAAACTCCAGCAGCTACTGTCACTGATGCTTGGACTCGTCGGGAGAGAGTGGCGTTATCGTAATGTTTTGTAAAAATACTGAATACTGCTCTTATAAATAGGCTACATGTGCAGAAAAACAGTAGTTCAAAAGTCGGGATTTACTTGCTTTATTTTTTATTTCAGGCGCTGGTGTTAAGAAACGTTAGGTCTGGGCTTTTGTTTGTTTTGTTTTGTAAAAAACACACTCCTTGCTGCTGTTATGAATATGATGTTAGTTAAAAAGTCAGGAGAGGCTGCTTTGTTTGGGGTTGAAGGGGGGTGGTAGTGAAAGCAGTGTTTCCCATAATTATCAACGCCGCCACCCTAGGCTATTGATTTTTTAAAATTTTTATTAGGCGTATTTAAAATTTTTAAAACCTGTCCAAAGTTAGAATATAGCTGGGTTGTCTCATATTTGCACAATCTTTCCCGCTCTCACCTCAATAGTTTGGTACTGCTGTGGAGTGTAACTTCGGGTGCCGACTGGTGCAATGGGAATGAAACCATGTAGCTGAGCACTGTTCTTCATGAGGAAGGGGATGGAGTAATGTCCACTCATGGAGGGGCTCAAAAGCACAGCTGCCCTGACACCCAAAGACTCCATGAACCTTGAAAGGAGGTCCACCCGATTCTGGTCGGTCTTCAGAGCGTCTGAGTCTGGCGATTTTCCATACCCTACAAGAAGAAGAAATTGTGAAAAGGTAAGACATTATTATTATTATTGTTATTTTTAAATAAATGTAACTACAAACTGTTCAGAACTGTGTTCTTTGAAATGTGTACACAGTAGATTTTGAATGTATTCAGACCGGTTCACTTTTTATTTATATTCTTGTGTTGCATACTTCAGAAAAAAAAAAAAAATCACACCAAGATGGGAGTTTTGAGTTCTTCTTAAGCTACTCTGCTCTCTACACTGAACCTGAATCCTTGAAATTAATTAGCATACCAGACAATACATACAGCGATGACAATTGTGTGTAAAAGTGATGTCATTATTATTTTCACTAACATTAGTGGTGGTTATGTGCCTACCTGGCAGGTCCATTGCTAAGGCCTGATATCCATTGGTCGCCAGCAGGGCCATCGTACCGAGTTCTTCCCAGGTTTTGGATGTGAAGGCCTGGCCATGAAGAAGAACCACTTGCAGCCTGCAAACAGAAATTGTTTTCTTCTCCGTTTCTCAGCGTTTAATAACTAGCACAGACCTGGCAAGGTGAGCATGTTATCAGCCCTGCCTGTGTATGTTAAGCATCTAAAACTTACCAACAGACGACCCACACAGCACATTACCTCCCAAAATGTTCACTTGTGTCAACTCACCTCGGCAATATCTGTCGCCCAGCTCCATCAACAGGCAACGCTTCTCTGAAGAACAGTGGAGGGTCCCCTGGGAGCTGTCCAGTGCGAATAGAGACGTTGATGGTCGGAAGAGGAGGTGGCGGGGTGGCCATCAGTCCCATTCTTTGAGCTTCAAGAGACGGCTCCATGCTGCCCTGGCGAATGGATGGCAGCAGCAGGTACAGCAGTAACGTGGCCAACAACACCAGGCCCAGAACAACAAGACGATTACGCAAGAAATTCATTTCGTCAAGATGAACGATCTAGGAAAAGTAGTAGACAGTACATTTTCTGAGAGCCCATCATTTCGATATTATTCATTTAATATTTCTATTTGCTTAATAATGTTTATGGACGTTGACATCATGATCCACCCATCCATTGTGGTTTACTGTATGCTTTTGTCAGTGTTCATTTTCTAAAAGTGTACGAGCAGTTTTTAAAACCACCCTCTTAGGTTTAATCATCCCCATTGACATATTCATCAACTATATGGCGGAGATAGCATGAACAGGAAAACAATCTTTCTCTAGACTGATGTCTCCAGATGTCAGCAATTATCTTGAACATTCACACAAAGCCACTGTAAAAGAAACCTTCTGTTCTTTTGACATTACTGAAGTGTAGTTCTACCTTCATGAGGTGAACATGAATAGTTTTAAATTCTGCATCTTAGAAAGAAAAAGATTTGCTCAAAAGTGAAGGTTTCAGTGGACAGATAAGGCCTTGGCAAAGAAGGTGAACACTGCAAATTGCCAACCACAATCCAATCAGCATTAAGCGCACAATGAACACTGCTCGAGGTGCAACCAGAAAACTGTACCTGTGGCTGTTGATGTCAACCAGGTAAGGATGGTTTGACAGTTTAGGACCGAATGTGGTTGTGCAGGGATACAGGTTGAAACTAAAAACACCCAAAGCGACGTGAAAGCTAAATGAAAGTTAACCATCCAGGATTGAGAAGAACACAGCTGTAGTAAGCGGGCCTGTGTAATTTAGATAAAAATATACAAAAAAGCTAAGATTAGCTCGATGTGACGCTCTTCTACTAACGTTAGCTACATCTCTGTATCAATGGGACGCTGTATGAGACGAGATGTGATAATGATGCAGCACCAGAGAACATACCAACACAGAGCAGATAATTGTTAAGACACGTTCACTGACAGAAGGACGAGGCTTCCTGCTTTATCGTCATGTCTTCTGCATTGCTGGTTGCCAGTGAAATGTTGCTGGAAGGCTTCGGGGTCGATGCTGGTGGTCGGTTTAGCTAACGTTAGCAAACTGAGAGGCGCTAGCTACACATGTTTTTACTGACAATAAACTACATTTACAGTCACCCTTCCTCGGACAGAAAATTTCCCATCAACCAAAAGTAAAGACTGAAACAACCACCCGAGCAAGTCCACAAATGCAAAAATATATTTGATCTACGGCGGTCTAAACGGGTCTAAACTGTCTGTTCCTCATCGGAGCACATTGCGAGCTGCACAAAACAAAACTAAGCATCAATACGTCATTTCCTGCTGAAGCGGTCAGAAAATTCACACATTTGTCAAAGATACATAGTCTATTTTAAATTAACGCACGTGTTTTCCAGATAACACGACGTGGTGTTGGATACTTAGTAACAACAACAAATAATGTGTATATATATAGATCTCTCTCTATATATACACACATATATATATATATATATATATATGTGTGTGTGTGTTATGTGTATACACACACACACACACACATATATATATATATATATATAATGACTCTAAACCATTTTGAACTTTCCCCAAAGAAAGGAACAGAAATTAGTTGATTTAAAGGAAGTGTTTGTGCTATTCGGTGCAGGAAAGGATGTGATGTCTTTTACATTGTCCATCTGCTTTTGATCTTTGGGAAATACAACAAAATTCCATAAACCAAACTTCAATGTATTTAATGTCACTTGTAGTTTATACCTGGATACCCCGAAACACTGTCTCAAGTTGAACCCCTGAGGTTTATGACAGTACTTAATTTTTAGTCGTCTCTCTTTCAAGGTACAAGGTAGATTTATTTAATATTTTACAACACAGGGTTGTATAATGAGATCTTTTGATTTCAATATGTAATACCTCATAGGCTGTCTTTTCCTGTAACTTTGTTGTAAAATGCAAACATCAGTCTGAGTCATCAGTATTTGATACAGATACAGCACAGCAAAATATTATTGCAGAAACACTAAACATGTGTTGTTAAATAGATGGAACAACAATGTTCAAAGAGCCCAGCAGTGGGTGTATAAGCTGATGATGCCCATTTAAAAGCAGAATCTTTTTAAGACAAAAAAACACTCCCAGTAGGCAACAGTCTACAGAAAATTACTGTTTTAATATTAAAATGCATTGATTCAAAAGGAGAATATGAAATGTTAAATACATTAAAATCCTGTGCAACCCTTTCATTTCATTTTCTCAGGCTTTCAGATGACACAATCAAAACACTTTGGTAAAGTAAGGCTTTTAAATTAAAGGTCATTTCCTTATTAAAGTTGAAACAACTGCTTCTAAAATGGAGGGATGGAGTGGTAAAAAAAGTAAAAACAACAAAAGCCAAACAACTGTATGCAAGTTGCAAGAAGATGTCATGTCCAAATAAAAACACACACATTCACAATAGAAAAACAATAGTACCTTTTACCTTCAACATACAGATTTCTGGACTACTACTGAAATGGTCCAAAAATCCTTGCTCCTACTCTCTCTAACCTCTTCAAAGATAATGACAAACCAAATAAATGGTTAGACCATTTTTAAAATGCTACTGAGTTAAAGGCCAAGGAAGGTACAACAATCCCAACAATCATTTCTTTTCAGACAAGATTCACAGTGAACACATCTCGATCATGACATTATATGGAAAAACACCATAACATACTGTAATGTACTGAGTGTATGCCTTACAGGTATCTGTGTCCAGCAAAAGGATATAAGTTCACCTAATGTACATGGACTAAAGACAGATTCACCTCAACAGAAAATTAGATGTTAGTTAAAGTGCAGCATTTTGAAATTTTGCAGCATACATAAAATGTTCTATTGCAATACTATTAGTGTGAGTCGCCGTTTATCAGTTGGTCAAAAAACAAACAAAAAAACAGTAAAACATTCACTTGCTCACTGGCATCAAAACTTATTTTAGGTAGCTAAATACTTTTTGGAGCCATACAGAAGTTACTGTATACATATGAAACTGCTCAGCTAGCTTCAGTTTAGCAAATATATTTACTTTAAGATTTAGGTACAGTAGTCGCTATCATTATAGTGCCACTCGCAGGAACCCCGACAGAAGCTGCAGTGCAAGCAAGTCAAACTACACACTAAAAAAATCATCATCAATCATCATCAATTTATAGCTCAATCAATACTGGATTTCTGAGGCTGATTAGATATTTGAAAGTTTAAAACATCTGATAACAGCACATCGGCCAACTTTTTTTGAACATAATCACAAAAATTTTCTAAAGGGTCCCTTATTTTGGTTACCAAATAACTGTGACAAAGACAATTTATAATGGAAAATAAACATATTTTGGGCATTTCTGTAATACAGTTTCTTGTTACTTATCAGTTGTCTGCAACGCCAATCCCAATATATCTGGGAAAAGCTTAAATCTCCAATGATCGTTTGGATTTATACTGCTAGTATCTGATAATCCTCCCCTCTGTTCTGAAGAAATGAACACATATTTATATAACTTGGTGGCTGAAATGTAACTTTGACATGAAGACCATAACTTGTTTTCACAGTGATATCCATGTAGATCAAAATACACTATTTGCAGACAAATAATCACATTAATATTTTTAGAGATCTTGTCCACACTTTCCTTTTCTATACATTTTCCTTGTTAATTAAAGGCATTTGTAGTTAATATTAGTATAAGGTATAAAGCACTGTGCCCAGCAGAGGAAAACCTCAATAATCACAACTTGTAAACAAAGGCAACCATAAAGCAAGAGCACTTTGTAGCGCAGTTAAGGCACAATTTTCAACTGAAACAGGCAGGTCCAGTCGTGTTGTTTCTATAAGCCAAAGATAACCAAAGCGATGTGAGACTCCATTTGTCCTCATTTATCACCTTCTGGTGTAGCTGGTGGAATCCAGCCGTCGTGTTATGTTGTTCGATTGTTTTCATAAGGCATTTTATCAGTTCCAAATTTACACTATAGTCCCATTGAATGTGGTGTGATAGTAGAAGTATATGGAGGTCAGGATCATTATGGAGCATGGCAGTTATGATTTTTGATTTCATAATTTGATATAAGTTAATGAGCAGTTGCCATATTGATGGAAGGACATCAGTTCCAGGAGGCGGACCTCTTGTCTCTTGTCAGATGGCATCTGTGTGTGCTGGGGATAAAAGTCTCCTGTCATACTGGGAGACCTTTGAAAACACGACTGACTGTCTGCTGCTGTCAATGCATCTGTATCACTAGTGCACAGAAACTTACCACCTTGAAGTCAAACTGTCCTTTTCAGAGCCGGCAGAAGTAGTGAATACTTTGGGCTTCTCTGTTTCCTCAGTGTAGCAGAGTGAGGAGTCCCAGTGGGAGTAAAAGGCAAAGGGGCCAGGTCCCAAAGACAGAGGAGGCTTTATTCTGCCCTTTTTCTTTCTGAGCACAGGCTTCACCCCTGTACCCACTGTAGCACTGGCACTGGAAGTGTGTGTGGAAACGAGCCAGCTCAGCTTGGCCAGGCACGCCTGTAACCTTCAGCCGTCCGCCCTGGCCGGTGATGCTGTGTGTTGAGGGGCTGAGATGCAGGTAAACGTCATTGTCTGGTATTTTGCGCAGACAGCGGCCGTGGGATTTACACAGCTCCTTACTGCACTGTTCTGCTGCTGTAGACACATTGAGCAGGTACTGGCCCAGCGGTCCCTGAAGATACTCATTTATGGCGGAGCAGCTGGCCTGCAAGCAACAAAAGAAAAGGTATATTAACCCCAAACCACTGAATACTAGGCTATTCAGCATCAAATGAGCAGAGTGCAATGCTTACCCTGCTGCCTGTATAGGAGGTGTCCCCCCAGAAGATTACACCTGCAACTCCAAGTGCAACGCTCTCACCAATGGTAGAGACCAAATCCATCTGCAAAACATTTACACCAACAGTTTAGTCATGTTCCAAACAATGAGGGATTTTTAGTGCATTTGATTTCCACAAATGAATCAATACAAATTTATATTGTAACTAAGCTAATATATATTTAACAAACTATAATGTTAACCTGTATTTAATCTAAACTTCTCATGACAGCACACTTAGTCCAAGCTGAAACAATACTTAATGTTGTCGATTTTCCACATGCTACCCATAAAACTACACACTACACAGGCATTTTCTATTCATCAGCAACATGTGTTATCCTTGCAGCTCCATCCTCCCATCCAGTGGTTAAACATAATAACTGAACTCCTCCTAGATAACATAACAAATGTAGAAGTCTCCTGTACTTGATGAATTGTTGCTCTGGCCAACTAACCTCTGTTAGGGTGGTCATCTCATTGATGTAAGTAGGGCGGGTATAAACAAAAACAGGGCGTGCTAATCCATCCCCAACAGGTGCCAAGCGCATCGCCTCCTTCACCCTGTTTCGGACAAAGAGGCGCCCATAATTTGTGGAGCTCAGTACAGAGCCCATGTATATCGACGGGAAGAACGCCGTGCATTCCATCCACAGCCAGTTAAGTTGGTTATTGCGGTCCATCTCCACAGCAGGACAGCGGCCGTTGTAGTTCTTCAGGCCACTCCTGTAGTCATGGTTGTAACAATCTGGAAACAGGTAGAAGCCCCACAGCTGATTGGGCCTCAGATTCTTGGCAAGTTTCAAAGTCTCCAGCATGAATTTGCGAGCCGACAGCTCAAATTCCTGCTGTGCAACTTTCTTCACTTGTTCCGGGGTCCACGTAGGGTTCTTTCTGGCCACCATTTCACGGGATTTATTTCGATAGATATCTTTAATATCCCAATTTCGGATCCACAATGGGCGCCACTCCTCCCAGTCAAGAACAGCTAAACCTTTGGCCAGAGGTTCACGTAAATATTTTTGCAAACCTTCAGGCATCTTTTCATAGTGCTGACTGAGGCTGGCAAGCTGTGGAAGGCCTCCGTTCACTGCAGTGCCACCATGCTCATAATAGGGATACAACCCAAGGCGTTCTTTATAGAAAATGGTAAGGTTCTGCCGGACAAAGCCCTCATTGGGGGACGCCACAATGTCAAACTGGTCCAAAGATAAAGTTACACGATGTCGGGGAAAACAATCTTCTGTTGGGGCATTCCAGGCAAGAAGAACTGGCTTCTGGGAATATAATGGCCATCTTGTCTGCTTTATGTCTGCTGAACACACAACTGTCCATGATGTAAACAGAGTCAGAAGCAACCAGGGCAGCTGGCCAGCTGTGGTGAAGAGAGAGTGAAATACAGCCTCCATGGTCACTGCTCACCTACTCTCCTCTTCCTCTTGAAAAGAAATAAAAAGCACTTTTGTTAGATTCAGCCAAAAATAAAAATAAAACCCCAAATAGTTCTAAATATCTCCACAGATGACCCAGGGAACTAAACACTTTTTCTATTGATGTCACAGATAGCACATCTAATATTTTATAGTTCCAGGTAAGTTAGTAAAAGCAACATGAACTCAAAAGCAGACTGAGTTTCAGAGAGCATCTAGAAAACGGGAATAAATGTCTATTGTAGATTATTGTAAAATGCTTATTACCAATATAACCAAGTAAGTTATGGAAATTAGAAGTCAACTTCCTCTTTGACTGAATCATTTTTCTTCGGGAACTCGGTAGCTTAAATAAGTTTGATGTTGAACACAACGAAATGTAACGTTAAAGCAAAAAGAAACGAACCAAGACATCTACTTTTAACATTTAACACTAAGTTAAATTAATAACTTCGCCAAATGAGCTCACAGTCCCATTGAAACGGACAAATGTGCTAAGTCAGCTAACGTGTTGTTTCTTATTCCTCCTGACCTGTTCCGATGAAGCTGCGGACTCGGGCTTATTCCACTCCTGTAACCTTCAGATAACTTGATTTTCCACCGCCCTGCCATGTGAAAAGTGTTAGTCATAGTCTGCTCAATCCATGTTGATGAATAAATGTAAGCCAACTAAGGCTAACACAGTTATCTGTAGAGGGAGCGACGCTGACGAGTGAAGAGTCTGTGGGTAAAACCCAACGTTGAGCAACAACAGTTCAGTGAATTGAGTTCCAGAGCAGGGGGGGTGTGGATCTACGAAACACATAATGTGTCTTGTTTTGCCGTTTGGATTATTACAGTATGAGGTTTTACTGTAAAACAAGTATTATTTAACATTTAACCATGATTATAACCCCGTCTGGTATAAATCTGAGGGTAAAATGACGCCCCAATGCCGCTCACCCTCCCCCGGAATGAAGACCAAAGTAATCTGTTCTAGCTCTGCTCTGAATTGGCTGGAGAAGCGTGTTTCATAGATAAGGCCAAGTTACACACAAGCTACACACTATATTAGTTGGCTGGGTTTTTTTCCTCCTATGAAGCTTATTTTAGCAAGTTTTATTTAACTACAGTGTAACAAATACCACCTTAATTGTTACATACAAAAATGTATCAATGAGTGAATGAATATATATATATATATATATATATATATATATATATATATATATAAAATGGTATTTTGCAAAAGCAGGGGGAACAAACTGGCTTTCAGAGACAGTCCTCACTTAAGCCATATTTTATATTGTATTTTCAGTGGCCGTAAGCATATCATAAACCGAGTTAAACTGTAGATCATTTAGCCACCATTTATAAACTCTCCAAGCTCAGTGCAACTTTCTCAGAATAGGCATGATTTCAGCATTAAAAAGATGGCAATGGCAGGTCTTCTTGCATCTGTTCAGACGAACGTCACTTCGTCATCGTAAAAGCTGTCAGGCTATTCTTCCATAGCTACATGTTCAGCTTGAATAGAGAATGCACCGAATGGTAACACTTGGCCTCTGTGATGCAGCAAACATCAATATTCTTAAAAGATATAATAAAACGTAAAAATCTGTCATCTCACGTGTGTCCAAATAATGTCTCTTACCAGCAACCTTTTTCTCCCTAATCTCCGGATGAAAGTAGTCCAGTGAAGCTGATCATTATCATAGTCTTGAAACAAAAGAGTTCCTTCTGTGTTGAAATCCACCCCAGACTGGTGTTTAAATATCCGGCAGACTCCACCTCACATGAACACATATTTTTGCCTATACTTTGCCTTTTGAATAAGGGGAGTTTCAAAGAGTACCTTTCTTTGCCTGCTTCTCTGATGTCATCCAATTCCAATCTGTACTGTGAATACATTATTCTGATGTCATTTACCGGACTCACAAACAAGTTATATATGTTTACCAGTAGTAAGTTCAAATGAAGACATTGAAAGCTTATAACAGTATATAATATAATATGTACACATACCTGGCAATAAAAGTATAAACCAATTCACAGGATTTATGCCAGACATGGCTTACAAATGAGCCTCAGGTGTTGGCTGGGACAGGTGTAAAGTTTGCTTGGGTAAACCACACACATTTAGGATATGCATTATATTCCTTTATGAAGATTTTGGCACTCCAAAACAAATTTCTGAGTATCAATGTGTTGAAACATCTGTTCATCGTTATAGTTACATGCTTGTGAGCTGTGAGCATCATGGTGAGTAATGTCACAATAACGGTTTTACTGTGACAGTTATAGACACATCAACTGCTTTTATAAGATTTTTTTATTTTACGAGATTAGTATATGGTGGCAGGTTCTTACTGTACAGACTGTAAACTCAGGTGACTTCAAACAAATGGGGTGTTGAATTTTTGTTTTGAAACACTAGTCTCTTTCTTACATGTGTAAAGAAAGATCTTACACGATGGCCATTAAATTGTCTCTAAAAGTTATGACCACTGAGAGTAAAACGCGAAGGTCAACAAACACTATGAGAATCCTGTTGCCACCAAGTGACTTCACCATATAGGGACTTATTGTAGATGCCACTACTCAAGAGCTGGGACAGTGACCATGACTCATAGCTGACTGATAACCTTTTGTTGAACTAAAAAGGGTCATTGTAGTTAATGCATTACTACAAAAAGGCCTTTTGTAAGACAAAGTATCTATTTGCACTTATAGCAAAAAAAAACACATTAAGGTGCTTTAATTGATAACATCTGTATTTTCACACAGTTTACCTCATTGCACCAAACCATTATTCCCCTTTTCAAATACACACTCAGACCACACAATAGATTTGTCTCCTGAAGACAGTGTACATACTGTACATATAAAACAGCCTTTGTTGGTCAGCAAAGCCAGAGAGTTGTTGGTTTTGCAGAGTCAAATATTTTCTTTTAACTCCGATACTGCAATTCACCTCATGGCCTTGCATATTATTACAGCTTTGTGAAAGTAAACAATAGAAAGTTATTGTACTTCCACATCTCCCCCAGACTCAGCTGAAAAAGGTACTTGCCCGGAGGTAAAAAAAAAAAAAAAAAAGCACAGAGACGTGTGTAGAGTAAAATCATTTCATGGAAGCAATAAAGTGGAGTACACTTTGGCACAGGCCTCTTTATCCTCTAAGGAGAACAATATGACAGACAGCTTTGCAGAAACCCCTTTCCCATGGAGATGGCATTAATGGCCTTCAGTTCTCTCTGAACTTCATCCATCACTCATTAGTAAACCCCCCCCCCACACACACACACTTCACTTCACTCCCCAACAACGGTTTGCCTTTGCAATTTCCTCTGCAGGTGGCTAATTTCATCACAGGTGGAGGTCAGTAGGATTATTTCTACTACATGGGTAAACAGGCCTTATCAGTTCATCTAGTGTTTACAACCTTTGACAAAAACATGAATTCTCTATCGTTAGAAAAGATTATTGGACAATTATCTTTAATTATATTATATAAAGACTGGCAAGAGAACAAAAAGAGATTTCCTCCTGTAACTTCCTATGAACTTAATCTTAGTTTTTCAGTTTGGATTGCAAATTACTAGCTGTCCCATTAACAAAGCTCCAGATGGAGGTAGCATTACACAGACTATGGGAAAAAATATTTTATCAGAAAAAATTGTCCAGAGAAGTCTTAAAACTTTGGAAATGTCTTCTATATATTTCTCTTCAGGAACTTAAAATTCTTTAAATCCCTAAATAACATGACTTAATTAAATCTTTCCATTTGTACTTCACTCAGGAAAATACGGTGTCTATCAGGTTTTTAGAAATAATACAGTTCATGACTCCCAAGTCCTTTTAGAGTTAGACATTTCACCAAGCAGGTCTAACTTCCTACACCTAAGAATAGTTCTTCGGGTCACGTCATTACAGACAGTCATACAGTATACAATGTGGGAGAATGCAACCATTGGACAAAAAAAAAAACTCCTCCTAATAAGTGGACCTTATTTTGAGAAATACATTTTTTAAAACTGGAATCAACCAATTAAATACCCAACATGTGTAACTTTTCAGTTTTAGAATGTGAAACATTCTCTCAGGTTGCTAAAACTTCCCAGAAAGAAATACCCCCACAACATAACCTCAGTGGCCCTCAGGTAGGTACAGCGTGGTGTCTATTTTAGCACCTTCACTTGCAACCTTAAATTCAAAATATTTTCACAGTTTCAGTTTTTATAGGCAATGATGTTTCCCTTGATCTTGTGAAGTAAATGCACATTAATATGCTATTAAGCTATGATATATTCATATAAAAAAGTACCATGACACAGTTTAGCATTTTCAAATTGTAATTAAAAAACAATATAATAAATTAAAAGTGAAACATAGTATGCCAAAGCAGCAAATGAAACAACAGGATCTCTTACTAGACTCTCTGCTGCTGTGTACATGTGTGGCTCTGAGGTCATTGAAGCCAGTCCATCCAACATTATAATATGACATTAATCCACTTTTTGTGGGCCTCTGATTGTCAACTCCTCCCTACACTATTACCGATAAGCAGATCCTGTTACATGCATAATAAAGCAAACCATGATGCTGTCAAAAAACTGAAGTGTGCACTTATACTTTCCCGCACTACTTATGACCGTGACAGAGGGTTACATTTTCCTTCAACTCCTCAAGTTCAATGTATCAATCCGGGAAACAATCTGCAGCAATTAATTCAGGACATTTCGTCCTGTGTCTGCACACACATTCACACATGACATGCACACAAACTGTGATCTGTAAACTGAGTAGGATTTGTTTTGTTTTTTGCCAACTTGGCCCCCTTCTAGATCCCCACTGGTGACTTTTTCTGTGTCTAACTGCACACAAGCCAAAAACAGATCACATGCAGAGGCTCAGCACACATTGCATCAGCCTGTCCACATTAAGGGCATCAAATATATCAGGAGATCATGTTATTTTAAAAGGTGGTTCAGGCTTCCAGTTGTAGGAGAAACCACAGGACGGAGTTGATGGAGTGGCTAGTCTTAGACGCTCCTTGGACAACATCAAGCTTCACAGAGGACAACTGGGAAGTCTACATGGATGCAAGGGTGGTCCAGCTTTATAATTCCCTGGAAGGACACAAAGGAGATTAAAGTTATTTGGACTGAGAGCTACCGCTGATGGGTAAAGCCTTAGTTCAGGGGTTAGAATTTCTTCACCTGAGGTGTAAGATTTTTGTGAATCCTCTTCAGCTTGGCTTTTTTACGTCCATTTTTTGTCACAATTGTCTCTTCATAGAACTCATGGGCCAAGTCGCCATCTTCATCAAAGAACATGGAGCTGCAGCAGAGAGACAAAATTAATTATCTGTACATGCATGTGTGTGACAATACTACAAGATATTACCAGAGTCATTTTAAGAGTACTTTTTAATCTAACATTATTTTCACACATACTGTATTGTGTCACACAAAAAGAAAGAAATCAGAAAGCCACTAAAGAATGTACAAAAAAAGTAGTTTTATGGTGTCAAACTCTTAAACATGTGAGCATTAAAAAAAGCAAAGCAAACTGCTTAGTTTGCATGCAGGGGTCTGCCTATGGGCTTTAAAAGTACGAGGGAAAGTTTTCTGTGCAAACATAGGATGGCCGATGGCCAGTCTTTTTTAAAAATGACTTAACTTGAGCAGATAAGAAACCATGTCATACAACATTATCACTGTTTCCAAGAACATCTACGTAAGAATACTAACTGATTCTACTTTTGTTCTTTACATTCCTGTGTGCTGCTGGGCCAACACGAATTTCACCTGCAGGGGATTAATAAAGGAATATCTTATCTTATGCATTGCTACATCGGCAGGAACTGAGTGATCACATGAATATGGAGCTATTCTCTGGAGGAACACCCTGGAAACAAAGGGGAGAAGGACCACCAACTAATCTAAAAACTCTAAACTAATAACTGAATAGAGTAAACAAAAAAGAAACTGCTTTTACTGGGAATTAAGAGGAATATCACACTGTAAGGCAATTAGATTATTAGAACAGATCAGTATATGTGAGTCTATCGGTCTGCTACTCTCCAGTCTGTATTTACCTTCGTCTAGTCAACACAAAAGGTGTTGCACCTTGGAAACTTCGAACTCTCGCCAGTGAATGCTCGTTTCCTTCTTTGGTTGGCTCGTCCGTACTACCCGAGCCAGAAAAAGGCCAAAATCCTTTGGATTTGGAGCCACTGCCACCCATCTTCAGCTGCAGCACATAATTTTCTTGGGTCACAGGACTGCCAGTGGTTATACAGTATTACTGTACCAGATGAGATGAACCTTCAGAGTACTAAAGCTATGGAAAGTGACACATGAAAGGGAGGAGTTAAGTCATTTTAGGCAATATATTTTACCATGGGCAAACAAAATATTTACAATTAACATCACCCATCTTAGATTAGCTAGTCCTGAAATGCGGTACCACAGACACATTTAACCTTCAATATGACATATGAAAACAACTGGACTATGGATCATAACACGTGTATTTGCATTCATAGCAAAATGATACTATAGATGCCATTATTCTACAGCCATTTTAATAACATATTGCCAATAGCTAACATAGAAGACACAGATTATAAAGACTGTGCCCAGGCTGATGTGAAGTCCAGTTAGGTTATAATTCGTGTCATATGTCCTTTTGTCAGCAGGCCGGTTACATGACAATGCAATCAGAAAATGCAACATTACAATAAGAGAGTCCTGCCAACGTCGCAAACCTGACCACCCTTCTATGTCCTATTATACAATCAGGTTAAATTAGTATTTGAAAATAAGAAAATGCTGTATAGCGTTAGGCAGCTCCAGTCCACAGGGCTCGGTAACATTGGCTCATCTGATCAGGACAGCTAACGTAGCTAGCTAGCTTTGACTAAATTGGTCCTGCTTGCGTTAGTTGCTGTAGCTGTTATGTCACTTTTTGTCCTGGCTGCTAACATTACCATTAGCTAACGACAGTTAGCACTAGCATTAGCCAACATGTCAACATGTTTCTATCTTATTTCACAAAGTAAGTAGTTTACTGACGCTGCCAAATGCTAACGTTAGCTGCGTTCACAACTGGCGTTTGTCGCTTCCGCTTTGCTAACGTTAGTTGAAAACATACCTAAAGTGGGGTTTGGTGTGTTCGCAGGTAAGAAATGTTCTCTGATGAATTTGTCTTGGTGGGCTGCTAAATCTGTACAGGCAAAAACACACAACTACGCTAGCTGTTTATGCAAACTAACGTTACACGTTGTTCTTCTCTGTCTTTTTCTCTGACGGCTGGCAAAGACACTATGGTGAGCTCACGCCACCACATGGGCAGGAGTGGTAAACTAGAAACCTGTACAAGGGAAGAAAGCAGCTAGAATGTGCTGAATATGGAGAAAAAACTATATCAGAGCAAATCCCTGAAGCCAGGTTCTAAAATATTGTAAAAACGAGAAGAGTGGAGGCTGTTAACGTTATAAAAGCATTTAAAATGGCCATGGTTTTGAATGAGATACAGTACAGTAACGTATGAGTGTAACATATAGGTGTCCACATACTTTCATCCATATAAGGTATTTCAGCTTTCCACAGAATGCAGACTACTGGTCTAACACACGGTCTGTCAAACACTTCACTATAACAATAACATCAAATGACCCATGATTAATTGTCACCAGTTTATTAGATAATTAGGATGCAAATACATTGGTTCACATTATCCAACGAAGATTAAAGTCAAGGGCAACTGGATTTGGTTAAAGATACTGGAAGACGTTTCGTCCCTCATCCAAAGGACTTCTTCAGTATCTTCAACCAAGTCCAGTTGCCCTTGACTTTAACCTTCGTTGGATAACTATGACCTGGATGACTGAGAATCTTCATAGACATTGGTTCACATTTTACTTTTGCCCAAATCCATTTCACAGGTTCATTAAAGTGCCAAAATTTCCAAACAGCTTCACAGAATATAAATTAAACTATATATCATGTGATAGATTACCAGAAAGACTAAAACTGTGTTTTTAATACCACTATAAATAAACTAGTCAAGCAGCATGGTTTTTCAACAAAGACCTGTATCCAGTTAAGACAGAGATAATCCATCCCACCTTCAGTTTACAACAGTGGCTCTGCTTGCACAAAATTAGCAAGGTCTAAGCCTTTAGGTAGTTCACATTCATTGTATCCCTGCTTCATAACCAACACTTAATCAAAACAATGTCATTGTCTGAGCTCTTTCTTTCCCTTTTATATTGCTGATCAACAATACTATTCAAAGAGGCAGAATGTCAACCAGGAGTAGTAATCCTCGCCATGGCCTGCTTCATCATGTCTCTAGCAAGAGTGTGGCGCTTCACAATCTGCCGTACATGCTCTTCTTCCTCGCGCTGCAGGATTCGCAAAAAGTTGCACAACTCAGGAAAACTGAATGCATCCCACTGTGGAGGGGAGACATTTCCCATTAAAATCAGTTATATATACAGTTCACATAGTGGCTTTTCAGTATAGGTTGACAGGTTTATCATATGTATTAATTATCTGCGTCGTATGGAAACTTACATTTACTTCCCCTGTCTCATTCTCTTTCAAAACCAGACTCAAGGCTTTTTCACTGGGGCCAGCACACAATCGCAGGTAGAGGGGACACTGATCATCAGACAGTTTACGCATGTACACTAAAGGAAATAAAATTTAGCACTTTAGAATTCAATACTCAGTTCTGTTTTGCTGTCACTGCGCATTTTTGAGGAGTCTACCTTGATTTTGTCTCTCAAAGCGTTCAAACAGGGCAAACTTGGCTGGGTTGTCCACCACAGTGAACTTGTTGAGCAATGCCTCAATGACTTCTCGTACACGTGTTTGGGAACTTATATGCAGGTGCTTGGCAGTGTCTTTGGGGAGGTAGAAAGATGTCCGCCGTTTCATTCGTCCGCCCTGCTGTTCTTCCTCCTGTGTGGAGCACAGGCTCTGAGGGGGAGGAAGGGAGATAGGACGGACCAACTGAAAGTGGACCTTGATGAAACCAGTGTAGGACCCGTCTTTATTCTGAAAGGTAGACAGATTTGTATTGTGAGAACTGTAGTAAAATGGTCTCATACAATGTCAACACCATCTGCAAACTATTATATACGAATAGTAAAATACAGTTCAAGTATGCATTTATGCATGAATGTATGTTCAGACAAAAAAGGTTTAGTAGTCACTCACAACCACCATGTAGAGATTGCTGTTGATCTGTGCATTATACTCCTTAATCTTGTGTTGAATCTCACTAAGAGTCAACTCCTGTTTACCCCACTCGACCTGTTCATCCTGAAAAAGAGAAGAGCCAGTACAGTACAGCAAATAGGCCGCATAGTGTCAGCAGTAAACTTGTCCTCGCAAATGAACTTGGAGGGTGAAGAGAAAGTGACAGAGAGAAGACAAATGGGAATAAAAGTAAAATTGATTCAAGCTCTTTGTTTGTAGTTATAAAATAAAGACATGATTTAATATAATTAAATAAACCAAAAGTGAAAGAGCAGCTTCGTGCCTATAGGACTGATGAATTATGCCATAGCCTCACCGCTGATCTTCTGACCTCGTGAAAGAAAGACGTATAAGCAGTAAAGTACAGTTCCAGCTCTGAACTACAGTCCCCCTGACTGCAGAATGCGTCACTTGCTGTGCTCCCCCAGGTCATCTCCAAGATTCAGGCGAGTGGGAATTTTAGCAAACCTTTTTAGGTTTTTGTCATCGCCAAAATCTGGAATTGAACAATTTCTCAGCGTTCCTCCGTCTCTCTCTTCTGTCTGGAGATTGATTGTCTTTGATTCTACTAACAGCTCTTTTGAACTCAGCATTTCCATTTGCTCCTCCCTGACAATAAAACCTCACAAAGATGTCTAAAGGGCCAACCCACTCCCAGGGCAATCTGCTTAAATTATCCTGAGAGCAAGACCTTCGCCCAGTGTTGATGTGTGTGTACAACAGCGATTCCTATCATATTTAACTGCCCATTTCACTACTCCACCAGCTTTATTTTTGAGAAATTCACTATTCTGCCACACCTTCACACTGTGTTTAAACATAGTCTAATGGGGCAATCATTTAAATAAATAAAAATCATGGTAAATCAATTTTTTAAAAGCGGGAAGCTCTCAGTCAGAAGCCTATATGTTCTGCTTTTATTGACTATTTTTTGTGGATGCGACCATGCGTCTTTCATCTTCTCAATCTTTTCAAAAATAAAAACATTGATACCTGATTAAAAGCTTTTGACTTTGCTTTGTGACTTTTTGCTTTCTGTAAGACATATCTGAGTCTGTCCTGTCACACACACGTTATAAGGTGCGGCTGAACAATGAATTTCTCAAAAATAAAGCCATTGGTCAAGTTGTGATACGGACAATTATAAATGGTATAAAATTATCCTTTTCTGTCTAAAAGGAGATGGGCCTCGGTAGGGACAGTTATTTTTCCGTTTCTGAAATAAAGGCAGCTGTTATTGTCAAGCTGCTACGTTATCCCCTCCCATCAGCTCGCTCCCAAATTACTTTCTGTATAGATGCCTTGACAATGGGGAGGTAATAAAAGCAGTATTTTTGAGGGCATATGGCACACTTATACTCAGTGGACAGCAGTGGACAATCTGGTAGCCTCCATCTGCTTTCACCTACACAATCTGAACAGAGGCAGTTGTGAGCGCATTCATTTCCCTAAAATAATGCTTATTGCATGGTTGTACAGTTAAATCATTGACGCCCAATTAATTATTTTTTAATTATAAATGATCTGTACAGTATTCAGTTTTGAAAATAATAAAACAATCCATGATGTATGACTGATGTATGACTGATGTATAGTGATTGTGCATTTGTTCCTCACCACATTTGTGTCTCTCTCGATGGAGTCGACACAGAAGTCTTCCGGTTCTGTTAACAAACTTCCATCTGTGCTGCAGTCCAGCTGGATCAATGGTCGGCAGCGGTAGTGACAAGTATAACTGCAGTCTGAGAGAGAGAAAGAGATTATTGGTTCACCATTAGAGGGTGCAAATTCGGCATTCTCAGTTATACTTTGGCGAGCGGTCAAAGCTCGTTGTGTAGAGCGCTCTAGTGTGGATTTTGTTCAGTAATCTGTCCCTGTGCTGAAAAAACATCACCCAAAACACTAACCTAGATGCATTATCTATGTTATGTAAGCAACAGGCCAACATTTGTGTATGTAGCCTACAACATTTCTCATGTTTGATATTTAATTAGATGTATATTATAGCCTGCTATTGTTACAGCAGTTCATTTCTTAGTTGAACTGGGACAGAAATGCCTCAGGCCAAATCATATAGGCAAACAAATGCATTCCCAGGCACCGTCTGTGTGACATGAAGCTTGCCAGAGCTTCCTACAGATTAGGACAAACTCCGTGATAAAGCTTCTCATGAATGGAAAAATAACACGAGCATCCTGTAGATGCTCTGGGAGCTTTGGATGGACATTATTTTATTAAGGGGTTACAGAGCTGAAATGGGTTTTAATTTGAGGGCATTATAAGTAATTTCTAATAAGGTTAATGGTTTTATATTCATACAAGTGTTCTTTACCAACCTTGAGTCAGCAACCACATTGTTTCTCAAATGTCTGTTATTAAGCCCATATGCACACGATGATTCAAAATACTGGATGTCACCGTGTCTCATGATATTAAGGTTTAGTGGGTGTTCTCTGCTTTTTAGTTGAATGGTTGCAGAAAAGTATGCTTATCATGTGCCAAACTTGAAGGATAAGGATGATGTTATTGCCAAAATAAAAAATTTGTTAGTCCATTTCTCAAAATTTTCAGACTTCCCCAACCTGTCTGTGGCTCTCAGTGCCATTTGTCCATTTGTTCATACTGAAGATTTAAAAATTTAAAAACAAGCCTCTGATATATTTGTTTAAATTGAAATATGGTTAAATGATTTAGTTAACAGTAGAGCCCTGTAATTTTTAGCAAATCTTACTCAAACAGCAGTTATTAGTGTGTTTGTTGGGAACTATTTTCAGCTGTGGATAAATACACATTTGGTGCATTAGTGTGTATTTACTGCAGCAGGAGGGAGGATGTGGAGCTGGCTAAAAATTAAGTGCAGTGCTCATGTTCATGGTACTGAAGAAACATGGCACCCAGTACCAGTTTGGCTCATTACTGTGGTTTTAATTGTCTTTGGCCACACAGGCAATCCTTTTAATTTCATTGTTGGTCTTCTCATGGGATTTGTTGGCAATAAGAAAACTACAGACTACCCTACTCATCCTTTAAACAATTTGATACAAATTCACATGCATAAGGTACTTACTGGTGCAGCGTAAACCTTGCTTAAAAAGACCCCAGATGAATTCTCCACACAGGTCACACCAGGTGAGATGGGTCTGACTGTAGGCCTGGAAGTCATGACCCATTCCAGCTTCTCCGATCTGACACCGGGGTGGCTCGATACTGACACTGTCTCCAACCAGACGGACGACATGGAAGTGGCCTGGCTGACCTGCGTTTACAGGTGGAGGGGCTGTGCGGGCCGCAGGAGCAGCCAGCTCAATGGGGTCATTTACACTGAGGTCCTTCAGCTCAATCAGCTCACATTTAGACATCCTGTCCTTGATTTGGATCCTGACATGTCAAGTAAATGGGTGTACATCCAGCCCTGAGAGGAGACAGCATTAGTGTGTGCACCTTCGCATCCTTAATGAGGATGGTGTGAATGTCCACCAGGTCAGTTTTTTAAAATATTGTCCACTTTCACTGTGGTGTGTTGTGCAGAGGAACCAGTGGCTGCTAAATTCTCAGGAGCTGCAAGACAGATTGAAATCATGCACACGTTTGTGTGTGCAATACTATTAATACATGTAAGGGTAAGTTTAACATAAAGCAAGCAATAGAAATGTATAAAACCCATGTCTATGCTGTATTATAGTATGGGCTTTTACAAATGGCTAAAGATTAACCTAATGTTATCTGATGCCAGGATTCATATGATTATAATAAAATGTGGGTCAAAATGACTAGTATAATCCTGTGCAGTCCTGGGACAACTTACACTGTTTTTCTGTGCATGACACTGAAACAAAACTGTACATTTTAGACAAAACACTTTCACCAAAAAGTAAGCCAATACCATTTAATTAATTAAATTTAGAAAGCACATTACTAAATTAAATCTTTAATATCAGAAATAGCTGGCAACACAACAGCCTACAGCTTTGATTTTAAGTTTTTAAACATTTATAATGCCATGTATAACAGCTACAGGTGCAGAGTGCAAAGAACAGAGGAGGAATGTAACTTAAGTACATTTATTCATCTACTGAGTACTTTACTTAAGTTACTTTACTTTGACAAGGCACTTTACTATTATTTCCATTTTAGCTACTCTATACTTCTTCTCCTCCTCTATGTTTCAAGGAGAAATCTTGTTTTTTTATTTATTTATTTCCTCCACTGTCTATCATGCAGCTATTGTAATTTTTCAGATTATGATGCATGGAAAACATATGATCATCTTATTCAATATGAAGTAGATTAAATTACATAGCAGACGTACAATGAGGTTCATCAGAACCCCCAACAACATTAATAGCTACTGTACATGTTGATGCATCATTGATATTACTCACCTGGTAAAAGATAAAATATACATTCTGCTGCATAACTAGTAGGCTACTTTTAGTTTTGAGATTCTATGTAGCCTAAATTTTGCGCTGACAATTATGTACTATTCCCAGAGTAAGATTTTGAATTCCGGACTTTTACTTAGCCTATTTAAGTAAAGAATCTGAATGCTACGGTGACAAGGGTTGATTTACAAACACTTCATGGCAATAAAACTAATTTCCTGAACTAAATACAATCTTCTGGAGTGTCATTAGGAAGAATAGCCTACCTGTAAAATGTTCACAGGTGCATCGGAAACTGCGTTTTATTATTTTCCCTGTGGAGCATTGTGACTTGAATATGAACAACCCGGGGCTCTATCTGCCAAGTGGGTCACCACACGGCACAATTATTCTCACAGGGCAACAAGAGCACATTGTAACCGGGCTCATCCATGCATATTTTGCTGCTTTCGCCATACATCATTTTAGCATGAAACAAGCCTAAGCATAAATTACTTCATCTGCAAAAGTTTAATTATTCTTTATCTGTTGCAAAATGCAGAGCAGTGTGTAACGGGACAGCCCGGTTTAATCCTGTCTGAAACGGGACGACAAACTCAGTTGACAGTGACACCCGAACAAATCTTCGGAGTTAACCGAGAGACAACCCGTTAAAAGAGGAACTTACCTCGTTTAATCCATCGTCGGCCCTTATCGTAGAGGAGTTTTGGAAAGTGAACGCAGTTTGTCGTTTGTTTCAGCACCGAACCGTCCCTCGCCCGACGCACGCACCTCAATTTGCGCATGCACATTGTGAGTGTGGGATTACCGTCTAATCCCGTGTGTGTATTAAACCATCCTGAGTGAGGCACCACAGGAGGAATGCCCTCTGTTCTCACTGTAGAAATACACTACAGTGTGTAGTCCTTAGTACAGTGATGGAGGGGTAAACAGATATGATCACACACTGTGATAAACGTTAGATTTAGTCTACATTTATTCATTTGGCAGACGCTTTTATCCAAAGCGACTTACATTTGAGGAACAACATACAAGCATCAACAGAGCATCAAAAACAGATCTACAACAGACAATACATACTAGTAAGAGCAGCAATAAATACTAGTAAGAGCTCATAGTACATATCACATCAGTGGGTAAATAACTAGTGAAGGAAGTAAGAGTTAACAAAAACAAGATAATTGTAAAGGGATAGAAGAAGAAGAGCACAGGAAGTGCATGTTAGAGGTTAGGAGTTAACATTAACATGCTGGGTTAATGGTTAACAATCATGTCCCAGTGAATATAATTAATAAACCCTTAATAAAAACAATGTCTGGGTTGCCAGGTTGTGAAAAATCCCATCCTCCTCCTTGATGGATTATTGTAATAAAAAAAATTAAAGAATCTAAATGGCAGGCCTAATAAATCCTTTATGAATGACCCTATATTATAGCTAGCCTACATTTGAACATGTTTTATGTAGTTTTATTTTTAAGTCTGAAGAACGATTTAGCTGGCTGTAGGCCTAAGTCTAGTTTCCTTAACTTTAACAGTAAAGTTAAAACTGTGAATTGAATGTTTGGTCAAATATCAGAGGTCTAGCTTCAATAGGGTAGGATGTCCAATATTAATAAAATCTTAACTTAAAAACTTAATGATTTTATAGGCTAAAGTAAAAATCACATTGTCAGTTTCACCAATTTCAGAAATGTATCAAAAAGGGATTTAAAGTAGTCAGTAAAGTATCTTATATGTCCTAATGAATGATAGAATTGGTCAATCTGCAACAGAAGGAGTCAGTTTAAATGTTTAATTAAAGGCCATTTGGAAACTCCTCAATGAGGAAAAAGCCCCCAGGCTCAAATATCGGGGAAGATGAAGGGCTCTTCTTACTCCATGTTATCTCTCTCAAGTCACACATACATGATGGAAGATGATGAGAATTCATAGTGAGTCTGATTTACTTCACTTTGTAGACAGAAGAGAAGAAGATCTCACAGTGACATGGACGGACCGTCTAGGTTTGGAGATAGAGCTGCAAGTTAATCTAGAGAAAAGTTGTGAGACATTGTTTTGCACGTCTACTACTTATATAGGTAGGATGTTAGTAATACTTTATTTTTAATATTTTGGGTTTTAGCTGCAAAAGTGCCAAAGCTGTATTGAAAACAAAGACATGTTTATAATTCAAGTCCTGCAATAAAAATCTTGCCAAAGCACATCAATAAAAGTAGGAAGTATTATCAGTGAGAGGAAAGGGGACACAATGGTTTGGGTTGGACAACTAAAGAAAATGATTCCGGTCAGAGAATCTGTTCTGAGAGGATACTTTATTTATTCCTGTTACAACAGTGAAAATGAGCAAAGAAAAAACTTCTTTAAACCCAATTCTTCCAAATAAATCAGCTCCCCATTCATAAGAAGTGTTACATTTAGTAGGCTATTGAGAGAACCTGTTGTTGACATAAAGTAGGTTTTATATATATATATATATATCTATAGGCTGGGGTCTACCACACCGGGCAGGACCCCAGGTGCAGACTGTGCAAGGATGCCCCTGAGACAGTACAACACATAACAGCAGGGTGTAAGATGCAGGCAGGAAGTGCGTACATGGAACGCCATAACCAGGTAGCTGTCATAGTGAACAGGAACATCTGGGCTGGAAGTTCCAAGGTCAAAATGGAAGACACCTCCTAAGGTAGTTGAGAATGACCGAGCTAAGATCCTGTGGGTATTCAAAATCCAGACTGACAAACTGGTGATGGCTAACCAACCAGACATCGTGTTGATCGACAAACAGCAGAAGAAGGCTGCAGTGATGTAGCAATCCCTAGTGACAGCAACATCAAGAAGAAGGAACACGAGAAGCTTGAAAAATACCAAGGACTGAAAGAGGAGCTAGAAAAGATGTGGAGATTAAATGCAACAGTGATGCCAGTGGTAATCGGGGCACTGTGGGCTGTGACCCCCAAACTGGGAGAGTGGCTACAGCAGATTCCAGGTACAACATCAGACGTCTCTGTCCAGAAGAGTGCAGTCCTAGGAACAGCTAAGATACTGCGCAGAACCCTCAAACTCCCAGGCCTCTGGTAGAGGCTTGAGGATGACACATACCACCCCACAAGGAGGGTGAGGGGAATTTTTAATTATATATACAAACACCAGTGACATAAATACTAGCACTTGGTAAAAACAACCCATTGTCTTGGGTGATTTTCTATCCGTGGATAGTGAGTAAATTTAACCCAGTATTGTGTTGGTACCAGTTTGCAGATATTTTAAAGATGTCTGATTTGGATTAGTGCCACCATCAGTAGGCCTATGGGTCGCAATAGGAACCCTTCCAAGGCTCCTCTCAGAAAAAATAAACAAAGACTCTCAATAAACAGTGGCAGTACCGCACGTGTTAGATGGACAGGAATAGAGAAAGAGCGAGATAGCAAAGCCCTGAATGGCCATGTTGTTGTTTTCTCTTGCTGTGCCTGCTGCCTGTAGGCCTATGCCCAGTGTGTGGAGGCCCTGCAGAGTCACAAGCTTATTACAGACTAATTGGAGCACAATAACCAGTGAACAGATGACCAGTGAGTCTGCACTGCATTGTTGGATGTGGAATGGGTGGTATTAGCCTGAGACATCACATCCTTAACCAGCCGGCGCAACAAACAACATGCATCCAAACTGATTTTACTCCCACTGCAACTTTTATCTGTCTGAATGAAAATGGTTTGTCATTTTTACAGTTATCCATTTGAATAAAACCCAACTTATGTGTAAAACCTTAAATACAAATTTGTGCCTAGATCTCCCGTCTGAATTCAACCAGAAAAGCATGTGCTTTCTTAAATGTATGTGAAGGGTCTTTCTAGGAGGCGTCCACGTCATCCGCGATTCAGAATCAGCAGACAGGATTTCCGGGCAGCCTGGTTTCAAAATAAAAGCGCAAACAAGTTTAATATTTGGGAACAGGATTAGTATTCTAAGTATTCTCAATGGGCCCCTGCCTGGATCCATGGCTATTTGTTCAAGTATCTCTGTGGGCCCTCCTCTTGCGAGGTATACTCCCCCACGCTCCCACCCTACCCCCTGTGTATCATGTCACTTGATAAACGCTTTATTCTGAAACAACTAACCGGAAGCACTATTTCTCTGCCCGGCGGAGCAACACAACAAGGTAGAGCACGCTGGATACAGTCTATGATTTAGATGCTTGGGAATAGATTCAGTCGTAAAGTTACCTTGATGTGATAGTTGTTTGGTAAGTAGACGTCTGTTAAAGTCCCGTCTTCTGGCTTCAAATCATCTAACTTTGCAGGAGGAGGTAACGGTTACGTTTCATACACCATCAGATCCGGTTCTTTTTGACTGAAACGGAACACTTTAGGTGACAACATTGCGTGGGTCGGTGCAGGTGAGGTGAGCTCCCTGGGTCCACATGAGCTGTCTTAAACATGGTTCACACCAGAGAGCCTGAACCTGAGCCTCGGGTCTACGGTTATACCAGAACAGCTTCCGCAGTGCTGACCCACTTCATCTGCTTTGTCTTCACTGTGTTCATTGCCGTTCTGTCTCGACCGGGTACAAGTGAGTCCTTCAGGTCACTGTCCGTGTTGGCATAACATTTGTTCATTAGAGTTCATCAATTGTTCTATTTTATTTCAGGTTGGTTTTCCTGGCACCCTTTCTTTATGACACTAGCGGTAAGTTTCAAAATAAATCTTTTTAAGCAGTAAACACATAGTTCAATCAAACCCTTCCAATATTCATTTTAGAGTTAAAACAGTCAGTTAATCCAGTGGTTTCCAGCTTCTCAAACATACAATTTGAATATGTATCCATGTAAGGTTAAAATGAAGGCGACCCCACAGAGATTAAATAGCTGAGTTTCCCAACCAGTCAATCAGACAAGGGCGTCATTTTGTGTTGAAATGGGGGGGGGGGGGGGGGGGGGGGGGGTTGACGTGATGATGCACAATTCTGGGGTCACGAGAACAAGACAAGATATTTTACAACTTTTTAGAAGAAATATTTATTGATGACATATAGGATTGGGGGTCTGGGGGTCCTCCCCCAGAAGATTGTGAGCATTAAACACTTAATTTCCTGCATTCTGGAGACATTTTCTGCACCAATTTATGGTGGAAATGTCTTTATTTATATAGGGGGAAATACAAAATTCAGGTTGCAGGTGACAAATTAAAATATATACTGGAATATAATGCAGTAATCAGTAGCTTTTAGTTGTTTTTTTTTATCAGCTTAGGTAACTCTTCTATATTTCTATATTATCTTATCTATATTTACACTGCAATGCAATTTTTCAGAACATTTTTTACAAATGCTTTAAAAAAGTGATGGGGACAACATCGGCCATTTCAAAAAGTGGTGGGAACATGTCCCCAGCATCCCCAGTCTAAGTGACACCCATGCACTCAAAACTAAAAAACTCTCTTGGATGAGGGACGAAACGTCATTGAGTATCTTCAACCAAGTCCATTTGCCCTTAATTTTAACCTTCCTTGGATAACTATGACCTGGATGACTGAGAACCTTCACTGATAATTTGAATATGTCTACTTGGGCTTTGGGGATATTGTGATGGACATTGTATGGTATTTTGTAAACCAAAATATTCATCGATTAATCAAAATTATTCAGATTAATCAGTGAAGACAATAATTGTGAGTTGCAGCCCCACTTGATTTTCTTTCCTTTTCCACTAGTTCTCCTTCTTCATGACAGAAGCCATACTCCTTTTCTCCCCCCATGGCTCCCCCATCAAAAGGTTTCCTCACAAGACAAAAGCTCGTGTTCACTGGATCCTGCAGTGCCTCTGCGTGTCTTGTGCAGTCCTGGGTCTGGCGGCCATCTCGTATAACAAACACCTAAATGGTAAACCTCACTTCACCTCGTGGCACGGTCTGCTGGGCTTGCTCACGGTGTGTGTGGTGGGGTTTCAGTCTTTGGCGGCTGTACCTCTCATCTACCCCTCTCTGGCCAAAGGCTGGTCCCTGGCCAAACTCAAACGCTACCACGCAACCTCTGGACTCATCACATGCCTGCTCGGCAGTGGCAGCGTGCTCCTTGGCCTCAGCTCTACCTGGTTCACTGCATCTGTCAGGGAATACACCTGGTACCTGTCAGCACTCTGCCCTGCTCTCACAGCCCTTGTCATTATGAACCAAGTCACCAGTGCGTACATGGCTAAGAAACGGTTGCAGTCGTGACAGGAGACGGGCTTTCAACACTGTAACAGAACACTCACTGAATACTTATGTCAGTCTTGCCTACAAGTTTTCATGTTTTAACCGCATGCATCAGTTTGATTTACATGAAAGTGAAAAAGGAACAGATTTCTGCAGCTGTGTTGAAGACTTTGGACCTCGAATTTTCATTTGACAATCACACACAATATTTTATATGTAGGAGTGCTAGCTTTAGTTTATGACCAAATAACTTTCAAATGAATGACATTCCCATCAGCCTCAGCTCTACTTGTGTTTAGTGCTAATTGACATGCTTAACTAAAATGGCAAACATACCTGCTCAACATCAGCATGTTACCCTGCTGGTGTTAGGATTCAGCAAAGCATTGCAGTGCAAGTGCATCCTCAAAGAGCTGGTAGCATGGTGATAGGCTCTTAAGTCGTGTTTTAAGACTAAGCTGCTTAAATGTGATTGATTTAAAAAAGGCTCACTCAAAAACACAAATGAGAAAATAGGGTTTAAACATTCTCTAGACCACAAACCGTGTGAAGAGCAGAGGGTTTTGACGCAGCATTGAGTATTATATTGGGAGATAAGAGTTTAATGATAAAATAAAACATGAAAACATTTGTTGGACATATTTAAAATTTTTGTATTTCAGGTTGCTTATATCCTGCCTTTTGACCATTTGTCACCTTTGATTACTTATTTAGCCACATGTTTGAATAAATAAGATAATAAATCACAGAAGATCTGGTGTAAATTAAAAGCATTTGTAAATTATTCACACTGCAATGGAGGAGTGTTTTATTGTTAAAATAACATTGATAACACAGTCATATTCTGCTTCGATCTTGGCTGCATGTACGAAATTCTTACTGGATCAGCCGTCAATGGGTCAAAGTGAACAAAAGGTTAAAAAACGTAATTACAAAAAAAAAAAAACAATATATCTTCCATCATAAATAAATACATTTCAGACACTTACACTGAAATAAGGGAAACTGCCAGGTGAGTGGATGCCAGTAAGAAGTTATAAAAAAGCATTTTTAAAAAAATTTAATATTCCCATGAAACATAAAAATGCAAATAACTGACGAGAAATGGATGACAGGTTTTGTTTTATAAATGGATGATTCCCAAGATTCAAATGCAGTGTTTCCAATGGCTTGAGAAGACTGAGAATAAAGACATGGCGTCAGTATGATGTACCTTGCACAGTTCGCAAGCAGATATGATCCTTTTTCCAAGTGCCAGCTCCAATCTGAAACCACCACAAGTCCCCAAGAAATGAGAAAAAAACTTGAGTTGTCCTTGATGATAGAAATGAAGCATCCAGAACAACAGGGAAGGAGCCAGTAGCAAAAATAACCAAAAGTGAACAGTACTCAGACTGTGGGAGCAAAAGGTCCCTACAACATAACATCTCCAAAAAAAAAAAAAAAAAAAAAAAGGGGTGGGGGGGAGGAACGTCATAGGAAGTGACCTGCTGTTTCAGGTTATCCAGTGTTTTCTAAAGGCTAAAAACCACGGCGTCCGGCCTATTTTACCAACGGAGGAAAGGGAATTTCCTAAATCTACATACCTTGAGGTGTCATCACAACACAGAAAGACAAGGCTACAGAGAACAGCAAAGACCTAAACTCCCTAAAGCGCCGCAGACCTACACTGACTGACACTACTCACAGAAGCTACTTACACTGCACTGCTTTTAAAGAGACACCTCTGTGAAAAGCTACCACCTAACGGCACTGTCAGTTCGGTAAGGCCACCACACCACCTGACCTGGCTCTGTCACAGTCACAGGTGGTTGTAATGAAATGTGATCTGGCTTGATGGTTGGGGGCTACATTGACTTCAGGTTTTTATACACCGAGGCTGCATGAATGCAATGTTTTCTACAGTTTAGGTAATATTTGTTCTCAGCAAGGATCTGTAAATAATCCAAAAGAAACTACATGTTGGGTGTAGGCTGACTGAGGGATGACGTATCAACAGATGGTGGGGACGCTATAGTTAAAACTGCAAAAGAAGACAGGTGACCAGCTTTAACGAACGTGCTAGCAACATTAAACCTTGGTTTGCGCTCCTTTTTGGCATTCACGCTTGGTGCTTTTAGTCACTGTGCTCAATCTGCCCCACACAGTTTTTTTCTTTAGTTCGACACCGACTGTCTGAATGCTCAGTAGTTCTTCTAACAGATTTGTAAAAAGGACGTACTATGATAAATGCTAAGACTCAAGACTCCTTTGTGTTATTTAAGGCTAAAAATGAAAGAACACAGTCCGAATCCTTGTCCCAGCCCCTGTGTTATCAAAGGCTAACATGAAAGTACATTCATTTTTGTTTTAAAGGAAAGGGGGGAAAAAACAGTCAATTATAAAGTTAAACGTAAATTTGTTTCCCCAAGCATAAATGCTAGGGTGTATTCATTGTCATGATAGTCACTGTGTTAATGAACCGTCTCCCTACAACCAAAATCTACACACTGCACAGTATTGACTTGTAATATAAACAATGATAATGACTGCTATTTACAAAGTATCAACATGTTCAGTTATAGTATCACACATAATATCCTTTCAACAGGGGATGCTACAATGTCTATCAAATTGCTAAAGATTAAAATATGCTCCGAAAGCCTAAAATTTGTTGATAAAGGTAAGACTTGAAGGATTTTCTCTAAATATATTGTGAACTGGATTTTGAGGAAATATTAACGCCACATTCTGTAGCCGCTGTTATTGTGTAGTATGTAGCTTTCCAGTTTTGTTTACTAGAACAAGGAAACTGTGCTGAAGAAAAATGAGTAAGTTAGTGTTCAGCGCGTGAGTACGGCTGACACGTGTAACAGCAAGTCAAATTTTGCTTTGCCCTTGACTGTTTCACAGCAATAAGTCATGAGACAATCAAACAGGTTTTCATCACATTATTCCACCTGAATTCAGAGGAAATTAAAGTAACAGCCCAGCGAGGCCTTGCTTAAAAGTGTAGCAGGAGAGGCTGTGCTCAAAAAGCGCCACCCCGAAAGATTCAGCTGGTCCCCGTACGACAAAGGCCTGTTCCCACTGCTCTGATGCTCCAGCTGAACAAGTCTGGGATATTCAGCATAAGGATTTTTACTCTGACTTCGTTAAGTCATTAAGGTACAAGTTGATTCTCTCATTTGCAGGTGAGAGTCTGTGTGTGTGTGTGTGTGTGTGTGTGTGTGTGTGTGTTAGTCGTTTAATGAGACCATTAGGAATGGGAATGTTCTTTTTTTGGCCCCCCTCTGACGTGATTTGAACTTCACAATCTTTTCTAACATTGTATGTGTCCAGGATAAACATAAATTTTTAGTTCCTGAAAAGTTAGTTTTTTTACTCATTGTAGAAATTCCCCTTTTCCACCTCTTGACCGCCCTTGTACTCTGATGCGTTTACACATTCAGAATATAACAATGCATTTTACCATCAATCATCAATTTAGAGGTTAAGGCAGATAATATAAAAGAATTTCTTTAGTTTGTTTAATCATTCCCATCCCTAATGTACTTTGTTAACCATGATTGATAAAATTGCGTGTGAAAATGCCTCTTCAGGAGTCTCTACTGTCCTGTCACCTCTATAACGTCGTCATCAGAACTGCTGCTGCCATTCTCCTTACTCTGATGTCTGTCCGGCTGGGTTAGAGCTGCACCCAGCAGGCTGGAAGTTGGGTTGTTGAAATGGGAGAGGAAACTGGATGTAGCAGAGCTGGAGTTAGGCGCAGAGAATCCTCCAGACCGGGAGAGGAGAGGGGAGGGGAACATTCTCGGCTCAGGGAGCAGCGACTGACTGTAGTTGAGAGGGAAGCCTGACGAAAGCAAGCCAGACATGTTGGGATTCATCAAGTACGGAGGCAGAGAACCTGACGCCAGGGAGGAAGAAGTTGCTGCCGAGGGTGTAGATGACATAGGAATGGTGGTGGACGCCGAGGAGAAAACAGTGGGCAAAGAGGACGAGGAGGGAACGGGAAGGTGTCCGTTCCCTGTGGCAGACTGTCTCAGTAGGTCCGAACTTGCAGAGGGGAACATTGTCTGTAGGTCAGCCAGTGTTTGTCCTGGTGTCTGACGGAATGACGATCCACCACTACCACCCATCAGAAGTGGATGACTCATGTGACTAAGGTTCCCCAGCAAGGAGGAGGAGTTCAGACCCACGGGAGGAAAGCTGAGGCCACTGGAGCCCATGGACAGTCCAGCAAAATGTGTTGCAGCAGATGTGCGTTTGCTTCCTATTTGTGTGTTGCCCTCGCTTTCAGTACTCCTGCGTTTGCTGGCACGCATCTCTAAAGCAGAGCTCAGCAGGTCATCACCGACCTGCCTGCCGAGATCACCAGTCTGATTGTTCTGCAAACTGCCTCCATCCCCTGCTGTTGCAGCCGACACGTCTGACGGTGACTGCAATTCATTCCCCACCCCAGTGGAGGCATCACCTGTGGATGTCGTGTAGCGGCTGATCTCTCTGAGAATCTCAGAGCTTAAGGGAGAGGAGGGCCGCTGCTGCCCATTGGGGGATTGCTGCTGTTGGTCCACAGGGGATGAACAGCCATTACTAACTGGATGGATCAGGGAACTCTGGGTGTCTGTGGAAGAGAGAGAAATGTCAGGAGGCATGCACATTGTCTCTGCCTCTGAATTATGTATCAGTCCCTCCAGGAGTTTGCAGGCCTTTTTTGCACTTGTTGTAGTCTAAAATGCCTGAAAAAAAATGAAAGTTGCAATGTTTTGGGGTGCTTATTTGCGATGAAATTGTTGGAATAAGTGAAAAAAAAAGCAAATGTGGATGTGATATTTTAAACTAGAATTATAGTTGAATCATTAAAACAGTCCCTCCAGGATGTTGAGGGCCTTTTACAGTTTTGGTAAAGAAGATCTGGATCCTGTTTTTCCACGGTCCTTTGCCGTTATTTTTGTCAGCAAATGTGAGACAGTGGTATCAAGTGGAAGCAAGATGGCTGACGTATGACAATGTTTTATGGGAAACAACAATTTTAGGAAAAGTTAAATGTAAGCCAAACATGTAATTTAATGTGCAAAAATATAAGAAACCGAGATAACCCTGATGACATCATATGCGTCATTTCTCAGGTTTTAAAACGCTCTCTCCAGAGCCACAGAAGACTTCGCACAACAGGTAATCTGAACGTCATGTGTTGTTTAGATAGTAGTTATGCGAAGCTATGTGGCAGAACCCAAGAAGAATCAACCTGAATGTGTACCTCTTGAAGCAGCTGACCCCCCGCCTGCTGGTCTGCTGATCTTCCCAGATCGAATGGCAAAAATTCTTCCATCATTCGTCCTAATGTAGGTACCTGTGGTGGAGAAAAAAATCAAGTGAAGGAGGCAGCAACTCAAAATCCTTTGTATGCAGAGAGCAATTGTTGTGTTGTTGCAAATACCTTTAGATCCTCTGATAACATGGATGCTCTCTCCTGCAGTAATGCGAGCTTGAACATCTGTTGAGCTGTTGGCTCCTGGGATTACAATATCTGTAGATCCGGACAAAATGGCTGATGTCAACAACATTACATTTTACAAGACACTTTCTTTTTCTGAAAGATGAAATGGTTTGTTCAAAATGTAACATTTTGTGGGTGATGTGGCACTTTCAATGATCTAAACACGTTACCAGTTGTGGTGACGATCCTCTGCACATACACTCCAGCTTTCTGCAGGAAGTTGACAGGCAGGCTGCCAGCAGAGCTGGAGCCAGCCATGCCCATGCCCACCTGGCGAGGCATCATGGGAACTGGGGTCGACTGGATTGGCCTGACGCTTGCCACAGGCTTATCGTCTGGTCTTGCCGTGGGACGCCTGAAAATATGAGGGCTGAACTCATGAGACGCTCGCACATTCTCTAATAATTGTGACTAATCTGATGGAGAAAACAAACAAATTCATGTAAAGCTACAACCTAAAACAAACCAGCAAAGTTAATGGTAGTTTTGTTTTAGTTTTTCCAGATTTTTAAAGGGGATTCTGTCCAGGGTGGACATAAATGCACAGACTTCTTTATACTGTTTAGTGAATTGTAATGCATTGCACCACAGAGTATCAGGAAAACACTGCTGGTTAGTTTGTGTTTGTAGCTGAAGAGCTGAGCTAGTCAGGAACAGTTTTAATGTGAAACAAAACAATAGCATCTGTTAGCCACTAAGCCATCAATTTAATGAGATGCCAAAAAGGAATGCAAGCTAAACCACGCAGTCTGAAACCCACCAGCCGCGTTGGTTAAAGGCTGGTATGTTTGTGAGCGACTGATCGTTGGTTGGGTAATAGGGGGCGTACGATGGGCGAGAGTAGGGGACAGAGGCTCGTTTCTCATCCTCGTAGCTCTTCTTAGCTGCTCTCTTCTCTGCTTTGGTCAGTTTTGACTCCTTGCGGTCCACCAGCAGAGACTCGTGAGGGAAAGGTTGCTAATGAGACAAGTGGAAAGACAGAAATTTAATTACAGTTCGGATTTGCCATGCAAGAGGCAGGTTGATCTGACAAACTCATCACTAATATGGGATTCACAATTTGAATAAAAACAGTCATACTACTTTCCTTTTTCTCTCTCTCCTGCTCACTTATTTTAACAGACAGACTCGGGCCCTTTTCAGATCGGATTTTAGTTTTACTAGGTAAGTTGGGGATTTCTAACAGTTACTAGAATTTCTGTAAGGTTTTTATCACATCCAAATTGACCGTGTCAATATTGCTTTCAGGGTATGTGCTCTCACACAAGTCAATATTCTACTGTAAATCATTGTGAAAATAGAAATTACCCTATTTCACAATACTATGTTGAACTCTTCAATTAAGATCTCTGCCAAGTTCTTTTCTAGTGTTTTGTTGTTAGTGGTGAGTAGGTCTGCAGGAATCTGTGATGTGCAATATTGCTATTAAGGCTGAACGATTTTGAAAAAATATCTAATTGCAATTATTTTGTGAGATACTGCAATTGCAATATGATTTGCGATATTGAAGGAATAATATTTTTTACATAATTATTCTCATTTTCATTTAAAAACGTACTTAAATGATTATGGTGCGATTCTTGCAATCTCTGATCTGTACCAAACAAAGATGTCTTCTTAAGTCTGTAGAATATGTTGTGTAGGCCAGGACATCTCTGCTGTACGACAACATTTAATTTAAAATGGTATTTTAACAAATATGGCACCTCCTGCAATTTGAAAATTGCAGTAGGCCATATTATTTCACTAAGATTTCGTTTAATTCCTCAGCCCTAATTGCAATGATGATATGACTTGCGATAAATAAACAAATATTATATAGTGTGCATATTAGCTATAACAGGATTAGAATTGAATATTTTAAAATGTAACTAAATATTGTTTTGAGAGCAGCAACTGCAACGTCACTATATAAAGAACATAATATCTCACTGGAAACAAATCTACAATAATCAAATAAATCATTTTTGTGACATCAAAGTACCGAGTGAGGTTTAGAAAGAATGGAAAAACTCAGACGTGAGTCAGTATCACTCCTTCCTCCTATTCTCTGTCCTCCTCCCTCTGTTGCTGACGTGGTTCACTGCAGGTAGTGCTGGTAGAGAGAGGAGTGGCTGGTTTGTCTAAGCCAGCAGCTAAGTTTACAAGAATCTGCCAAATGGCATGTGGCAAACTAAGCTAAACAGTTAGACTACACTACAGACAGCTTTAATTTTAGCTTGTTTTTAACAATCTGGTATTGGAGCTGCTGCACTGTGCTTGTGTAAAACCAAAACACAGCGGCTGCAACGTGATAAAGAAAAACGGCGAAATATATTTAGTGTGGATGTTTATAACGTGATGATGATGAAAATTTGATTTATCGGTCAACACTGTTCTGAGGCATTCAGCAGTGTTTGTACTCTGCAGGATCAAGGCCACTGGCCTACCTGGACGTAAAGTGAACATATACTAAGAACACACCAGAGCATCAAAACAGTCAAGAGTGGTATTTACCAGAAGACCAGCTATATTTAACATTGAACCACCAAAACTGCCTGTCTTTCACAGTCTAGGCTTATGAGTAACACCCATCATGCAACTGTACCTTGGTGATGAGGTGTGGGTAAAGATGACATGCTTGGTACATCACTGCTTCAAAGTCCTCCCGGGATGACAGGGAGATTTGGTCAGGTTCCTCTTCCACAAAATGCAGCAACGACTCCACTTCCTTACGAGTGAAGTTCAGCACTGGGTTCAGGTCATCCACCACACGGTCTATAAACACACACGAACCCAACATTTAAGACTCGTTATAATTCAGATAGATTGACCACATTAGATCTGGTTAAATATGTATTAGTAGTGCTTGTATAAGGGCTTAGTAACAGTTCCATGACACAATATCAAGTCAAGAACTAGAATAATGTGAGTGGATACTAAAAAGTGAGAACTACTATGTCTAAACAAACAAATGGTTAGCATGTACAAATCTCTTACCAGACATGCCCTGTTTGGAGACTTGTCTGTCGTATATCTTCTTCTCCAAGGTGAAATCACAGACAAGGCGGTAAATGTAGCAGGGTTTCTTCTGACCATAGCGGTACACCCTACACACCGCTTGGGCATCGTGGCATGGGTTCCAGGAGGCATCAAACACAACAACGCGGTTGGCCCCGATCATATTAACCCCCAAGCAGCCCGCTCTGAAAGAAAGATACAGAATGAATGATAAGATTTCTGCCAGTTTAGGAAAAACTACTAAAAAAACAAAAAACAAAACAGAGAGCGGAGACACATACCTTGTAGAAAGTAGGAAGACCCATGTTGTGTTGTTCTCTGGGTCATTAAACTGATTGATCAGTCGCTCTCTTTCTGAGGCAGATGTACTCCCATCCAGTCCTGCAGACAGAAGACACCACATCTTAAGCATTGAACACACTTTAACTTGCAGCTAAATGAAGGAGACTGTATTGTGGTAACATTTTTCATTAAATACTTGTTGTTCATGTTTAATTATGAAGATTTCTATTGAATTCTTACAGGAGAAGTACTTTTCCATCATGGCAGAACAGTAACATGACTGGTGGATGTAGGTACAACATATAGAAAAGGAACCATTTAATCTTTGTTAAATTGCAAATAGATTGCTTCTTAACGTGTTTCCAGAGCAGAGTGTAAATTTGCCAAGACAAATGATCATATGGGAGAACTTGAGAAATGAAGAGATACTAAATCAATAAAGACCATCCTTAGAGGTTTCAGAGGTTTGGAAGGAGAGCACAGATTGGATGACTCACTGTAGTAGTTGAGGTTGCGAACCCAGTTTTGGCTCTGGGCGTCAGAGGAGGCGATGCCTGCTGGCATGGGTCTCTTTGATAAGAAGTCCTCAATGACACTCAGGGTGGACAAACTTTGACTAGTGTGTAGATAGCAGAAACAGATATGGGGTGAGCGCGCTTTGGTATGAAATACAATAAAGTTATTATGTTATAAAACAGGTCAAATGACTGCAGGGGTCTGTACATTGGTATACTCAAAGTCAAAGTCAAGTCAAAAAAAAAAAAAGATTAATTGTAACATTAATCTTTTTTTTTTTTTAATGTCACATTACTGCGGTGTGACCACCCTTTGCCTTCAAAACAGCATAGGTACACTTGCACATACTGTAGTTTTTGAAGGAAGTCAGCAGGTAGGTTGGCCCAAACATCTTGGAGAACTACCAACAGTCCTACTGTGGATATTGGCAGCCTCGGCTGCTTTTCTCTCTTCATGTAATTCCAGACAGACTCAATGTTGAGATCAGGGCTCTGCGGGGCCAAACCATCACTTCCAGGACTTCTTGTTCTTCTTTAGGCTGAAGATAGTTCTTAATGACTTTCACTGTATGTTTAGGGTCGTTGTCATGCTGCAGAATAAATTTGGGTCCAGTCAGATGCCTCCCTGATGGAACTGCATAATGGATCTGCCTGTACTACTCATCATTGAGGAGACCGTTAATTCTGACCAAATCCCCAGCTCTGTTTGCAGACATGCAGCTCCAAACCTGCAAGGAACCCCCACCATGCTTCACTGTCGCCTGCAGACACTCATTCTTGTACTGCTCTCCAGCCCTTCGTTCAACAAACTGCCTTCTGCTGCAGTCAAATATTTCAAATTTAGTCCAGAGCATCTGCTGCTATTTTTCCAGCACCCATGTTCCTGTGTTTTTTTGCATAGCTGAGTCACTTGACCTTCTTTCCATGTCAGAGGCTTCCACTAAAGCCACTTCTGACCAGACTTCTCCACACAGTAGATGGGTGTACCTGGGTCCCACTGTTTTATGCAGCTCTGAGCTGATGGCATTGCTGGACATCTACTGATTGCTAAGGTAATGTAATAAAGTAAGGTAAAGTATGTGTCTTTTTTCTGCTGCAGTAAGTTTCATCTGGAAACCCCTGTCTGCCTGGGAGAGATCTTGCTGATGCAGTATACCTTGTGTTCCAGCTTCACCTTGTAAGCTGAGTTTGGCTGTTCCTCACCCAGTTGTATTCCTCCTACACAGCTGGTTCTGTTTCAGTTAATGATTGTGGTTCAACCTACATATTGAATTTATGATCATTATCACCTGTTTGGTGTAGTTGTTTAATCATACACCTGACATTATGCCTACAAAAATCCCTGACTTTGTGCAAGTGTACCTCGAAGAATTGATGCTGTTTTGAGGGTAAAGGGTGGTCACAACAAATATTGATTTGATTAACATTTTTCTTCTGTTCACTCACTTTGCGACTTGATAAATATAATCTATTAACGTGTCTATTTATGAAAAACTTTACAGCATTTTGGCATGCCTGCCTAAAACCTTTTCCTAGTACTGTATATGGCTACAAACAACCACCAATTTTCTTTCACTAAAGGCCATACTTCTGGTTAATTGTGAAATTCCTACTTACAAAAGTAACCTGTAAAAGAAGCAGGGAAACATCATAAAATGTAAGATTAAAATACTAATTTCCAACAGTTTGTAAAAAGCACTGAAAGCTTCAGAAATGTCAGATTAATTAGTTGAAGAGCAAAGTCAGTCTCTGTCTAAGCTGCTTAAGGGTGGATTTGTGTTTAATGCAATGTACATTGGGCAGAGGTCTTACCTGAAGACCAAAATCTTGTCTTTTCTTCTCACACTCTCATCAATCAAATGGAAAAGCAGAACCATCTTGGCAGAGTTCTCCAGAACTCCTGTGTGGTAGTTTGACATTATGTCCTTTGCCTGAGACATATGAATGGGAGAAAAGGCTGCTGAATTAAAAAGGCAGTGTGACCCAGGAAAAGAAAGAAACAACAAACCTCTATACGGACATGACAAAGATAACATGTTGGTATAGCGGATGTATCAACACTGAACAAAGTAGTATTTTTTTTTTTTATATTTAGTAGTATTTCAGTACTTGGAAGGTACTTGACGTTTAAAATAAAGATGTCAAATCGAGTCTTTTAGCTGAAAAACTGAGCTGTCAAGGAAACTACTTTACATGAACTGTTGTCATAACATACCCATTCATATGTGATGACTTGATTGGCTCTATCCTGAGAGGGATTGAGTGGTGGCAGAGTGTTGTTGACTTTGCTGTTGCTCGAGTCGGCTACTTTGGCTTTGAGGCAGCGGGGGTTACTAGCCGAAGTAATGTCGTCCAGGTCCAGGTCCTGCTCGTTGGCCTGATTCTCCTTTTGCAGGGCTTCATAGAGGACGTCTGGGTGATTCCAGATCTGGAGGGATCGGGGGGGGGGGGGGAGAAAAAAAAAAAGTCTTTCTTGATTAAAAAGAAATAAATCCACAGCAGTATTTTAATAGTCACAGCAAAAATGAACCTGATTCCGCTCTGGAAAAGGTAAACAGGTTTGGCTGGCCATTCAGTTAGGTTTCTACCCAACAGCAAAGAAAACAGTCTCACCTTGCAGCATACACAGAAGGCCTTGAGTGGGTTTAGACCGAGCCAGCCACTGTTCCCTGCTTCTCTAAAGCGTTTCATGAACTCGGTATACAGCGCCCTCTGAACGGGAGAGAGCCGCACCAGGATCACATGCTCCTCCTTGGAGGGAAGCTGGTCTCGCAGCACATCGTGACCACGTCTGTAACCCAGAAAAGCATCACAAAGAATATTGATAGGTAAGCATCATCCAGGCTAGTGTGCTCTCTTTCTCGAACGTCCAATTTCTAAAATCCGGCACTGACAGAAAGTTTACCTCTGGACAAAACCCTCCAGCAGGCTGTGCAGCACGTGGCTGCGGTAGCGCATCAAGCGGACATCTTGAGGCGTGCTGTCCACGCACTGTCCGTTCAGAATGGGCCGCTCAAACATGTTGCTGAACTCCTGACGCGTGCCTAAAAAGTCGGGTCTAACAAAGTCCACCATGCACCAGTACTCGATGAGGTTGTTCTGCAACGGGTAACCTGTCAGGACTACTCTGCGCCGGGAGCGGATGTTCTTCAGAGCCTGTGATGTGCTGGCATGGTAGTTCTTAATGCGATGACCCTCGTCACATATCACCACATCTGGGCCAGGCCGCGCGATGGCCCTTTCAATACCTGAAAACACAAAGAGTCTGTAAATATAAATTACACTGTAAATTTATGCTTGTGTTTGTATCCCTGATGCTCATTTTACTTTTTCTGACCTTTCATGAGTTCCTGCTGTCTATCTTCTTCATCCAGGTCAATGATGATTGGCCCCGCGGCCTTCTTCGATTTCCTCTTCTTGCCCATCACAAAACTCTTCTTCATGGACAGCAGGCGGTACATCTCATAACCCATCAGCAACACCCCTCCATCTCTGGACCACTCATCTACAACTTTGGCCCGGGCCAGCGTTGTTCTGCAGGCCACACAGTCAGCGTGATTAACAGCTCATATGTTAGACAATAAATACTTATCCTTGCACACAACATGGCACATTACATACTTGTGCTCGTCATTGAGGATGTGAACTTTGAACTGGCGGCCTGTGAGGAGTGCAGGGTCAGTGTCTGGGGAGAGGGACTCTTGGGGTGGGAGCCAGAGGTTAAACTCCGTCAGCCAGTTCTGAAGTGTGTTCACCTTTTATGAAGGAAACATAATTATTAGAGAGGTAAATTAAATCAGTGTTCTGTGGGAACAATGACTACATCATTTCTTTTAGGACAGTAAACACTTCCATTACTCACAGGAACAATGGCCAGCACAGTGTGAGCCTCAGTATTCTTCAGTAGGATGTCAATGAAGGAGATGACCTGCAGAGTCTTGCCCAACCCCATGCTGTGAGCGAGGATGCAGCCAAAGCCACTGCTGGTCTTATACCGCTCCAGAGACTCGATGAGGTTATCATAGAGAAACCGGATTCCCCCGATCTTACAAAATGAGGAGACCGATATTTGAGAAAAAACAAGCTGGACTGTGGGTTTCTGTTACTGAGAGCTTATGTTTTGAGAGAGAAAGAGACAGAGATGGTCGTCATACCTGGTGAGGTTTGACGGCCCTGGCCAGCTGTGGAGCGAGGTAAATGTCTTTCTCCTCTGCGGGGTGATTTATATTAACCAGCACTCGACCCTGGGCATCAGGCAGATTCAGAGCGTCGTTGATGTGTGCCCCGCTGCTCTCATCTGAGCCGGTGGCACCATCAGCATCCTCGTCGGCCGACTCACTGCTTATCTGCAGGGCGTCCTCGTCCCCAGAACTGAGCTCGATTACATCTGCGTCAGAGGAGAAGCAAACACTGTGTAAGAGCTTGTTTGTTTGTCTGGAATCACTTGCGGGGAAAAAAGCATCATAGTTTCACAGAAGGATCATATCTTACCATCTCTAATGGCATGTTCCGGCAGTGTGGGGTCCACTTTTTCCTCTTCATCTGCACTGCTGTCCAGACAGATCACATCCTGCTTGCTCAGGAGAGCAGGGACCAAGTGAGATACTTCTCCCAAAAGTGAAGCAGTGTCCACTAGTGGAGAGGTGGAAAAGTATTGGGATATTTAGCACAGAAAGTACACAAAAAAAAATTAATCAAAATTAAATAGAACGGGAAAGGTGTAGCTTCACTGATAGAGGGTCAGTCACCTAGCTGTGAGTCTGGGACAGTTGGGGCTGGCGTAGGGAAGTCCTTCCTCTGCTGCTCCAGACGTTTTCGCCTCTCCATCTCCTCCTGTTGAGCAGCCTTAGTCCCAGCCTCCAGCTGATCCTCTTTCAGCAGTTTTCTGCAAGCATAAAGAAAAAGTTCTGTTAGATACAAACATTAAAGTATATTATGTAACATACCTGATGGAAACTATAAAATAGATGAATGCACCTGATATTCTTCCTCATGTGTGCAGGCTTAGATGGCTTTGAAGGTTTGGAGCCTTTTGAAGACTTTGAGGATTTGGTTAATTTGGAGGCTTTTTGTTTCTTTGTTTTGCTAGAGAGTGGCTTGCTCTGGCTCGAGTTTTCCGGGCTCGTTGGAGGCTGGGAGCGGGAGGCAGGTCTGGAGGATGGACGGGACGCAGGCTGAGACGGAGGCTCTGAGGATGGCTCTCCGGAGGTAGCTGAAGCGGAATCCCTGCCATCCTGAGCTGTTTCAGTACTCCCGGGTCGTTCTTGAGAGACAGAATTTCAGTTAACTTCTTCAAAGACTAGTTAACAAGCACCAATTTCTGATGTATATGTACTTTTACATGTTTAATCTAAGTCATGATGAAATCAAAAGACAGCAGGTACAATTATTTAATTTCAACTATATTCATCATTAACTAGACAACACGCATTATCTGTTAACACACTGGGATGCAGTCACTCACCAACACTATCATCTTCGTCGTCTCCATCATTTTCATCCTCATCTTCCTCCATGTCCTCAATGTCCTCCTCTTCCTCATTTTCCAAATACTCCTCTTCACTGTTAAGGCTGGGCTCCAGGTCACTTTCTGAAATCGCCTCTTCAGACATGGCGTCTTACCAGGCTCTCAAAGTATTACCTACACACCTTCATCAGGAGCCCTGAAATATTAAAACACATCTTTACATTAAAGTAGTACAACTAGCAATCTGACAATGAGATTTTACAACCAGCAAATGTTTTAATTTCTTTCTTTTTTTTTTAATTGATGAAATAGTTGCACTGTTAACCAATTATTAAAGTTGACATGGCTTAACTTTCTTTTCACCAACTAATTGATTAAAAGAGTAAATCTATAAATCTTGTTTATTGTTAGATCTTAAACATACATCAGATATGTAATCTGGGGTCAGGCCAGAGAGAGCTTTGGACACCAGGAGCAAATTCTATAGTAAATTCTGTAATGAACAGGTCACTAGTGGAGATGTTAGAGAACTGATGTGATATGACTGAACTATTTGGCTCTTAAGGGCAGCATTTGGAATGAGCTGAAACGGTGTAGACGACCAACAAAAAGTTTCACAGTTGTTTATAAGTGTGCTTCCCTGTTGTGTCTTTTCCCTGACGGTGCCCACACGGTCATCTCTGAAATTGCTATACATAACCTAACTTTATTCTAAATTAAGCCCTATCCCCAACCAGGGGGTAGTGCTATGGGGGTCTAAAAAATAATTCACAACAGACTTCAAAACAAGAACATCAATCTGGTCTACTAATAACAAAGTGTTTCAGAATCTGACTGGGACACAGCATTCTTTAAAATACTGAGGTCAATCAATCGAGGTATTTAATTTAACTTCAAATATGCAAAGACCTGCTGCATCGGAGTCCTTGTTAAACTGTCCAGAACATACAGAAAAGCCAATACTGGTAGTATAGCAAACGTCATAACTAGATGGAAAATCGATTTATACATTTAAAGCATATGGTATGGTGGAGGCAATAGACATAAGGTCTGACAGCAGTATACATTTTGTATGAAAGTGAGTCCCCTCTCTGGTCAATATAGGCTATTATTATGAGGTTCCTACAGTCCTCTGACAGTATGTTTACATTAGAATATGTCACACACTGGATGTCAGACATATGAGTCTATGATAGAGAAACAATGCTGTTGTGATCAGTGCGGAATGAAATGTTTAAAATCGAAAGTGTACGTTTTACATAACATGACCCACAGGGTGGATTTCGAGCCGAGGATGGAGGCAGCTAGCAAGTAGCATGAAGCTACCTCTGCAGTTTATTTGTTATCATGATGCTGTTAGTGTTAGTTAACATTAACATCAAGCACCTGTCGTTAGTTGGCTTATTGGGCTACGTAACTGAATGCATGTGTATGCTATTGTTCCTTAGGCTGAGTCGGCAGACCAGCGTGCTAGCTAATTACACAACAATAAACGCTAATTCAAACGCTAAAACCACGTAATTATTGAATTGTTTCATTGTCCATTATTGAAAGCACAAAACGAAAGTTGTTTGTAACTTGGGCTGAAAGAAAATAAGCTTTCCTTACCGAACCCACTGTTTTGTTGGCTGTCGTAGGGAGATACCAATCTTATATTGTGTAACGTTCACGTAGCTAATGCTAGCCTGGATTACAACCAGGCTAACACTTCGGCTAACTGTTAGGTAACGTTAGGACGCCGCAGTTAAACTCAAACTCCAGGCGGTTGTTGGAGCTTACCTTATCTGCTGCTACAATGTACTCTTCAATAATCTCGCAGAGTGCACAATCAATCAATTGATACGTACAGTAACTGTGTAAATTAACTGGTAAACGTTACTAATTTCCAAATTTTACAGTGTGACTATAAATACCGTCCCTATAGAGGTTACTCTAACTAAGGTTCCGGGGCAAGGAAGCAAATTAAAAAATAAAATAATCGGTCAAACTCTTGATGTTTGCAACAGTTGTTTTGGCTGCTATTCAATATGCCCTAATTTATTTTCTTCCGCAGTATATGGCACCAGCAGGAAGGATGGAGCGGTTTCGGAGAAAAACTGAAATTATGGATAAACGAAAAGTATTACATTTACATAATCGGTTACCTTACCTTTTATATAATCTGTATAAAATTATATCACCCTCGCTATTATTTAGAATGACGTCGGTTTTGTCTTACATATATGTTATTACAATTTGATTTTAAAAAGTACACCTAATAAACAAACACACTAAATACTTTTACATTAATTCGTTGTTGTGCTGTATATAGGTTAGTTCCGACTACCGGAAGTTAAGGTAGGACTATTTTTTTGCGACCACCCGGCGTTTCTTGATGACGTAGTTTGTAGGCGGCTAATTCTGTCTATTGTGTTTATCTTGAGCCCACCACAGTTGTCTCGTGAATGGATAAAGCATTGGCGTTAAAGACTCTTACCCCCGTTTGGACATGGACTGGAACACATCTTAAATATTAGTCAGCTGTGCACAAATGCAAAAATGAACAAAGGGTGGCTGGAGCTCGAGAGTGATCCAGGTGAGAAATGTCGACAGACAACACAGCTAACTAACGTTAGCTACCACTTAAAGCCAGATGGACAGTTTAGCTTCCTGAGCAGCTCGAATTATTACGCTTAGAAATAAACTTTAATGCCAAACAAGATTAAAACACCGTTAAATAGAGTTTTGGTGTGTATTGTGTTGTGCAAGTAGATTTTATGCGAGTAAACAAGGTCGAAATATCAGAGAGACCAACGTTATCCGCAGAAATTATACAGTGGGCTTTCATTTGCGGTGTTTTCTATGTTAGTTAATCAACCCTAAATAAAACGTTTTATCATTTCAGGACTGTTCACTTTGCTGGTGGAAGATTTTGGTGAGTAGCTTATACACAGAAGCTAAACCTCTGTCAGTGTTGCAGTGTGAATAGCAATACATCCAACCCCTGAGTGTGGGGATAATAAAGCCAATTGTTTTTGTGCGTGTCTCTATTCTGTAGGTGTCAAAGGTGTCCAAGTAGAGGAAATATATGACCTCCAAAGCAAATGTCAAAGGTATGTAACTTGTAACCACTCAGGTCAAACCTAGTCTGTGTGGTGAGCAATAATTAAATAAATAACCTGGCAGGTATGCCTGGAAGCGACCTACAAGCTCATGTCTAATTAAAACAACCCTCTTTTTCTTGCGCCTTGTTGGACTATAGCAACAAAATGTGAAAAGTGTCGTTGACATGTGATGTTCTTTCTTAGTCCGGTCTATGGCTTCATCTTCCTGTTCAAGTGGATTGAGGAGCGCCGTTCCAGGAGGAAAGTTAACACTTTGGTGGATGAGACCTCTGTCATCGATGAGGAAATTGTAAATGATATGTTCTTTGCTCATCAGGTAAGTGTTTATGTGATCATAGATGTGGGCAGTTATTGTAGTTTATGCTGTGATGTTAAGTTTTGCATTAGTGAGCAACTGATCTATATTTGAAGTTCTATCCTATAGCAGATTTCTTATGAGCTGTCACATTATAAATATTAGTAATAATGTAAATAGGAAGCTTGTGAGGAAATTTCATTCATTGTGAAAATATAAATTGGGACTAAATAGCTGTTTAACAGCACATTAGATAATTGTTTTAGTTTTGTGACAAAACCATCACAAATGGCACTCATAACTTATCAGGCCTCAAAGTCTTTCAAGACAATTCCTATCTTATTTAGACTTTAAGTCATGTATCGAGTATTGATTTTATAAATTGTAGGAATTTGTGAAAAGGGAAAATTGCGGTACTTCTAACCAGCAAATGTTTTCACAATATATAATGTATATTGTATAAAATCAACATGCATACCATAATATCAATAACAATTCTGCTATTATTAACAGATATAGTAATAGTAACTATTATTAATCAGCTGAAGGTTTCAGCACAGTACTTCAATACAAGAAATGTCTTAATCTCAAGAGACTGCCACAGAAGGAGGGGACCTTGTCAAAGTAGACGTCATAATACATTTAGCTGCTTCCAGCCCTTCAAAATCCTGACCTGCCTATTCACAACCTGCAGTGATGCACAAAGCAACATAATTAATAAAATGCAAATTCTAACCTGGACTTGTGTTGTTGCTGTAATTTTAACATCTAGCTGATACCAAATTCATGTGCCACCCACGCTTTGTTGAGTGTGCTTCTGAACTGCAGCGGCGTTGAGCTCGGCACCACTCTCAGTCGCATGAAGGCTTTCACAAAAGGCTTTAGTCCAGAGGTAAGATGCCTGTCTGTTATTTTGAGTGGAATTTAATAGTGTGCTTTTTTTATTCACAGTTTTCGTTTGAGAATGATATCTTTTCATTATTTATCAACAGTCACCTTCTTGGTCTCACTTAGTCATATGTGCAGTCTCTCTCTAAATCTAACTCTCTTGATTTAATGCCTTTTTCAGAGTAAAGGTTACGCAATAGGAAACGCCCCAGAGCTTGCAAGAGCACATAACAGCCATGCCAGGTATTTAACAGTCAGTGGTTCCGTTTTAAATGTCCAGGTGTCTCTGATTCTGTGGAGAGAGGGGAAAAATCCACTGTGATTGGTCTACCGTACTGTGGGATATGTGATGCTTTGTGCATTCATCAGTTTCTCAAACTCTCTTTCCGTGTTTCTATGGAGACCGGAGCCCAGGCACCTGCCGGAGAAACAGAATGGGATCAGTGCGGTGCGGACCATGGAAGCCTTCCACTTTGTCAGCTATGTGCCCATCAAAGACCGGCTTTTTGAGCTTGATGGACTCAAGGCTTACCCCATTGACCATGGTACGGCTACACACTGACGTAGAGTCTTGCTCTTGTCACACTGATTTGTAGCATTTAGATTGCCATGCTGCCACAGAAAAAGCCTTAGAGGGAATGCATATGTTGAAAATAGGTTTCATTGCATTAATGCATTTAGTGTAGTTCTGTTAAATGCTGCTGTTGTTAAACGTGCACACACACACACGCTACTCAAATAAATAAAGGATAATATTTCGCTCTGTTTTAGGGCCCTGGGGAGAGGAGGAGGAATGGACTGATAAAGCTCGGCGGGTTATCATGGAGAGGATTGGCCTGGCCACTGCTGGGTGAGTCCTGAGCCAGTTGGCTCAAACTGTGGTGGTTCACCTCCTACACACACACACACACACACACACACACACACACACACACACACACACACACACACACACCCTCAAGGCTTCATTCTCATGCTGCTTCTCTGCTCTTTCTCAGTGAGCCGTACCATGACATTCGCTTCAACCTGATGGCAGTGGTGCCTGACCGCAGGATGAAGTATGAGTCCAAACTGGAAATTCTAAAGAGGAATCGGCAGACTGTTCTGGAGGGTCTGCAGAAGGTCAGGAAATGCTGGAAGTTTCCTCACAGGCCCATTACAGTGCCACAGCTCCTTCAGTGACAGAACAGTTGGTCATGTTGTCTGTGGCTGTTGCAGTGCAAAGCCTCAAAATGGAAGTTCGTCAGCTGACACATGGACACATAGTGTGATTAGATGACAGACTTATGTGAGCAAGAGAGATTAGGATATTGAGATCATAGTAAAATGGAACATATTTTAACTTTGAATGGGGGAAAAAAAACCCAGAATAAAAATGGATTCACTGTTACTGTTGTCTTCAGATGATCCGGCTCACTCAGCCCGAGCTTGTCCATGACAAGAAGCAACAGGACTCTTCCACTCCTGATGATGGCACCACTGCATTAAAGAAAGAGGCAAATGTGGTGCCAGTTACATCACAGGGGACAGATCAGGCTTCTTCAGGTACTTTAGTTGCCTTTATTTCTCCAGTCTTTGTTGAAATATATCTTGTAAGTTTTATAGTGGGTTATCATAAACATTTAACTGAAATACTCTCAACTCTTGTTTAAGATTCAGTGGATGAGCCAGGAGCTCAGTCTAAGGATGCACCCAGCCCCTCGGCAAACACAAAGGTCATGGGCAAACCACCAGTCCCCACAGGAGGTGCCCAGCAAGTCACTAGTCCCAACCCCATTGTTCAACGCCTGCCTGCCTTCCTGGACAACCACAACTATGCCAAGTCTCCAATGCAGGTAAGAGGAGAAGTAAAGTGTATAGGTTCTGGTTCAGAAAGGTCTATTGTTGTATCCAGTGTGTGTGTTCAGCACTTTCTTCACCAATTTCCAATAAAGGCAGAGAATCTTCACATTTAAAAAGAAAGAAAAGTTTTTGCATACTGCTTTAATGTTTGTAATGTTGTTGTTGTTTAAAATGATTTCAGCAATTAATCATCAAAATTGTTGCCAGTTAATTTCCTCTTGAATCCCTAATTGACTAAATGTTTCAGCTCTGGTTGTGGTCAGGACTTATAGTATTATTTAAAAATATTTATTAGACATTAGCCTCTGTGGCTTTCACATGTCACATCATTATAATATTTTTCAGCCAACAAACCACATGTACCAACATCAACACCAGAGCATGTAAACAATTCAGTATATCTTTAATTTAAAGGTGTCTTTCTTATATTATTTATCTGGGGCAGTTAAAATCCTGTTTTTTGGATAACACAAATTTTGTTTCCATTTTAAATAGATTTTAAGGGTTTACTGCAAACCAAGTTTGACATAAACAGGCTTTCTTTGCATTAGTTGGCTCAAGAAAAACCTAAAACCCCAATCAGAGATAATGGGTATCACGACAGTGGTGAACATTCTTTGTTAAACCAGGTTTTCATCATCAGGCTCTTGACATTGGCATTTGACATTATTTGTGTCTTCTTCCACACAAAATGGACTGTTCGCGTGCTGCCGATTTCAGCCAGAACAGATTGTTATAATGGAAAGTTATGAAGTCTGAAAAAAGCAACATATTTTTTTTCCTTTTTTCCAGTCGCTGTACTGTTGATTCCTCCTATTTATTTCTAACGTGACAGCTGTACATTCAAGATCTTAAACTTTAAACTTGATACATTTAAACTTGATATTCAAGAAGTGCATTTAGGATATGTGGAAATCACTTTAGTTTTTCCAAATCAAAGTGAAATTAATTTTGTTTTTTGAATATTATCAAACAACATAATGATAATTATTAATATTATAACAGACTTATCAAGTTTCTATTCTGTGCTCTATTAACTGCAATACCAGCCGCGTAAAACAGAGTCAGCTGCAAATCAGTACCAGCAAGCATAAAAACATAAGTATGCATTTTCTGCATCACCAACTGAATGCATGTGGGTTCCTTTGGCAACGCGACACATACAGTTTGTGCTACTACTGTAACTGCAGGAGTTTGTTACTAATAAACGGCTCAACAGGTTTGCACATTTAACGTATTCCCTAATCTAATAACCTGCATCACTCCATAGAGAATATTCTCAGGAATAGAAAGAGTGGCGCTTTTTACGTCCGCTTTAAATTCGAATCTCTGAACACAACTCCTTCAGAGCAGGTTAGGTGTGCAGCACAACATAGCATGGTGATCTAGCACAAGTTGGCCACCTTCGTGACATGGAAGACTCTGGTTTTTGAATCAGCATACCTCGCTAATTAATTAATTTCGCTTCATAGTACATTTGATACCTTTGATCTGTCTAGTTGTGTCAAGAAGCCCTTTTTATGCAGCCCTTTACACCCTTATACCTACCCTCACACATTTGCTAAAACAAAGTCAGGCGTTACATTGAGAGTAATATGGAAACACTAATATTGTACTTTTCTTGCAACCATGAAAGATCATACATTGCCCTCTGAACGTCTCAGATCTGACTTTGCGACAGCTCACTGTGCGTGTTATTTCTCTCTTTCTCTTTGCTTGTCCTCTCTGTCTTTCTTCCTCTCAGTCGCTCTCTCTCTTGCACATTAGATTTATAGATTTATGCCACCTTACACCTTTTTTATAAGGTGGCACTATTCAGAAAATGCAAACCACATACAATACTGTAAAACTGATATGAAGAGGATTTTAGTTTACATGTCTGCTCTGTTCCTGTTTTAAGGCAGCTCAACTTTTATCTCTAGTGACCCAGAAAAACATTCAGTGGAGGGTTTATTAAAGATGTCTGATTTACAGGAAGAGGAGGACCTTGCTGCTGGAGTTGGTCGATCTCGAATGACGGGGCCTCCCCAGACCCAATACTCCGATGATGAAGATGACTATGAGGATGATGAGGAGGAAGTGACTGGTTCTGCAGGCGCATCTAACAGGTATATAAGAGGTGTATATAGGTCTATTTAATAGGTCTAATTTCTTCTTATGTGTGTGGTTATGACCTGACTGAAGGAGGCTAAAGTTCTTTGAATTACTGCTTTTTGTGTTTTGTTATGTTTCACACTTGCTGTCTTTTTAGATATAGACGGAAGGCAAGTCTGCGCACACGAACTGGACGGGTAGGGACTGGAATGGAGAGCCAGATTGCCCTCACCGTATTGGCTGAGAAGCTGAAGAAGGAGGCTCAAAGGAAAGATGCCTTGAACACACCCCTTTCTGTACGCACAGAAGGGCGCACCGGTGGCATTTGTATCACATCTGCTTCCCAGCCTTCCCCCACACCCAGCAACGAAAGCACCGACACCGCCTCCGAGATTGGCAGCGCCTTCAACTCCCCGCTGCGCTCACCCGCGCGCTCCCAGGCCGCCACGCGCCCGTCCAGTCCGGTTGCATCCCATCTGTCTCGTGTGCTGTTTGGAGAGGATGAGCTGCTGAGGCTAGACTCGAGACATAACCGTGCTGTGCGAGAGCTGGGTCCCTCTGTCAGCGTGGCCTTGTTACACCTGAAAGAGGATGGAGTCATCTGCGCTCTCCCTCCATCTGGTGAGTACAAGAGAATTGTAACTGTCGTCCATGTTATTTACAAAGGCAGTTTAAAAGCCTCTGCTGAAGTAAGCATTTGAGTCAGTCACTTGGTATTTAGAGTACAGTCAGAGCATATTAATCATGTTAGACAGTAGAAGTAAACAGTTTGGGGTGACCTTAATGAGAAGAACACGCACTGCTTTTAATAACAAATTGTCTGCGTCTGGCTACTTATGATAGATTGCTTCTTTATCTGTTGCCTGTTCAGTAGATTTGGCCGCTGATGGCACAAAGCAGCCTTGTACCTCTGAGAACGCAAAAGACAAAGAGCAAGCACGCCTCGAAGCAGGAGAGAAGGAAAGAGTGAACGAGGGACCATCTGTGGAGGTGAAAGAAGAGGAGAGCAAAGATGGAGCTGAGGTGAGACCTAGCAAGGAAAAGCCCAGCACTGTGGAAACTGCGGCAGATAGCAAGCCCCCTGGGGAAAAGTACACTCCCAAAGTAAGTCTTAGAATTTCCTAGTGTCATACGCATGTACCTTGCAATGCTTGTCAGCCTGCCAACATTTTTTTACAACACAGTACTCTAGTACTGTACACCGAGCAGTTATCTTATTCTGTTTCTTGCAGGAGCTGCTTGCACTGCTCAAGTGTGTAGAGGCTGACATAGCCAATTATGAGGTGTACCTAAAGGAGGAAGTAGAAAAGAGAAAGAAATACAAAGTAAGTTTTATTTACCTGGAACCAATCCAATATATTGTTGTTTTTTTTTATTGACTTTTAATCAAAATGCTCTCATTTGTTCAGATTGATGATCAGAGGAGGACTCATAATTACGATGAGTTCATCTGTACCTTTATATCAATGCTGGCCCAAGAAGGTAAATCTCATCATCTAAAAGGTCTTTTTTTGCCCTCCTTTACCCTTTCATCAAAACCACATTTGAACCTTAACCTTAACCTTAAGTTCCACTTAAATTCCCGGGCTCTCTGTGGTGGATCATTTGTGTCCATCATTAATGTCACACACAGTTTGGTCATAATTTTTGTACATGTCAAGACAAATAACAAATAATTTATTTCAAACAGAGGTTCTGGCTGTTAACACTTAAAATAGATCCACCAAATCTGAAATAAATACAGAGCCACATTTTTACTCTTAACCACCTTCACACACAAAAACACAAGGTTTGACATTGTCACACGCCCTTCCATATCCCTCCTTTAAAACAAGAAAGAAAAGACTAACCAGGCATATACAGGAACGTAGTTACCTGCTAATCTGTTGTTTTGTTGGTATTTTTCTTTTATAATTTCTTTGCTCCTTAATTAATTCTGACTGCATGTGTCCTTCAGGCATGTTGGCCAGCCTTGTGGAGCAAAACATTTCTGTGCGTCGTCGGCAGGGAGTGAGTATCGGCCGCTTGCACAAACAGAGGAAGCCTGACCGCAGGAAACGCTCTCGACCTTACAAAGCCAAGCGCCAGTAATTACAAACAATCATAACTTCTGTGAGTAACTTACTCCTGTGAGCAGTGAGCAGTCACCGCAGAAAAAAAGAAACTGAAGCACTCCTCAAACTCTCATAAAGGCAGTTTTGTATAATATTTTAGTGAGAGCCTCCTCTTATTCGTGAAATTGACCATAGTTCTTTTATCATTTATGTGTATATATATGTACTACCGTTTTAATCTCAAGGTAAATGTTCCTCTTTCTTGTGCTACTACTATTGACAGTTTGTAAATATGAACAAAGACATGTCCCCAAAAGTGATGCGCCTGAATATATTTTTCATCTCTCAAAGTATTCATTCTTATGGAAAGAACCTCTGTCCAGTTGTGTGGTCAGTACAGTTTAGTGTGCCACTAAATATAGAATTTGGTAACATTTAAGTCAATATTTCCTCAACTGTATCCTTTGCTGATGTTTTTATGGTGCCAATGAAGTGTTGAATGTTTTGACAAACAAGGCCATGTGTTTTATTCATCCATTTCAGTTATCTGTTCACTGTAATTCATTATACAGCATGTTTTAATCACATTCTTTACGGACAATTTTAAACTCAAGAAGTTGTGATCCATCAAGTTTCTTTCTTTCCATTTGCGTGTCTTTAGCTGAAGGTCTCTTGCTGTGTGTGTATGTATCTTGAGGTCCTGCAAATGGAAAAACAAGCTCCTGTGTTACTTTTGTACCTGAAATGGATCTCAAAGTGAGTGAATATTGAGTCGGATGTGTGCCCTTGTGTGTTTTGTACATATGTATCTGTTACTTGGCTCACCTGTTCACTGAGTTCTGTTGCTCTTTGTGCTTGCCAATTTATTCTTCAATAAAGTCAATGAGAATATTTTGCTATAATCCAGATTGCTCTTTTGGTGGGCATTTAAAATAAAGCTCTACAATGGTTGATCCAGGATAACAGTGTTTTAACAATTGCAATGAATAGATTGGTATAGCGTTCCACCTCAGTATGACAACATGTTTACAAATGCTAATCCCAAAAATTCTTTTATCTTAGTAGGTTCATCAGATTAGGTTTATTTTCTTAGATGTATTAGATAACAGTAAGTGTTATATTGTAGTGACAATTGGTGTACACTAGGGAGAGCAATCATTCAGAGACCAGTAGGACCATCTCAGAATAGTAACCTTTTCGATGTTGTGAGGAGAGCCTTTCACAGTGAAGTGGACTTTGGATTTTCTGCAGAAGGAAGTTGTTGCACCATGGCTGTGATGTGCACGTGTATTCAGATGAACATGTAGTATTCCTAGTGTTTTAGTATTAGCGTTTTGCATTGGCCAGAGCAATCCTTATTTTCATCTGCAACATTTTTTGTTATATTTCATTTGTAGTAAAATACTGTCCAGCTGCAGTTTATTACTTTGCTGAATGAAATAACCCACATTAATTTGATGATTAGTTTTTACATTTTTAACTTACCACTAGATATACTATATAGATATAGAGATTGTGATGAGTAAAATAAAAAATCTTAACGTGAATTTCTGATCCATTTTTCCAGGTGTTTGGGTGGTTTGCATTTTCTTTTCTTTTGACACTGTCAGTTTTTACCTTACAAAATGTTTGAGCACAGGTATGATCTTATAATAACGCCACTGGCAGAGTAGTAAAGTACACCCAGTATCCTATGTGGTAGCTAAAAGCAAATACCCCTCACCCACACATCTTTTGTGAAGCAGATGTTTGAGTGAAATGTAACCATACTGTATTGGTATTTCACTACTCTTTGCTTGTTATTTGTATAAGAGGCCCAGACCAAGATCTCCAGTTGGCTTCATCATAACTTATAACGTGAATGGGGAACATAATATGCTATCTATAACCACATTCAGGAGTTCCATGTAGGCATTTTTACTCTGTCTCAGACCATTTGAAAAAACATGTTTCCAATGTTGACTTTGTCGCTTGTCTGGAATTCTTTATTGGTAGTCATCTCATATTTAGATGAATTCGTATGCATAGTCCATCAAACTCCAGTGAGAATAAAATTATTGTCATTATGAATGAATCAATCTTCATTTTTCTCTATTAGTTGATTAATTGCTTGGTATTCACTATGTCAGAAAATAGTGATAAAAAACACCCATAATTCCCATCATTTCCCAAAGCCTTACACCTGGCAGATTCAAACTGCTCATGTTGTCAATTTAACAGTCCAAACCCCAAAAGTATGTAGTTAAATGTCACAAAAGACTAAAGAAAGCAGAAAATATTTACATTTCAGGAGCTGAAACAAGGAATCTTTGGCGAATTATCGATTCAAAAGTGGTTAATTTTCTGTCGTTTGACAAATTAATTAAACGACAAGGAGATCGTTTCAGCTCTAGAGAATGTTGTGATTAAATGATCTGTAGCCTATGCCCAGACAGCCTAACAGTGGACCTCTTGTAGGCAGATAAAAACTTGGCACGAAGATGTGTGATGTCTCCGGACCATCATTCAGCTAAAGAAACTATAGGTTTATGCGGGAGAGACGTGAAGCGAGTCAGGGAGTTCTCTGTGGTCGCCAGTCATGTGCCACAGAGGGATCAGAGGTATATTTGCGTGGTGACTTGAGTCAACCGACCGCTGTGAACGCGCACGTACGAGCCACTCAAGTTCCCACCCATTGCGTCAGCGCGCTCCCTCACCCTCCCCGTCAGCGCGCGTGCTCCGTGTGGGATGCTGAATTGTAGGTGATGATGGCGGAAGGGGAGCAACGCTGAGTTTCATCTGACAGCTGTACAACCATCTCCGACACCGTTTCTCTCCGTCGAGACCTTTCCCGAGGCGATGGGGAACGAAGCCAGCATGGAAGGGGAGGGACAGGCGGGGCAGCCCGGCTCCGCTGTCCCTGCAGCGGCGGCTCCGGCTTCCATTTCAGCACCACCGGACTCTGGACAGCTCATCAAGCCGAGCAATGGAGCGCCAGCCGGAGGAAGTGGGGCTGGACCCGGGCCGGGGATTAACAGGTAGCCGCGATAGCTTAGGGCGCTTCTCCGCCAAACGCGGAGGAAACACGGCAGCGTGGCGTGTACCGTACATCTGTACGGTGTGGAGTGGATATATAGGCTCAACCGCGTAGATAGACTTGAATGGGTGCTTAATTATTTATTTAATATCCATGTCAACACAATTCACCACCCCGTTTGAGAGCAATTTCTGCTTCTTCTTGGCAGCACCACCCCGTTACTCACCCTCAATTTGGGTCGAAGTCAAATTCAGTATGCAACGCTTACGACGTAGAATCAATAATACGCAAAGCTTTCAAACGCTTCAACAGGGATTTCTACGCCCGTTTTAACGGTGTCTGTCCCGAGGCGTCCGTAGCTAAGCATCATGAATGAACGAGCGACATTTTCCCCCTCGTAGTGAGGCAGTGCCAAGTAAATATGAATACTCAGGGGTGGATCTCACAGATATTAATGCCCCCATAGCTTCAGGTGATAAATAAATTAGACTGTATCTCACGTTGAAGGGCCCCGTCGGTTTCATTACAGGTTGATTTCCTGAACATGCTTCGACATGAATGCCCGTAAATACAAAGTCATTCCGAGAAATCACCGTCCTCCCCGTGAGCCTGTATCCTGATGACAGGGTTGTGTAGGATGACAGTGCTACCATCAGACGTAGCCAACGTCGTTGTGAGCACAGGGCCATAACGCAAATGTGCCATAGCTGTCTTCACGTATCAGACCTCAGTCCAAATCAATATGCAGCTAGTGGAAATTGTTTTTCACCACCGTCAACTGCACTGAAAATGGTTCATTTCCTCTGACACTGAGCACAGACACATTAATTCAATATTTCCAGTTACATATGAAAAACAATTTGTTGTCCTATAAACAAGGCGAAATAGGCTGTAATTTTAGCCTTTTCCAACATTCAGCCCTGATCATTAGGGTTTAATCACAGGTGGGTCTGTGTTGTCTGTGTGGGAGGGATTACCCTTCCAAATAAGATCTGATATTGCCTTAATTACATAGTTCAACAGTTGTAGACCTGAATAAGCACAAGCAAAGGGCACAGCTGCATCTTGGATTTGCCTCACCAGCTTACAGTGTCTCTTTGAGAACACGTATAGATTTATTTGTGCTACAAACCTTCGTTTTAAGGAATCTGTCTTTTGTCATTGACCAATTGCTTGGTTTTTATCATCATCACACATGGTGATTGTAATGTTGAGCAGTAAACATGTTCAGCCACTGTAACTAGAAAATCACCCACCTTTAATAATGTTTAGTCCTCTCCATGTTTCTATTTGTGGGGATAAAAAGCACTCACTCTTTGTCCTGTATGTTCAATGTGGTGCAGGTTTAAAAGCCCATAGCTCCCTTGTAACCGCATGATTCTTTTATGTCTTGATTTCTCTCTGGTATCCACCCTGAGGTGTCTCATAAGGCGATGGCGAGTGCTGAGAGACTGAGAGAGAGCGGCGGTGAGAGAGAGACAGTATATCATATGGCTGCTTGTAATGGTTTTCTTAAGATCACGGCCCTACATTCAGTCTGAATCTTTGCCTTAAAATACTCTTCCACTAGGAAGTTGTGAGAGTGTAAGAAACAAAGAGACGGTGGCTGGGTTGAGACTGTAGATAGGAGACTTTCATCTTAATTAAAATGAGTTGCAGCATTTTATGCCTATTAATGTGAATGGGGAACATATTATGCTATATATAACCATATTCAGGATTTCCATATAGGCATTTTTGCTCTGTCACTCACCATATTATATTTTATTAATCACAGTCAAAGAGCTAAATCTGAGCCCATACAGGAATCCATGACTGTATGGGTGTCACACGACCCTTCAGCTTCACGAAGTACCTCAATGGTTGTTTTCTTCTCTAATCATAACAGCTTTGAGTAAGTGTACAGTCATCCGGACCTGATGGCCATAACTGACAAGCATTCAGAAGGAGAAATTAAACTGCCTGGTATTTCCAATGTGTGCAACTAAGGGCTCAATGTGCTGCTGCTATATTCTCATCTCATTGTTTTCTGTTTAGCAGCTGAATGAATGAAGATTCGTTGTATCATGTAACAGCATATGTTGTATTGCACTGAGAGCTACATGATTCAGTCTGGCCAACATATGCCATTGATATGGGGTCTTTTCACAGAATATAAATCAATATAAATCAAATTTCCATTACAAACCCAATCAAAGCAGTTCGTAAAAAAAAACACCATTAAAATAATGGATATAGTCATGTTCTAAGACACAGTGTGCCCTCATAATTAATTTACCTTCAGCAATGAAAGCACCGTTCTCTATGTAGCCTACACATACTAAATGGTTATCACAACTCAAACAAATAATGCAAAAGCAGTTATTATTATTTATGAGACCATGACAGCCGTAGGATACAGAAAATGAACGGCTACCCATGAGACAATGGTAGTGCAGCGTTGGTCAGATATAAGGATATCAGGCATCAAAGCTCATGAAAGCTTATTTAGTCCCCTTTTGTACTTTTTTCTATGCTTGTTATGTGCATTGGCTTCACTGGTAAACAGCAGGATTTTCCCCCCAATAGCATAAAAAGGCTCTAAATTATTCAACAAATGCTTGCATTGAACATTTGTACATTATTCGCACTATAGGTGAGTAAGCTTGCATAACCAGTACAACATGCTTCCTCAGTGCGTTTTTTAATTATTTTTTTTATTATCTCAGACTGTAGACAGTCCATCTCAAATATACTGGGACTAAACCATGGCATGTATTCTGACAGAACAGACAGTGGTTTAATCAGAGTGGGCCTCTTACATGACATTAGAGTCAAAGAGCTAAACATCTCATTTTCTGAATATAATATATACCTGACAATCTTTGAAAAACTCAGAAGGTTGTGTAACAACACTTAAAGACTCTTTTAGACATTTGTCAAAAAAAAAAATTGTGATTGTGTTACCTTATCCTGGATGCCATAAATTACATATGCCCTAGCTCTTTTTGTAAAACATAAGCAAAATATTAAGAAATATCAATATATCAATATAACTAATTATAATTTACAAATGTGTGTGTGTTTTACAAATTAAGCAAGGACCTATGTCATTCTGACTACCTTGTTTTGATTAGGAAAAAGAGGCGCAACATGCAAAACTGATAAGAATATTCTGGGTTTTTCAAAGATCGCCAAGTATTAATTTTTAGCTCTGTGATTTTAACGTATTGGTAATACATGAGAGGCACAAACTGCGGATATGGTGCACCCTGTCACACAATATAGCTGTAACACACACTAGCCTTTTCTTATGTGACTCACTGTGGGTGGGAGATTTAAAATTTCAGCACTACAGCTCCAACATGATGGGGAATATATTTTTTCTACAGTGAGCTCTCCTTCATCCATGTCTCGGCTGCTCATCAATTACTTTTTGAGGGTTTGCCAAGCTTGTCTGACACTAAATGATGAAATGTCTGCAAATAGGGAAAATAAGAAGTGCTGTGGCCTATAACACTGGTATCCACCAATAATTAGTTTAATGAATATTGTAACAGTCTTAACTTGGGTCTATTTGTCGCAGCCTCTGTCACAGTTTTGGCTAATTGAATTTTGGGTCTGATCCCTTATCATTTTATATGAATGAATGCAGCGCAAAGTAGCTGTTTGCTGCTGAGATTTCTGATAGATAACAACATCAACCAAAAACTACTTGAAATAATGCCTTTGTCATCATTTTTACAATAATCACTTAAATGTATGTCAACTCCCATTTGTTCCACTTTAACCTTGATAATAAGATATTCTAAAAAGCACTTCAACACAGCAAACCACTTGTTTAACAGTAAAGATGCCCAGCAGCCACAGCATAACGGAAATTAAATGCTGTATAATTATAAAGTTGAAAGTATTTCCCTTTGGGGACAAAATAATTACCTTTTTCAATTTTCTACTATAAAGTTAGTGGTCACTGACATTCCTGAAACTTGGTGAAACAGTAGTGCTAGACCTATGTCAATAAGCAGAAATTTCACAGTTGATTTATGCTGCACTTGATGCCTTTACAAACAACTGATTGAACATTTGAACATGTTCAAGTCCGATGCATCCACAACCTTTCTGGTTTGATCTTTAAATATTCCCAAATGGACAGCATGAGATAGGTTTCACTATGAAGCTTGAGCTTCCCAGTTTCATTTCCAATCGACAGACGAATAAATCAATGAGAAACATGTAGAATCTCCATCATACAGATACTGATACAGATCTGCTCTGTCGGGCTGAAATTAAGTATCCGTCTTATCAGATCATTTATTTTTGTTCCAAGGGACATATTAAGTCAGATGTCAATGTGAGGCAACTTGGTATTGAAGGATAATAGATGTGTACATATTTTATTTGTAAAGTGCCCATATGTTAATTGTTTACTGGCAATTATTTTTATTGTTCAGAAAACCCTTTCAAAGTAATGTAATGGGCCGGCACACTGTCAGCCAATACTTTGATTTATGTTCTCAGAATTGGTATTGCCAGTTACAATGTGGTATTGGTGCAACACTGCTGGAGGAAACTAGAGAAATGGGCACTCTTGGCTGCTGAGATGTTATTGAACTTTGATGCTTTCCTTATTCTGTATTCAAACGGACATCAAAAATTACATTTTGGTCAGACTTGTTGTGTCAGGAGCTCTGTTGCTTGGACACATTAGTGGCCCTTAACATACTGCGTGTTATGCAAAAAAACTTTATTAAAGCTGGTATTCATGTAGTTTTTAAAATGACCAAATTGTTATAATTATATCCATCTGTGTGATAGAGTATCTTGCACATTTGCTCTGGTTGGAGGCACGCTCCATACTCTGCCATTAAGAAATGTTGATTGGCATGTCTGGTCCGATTTATCCTGTCTGACAGTGCTAATAAAGTCTGTTCAAAACATGATGTCCACTGTGTGCTTGTTAGCACACAACTGGATTATATACACTATCTTTTAAAGGAATAGTTGGACTCATTCGCTTTCTTGCCTTGAGTTAGATTAAGGGAGAACAATATCACTCTCTTGTCTGTACCAGCAGCCAGTTAGCTTAGATTAACATAAAGACTGACAAGGGAGGGAAACTGCTTTCCTGGCTCTGTCCAGAGGTAACAAAATCAACCAACCACCACCTCTAAGACCACCGTGTGTAAAAAATTACAAGTTATGGTTTTACAGTGTGTTATATTTTGTACCTTTCTGAAGTCTTGTCGTTAGCACGTGTTTGGCAGGCAACCACCGAAGACTTAAGAGATGCTGATAGGTGAATTTTGTTAGCTTCGGACAGAGACAGGCTAGCTGTTCCCCCTGTTCCCAGTCTTTGTGCTAAGCTAAGCTAACCAGCTGCTAGCTGCAGCTTCATGTTTACTAGATCTATCAGATTGGCCCGATCTTCTAATCTAACTCTAAGGAAGTACAGAATAAATGTATTTCCCAAAATGTTGAACTATTCCTTTAAGTGACCCTGGGATACTGTCACATGTATAATTGAGGCTATGTAAAAAAGCAAACTCTCCTTATGATAGGAAGTTTCACAGGGAGCTCCCGTTACAAACGATTGACAGCTCACAAACTCTTCACCATCCACTTTGTGATGAAGCTAGCAATTTGTAGTGCTTTAGACACAAAGCCACAAGTTGTTCTCGGTGGACTGCCACTTGCTGATGGAGGAGAATATCTAAAGAAATCTTTTGAAAAGGTGTCTTGCAGTTTTAACTTCCTTTTTCTCATTAAGCCATGCCTGAGGCTTTGCATAAGAGACTCAAACTGTGACACCAGGTAGATTTAGACCTCAGTTGTCCAATGTGTCTGTAGCTTTAGCAATATCCTCAAAGTTCCAGTTTAGGCTCAAACTGTGTGATTGAGACTGGTGGTCAGCACACTGTCAGGACTGTGTTGAATTTCAGATGTAACAGTCTAGTAATGGTTTGAACAGTGCAGGTTTTTCCTGATGGACTTGCTACGGTGAACACTGGACTTCTGTGGAGAGTGGAACAAGGTTAGAGTTGTGCAGCTGCTCAAGTCATCAGCTGTGAATTGCTAACATGTTCTATTTAAATTCCTTTATTCCTCCCTTTATCTCCACTTTTCGCTCACTGTGGATGCACAGCTGTTGCTGAGACTGTCTTTGAAGATGACGTGCATGACAAAAAAAAGGTCTAAGTTGTTGTGACACTGGAAATCCACCATTCCTTTTAAACTATTGACGCTAATGCCCAAGGGCCCGCATGAGCAAGAAAACCAAAAGTTTACAGTACTGTTGTCTGAAACACTACCTTTGTTCCAGCCTAAACAGAACAGCTTCAAAGGCTGAAAATAAGCCACAAGCAGCACTTCACAGAAACTGATAGAGGCAATATAAAATATTCAACATATGCCTCTCTGTTGGCCAACGTTTTGAGTAGTCTGATATCACACTATGAACAACAGTAAAATCTTTTAATGGCATGTGGACCTAGTGCATTTCACAGCTGAAAATTTACCACTCAAGAGGAAGCACTGCTCCTTTTGAAATTAAGTAGAGATTACTGGTATGAGCCCTGCGATGGATTGGCGACCTGTCCTGAGTACCCTGCCTTTCGCCCGATGTCAGCTGGGATTGGCTCCAGCACCCTGCGACACTGTACGCAGGATAAGCGGTTGACGGATGGATGGATGGATGGATGGATGGATTACTGGTATGAAAACATTCTTGAGAAAAAATTAAATGCAGCTCATTTAAAATAAAAAAAGTACATATTGTGTTTGCAGTGCAGTGCTAACATATTGCGAGGTCTACAAACTAGGTGGATTTAATATCAAAAACAAAACAAACTCATTGATGTTCCCATGCTTATGTTCCCTTGATCACTAACTCCATCGTTCCCTTACTCATTTTTACTCACTATTCTTCTCTCATCAAATACCCCAAAACGTTGCTGTGGTTACATTTTACAGTGAGTGTTAGGGCTGATGTAAATGCAGCTGGACAAAGGAAAAATTAAACTGAAAAAATCTCTCGAAGTAGTGGGTGAATGTGCATGTAAAAGCAAATCAATCATTAGGTTGAGTAATGCGATATTTTATCTCCAGCCCTGAGCATGTTGAGTTTCTGATAAAAAAAGTCTGACTTATAGATGGAATTGAATCAATGTGTAAATAATGGAAAGTTTGTTATGAAGTCAGTGAAATGTGTGTGTGTGTGTGTATGTGATTAAGGGGCTGCCATGGGCTGCAGTGAATTTCCACTATGAGCTTATATAAGAATAAGAAAGAGTGAGTGTTATTCAAAAATTGTATAGTCACATACATAAACAATACGTGTAGTGGAATGTAGCGTGGCATGCTGAATAAGTCTGTGTCAAAAAGTGTGAACCAGTGTGAAGAATATTAATATAAATAACAAATTATAAATATATCACAATAAGTAAGGTGTACAAAGTCACAAGAAAAAAAAACCAATAAATATATATACAATTTACATTTACAGTATACTATGTTATAAAAGTTTGTACACGCTTGAGTGCAAAGGAGGTAAACAAAAATCTAAAACTGCAGCCGTTTAAAGGGATTCTCCTTTTTATTCAATATATTATTTTTACATTGACCTTGAAAATACTAATTTGCCAAATAATCCTTAACTCAAGGTCCATTTAAGCATCAGGTACAGAAAGTAAGTGGACCTTGAGTTAAGACTATTTAAAAATAAATACATTTAACATATTTTAATAGAATATATAATATAAAATAGTGATTTAGCTGGCCTTCAGTTTATAGATGATCTTAAGTTAAACTCCTAAATCAGGACCCTCATCAAATATCCACTTTTGTGTTCTGCCAGACCACCTCCGTCAGACCCGGGCCCTAAAGCAGGAGTCCAGAGTGGACATGGGACAGGCGACAGGTTGGCCTCTCATGAAACCCGTCAACATGCTGCCCCTCAAGGAGAGCAGGGCCAGGGTCATGTGGCCAGGAAGAGTCTGCAGGTGGATGTGGGTAGCAGCAGGACTGGGAGATCCCCGTCTGTGTCGCCGGACCGAGGCAGTGTCCCTACCTCCCCTTACTCTGTGCCACAAATTGCACCCATGCCCAGCAGCAAACTGTGCCCCGTCTGCAAAACCACCGACCTGATGGGCACTGGGGATGACAAGCTGAACTTCAACACCTGCACACAATGCTGCTCCATGGTGTGCAACCAGTGTGGCTTCAACCCCAACCCCCACCTCACAGAGGTGAGTTCTGATCATCATAAATTCACATGGATAATCTTGTACTTTTTTTCATCGCAGGGAAGCTTTTCTACACCCCACCCCCTATCTATTGTACAACAAGCAACCTGATTCAGAAACATAGTATAGGTGGTATACATTTGAATGCACCACTGTCACCCTGCACTGAGTTACAAACACAATCAGCATGCCATGGTGCATTCACATGGAACACAAAAACATCTAAAACACTACTAAAATGGTTTTAAAATAGCTTTTGTGCAATCAGCTGCACAAACAGATTCAAAATGAAGTCAGGCATATGAAATTATAGCATGTCTGAAGGCTAAAGAGCAGAGAAGGAAAGGGGTTGACTTACCAAGCACATGGTTTTCTGAATGACACGTAATAAAATCTGATACAAACCGGTCCACAACAAGGATATCTTTCTTAAGTCCTTGAGCTTGTCTTTGTAATTGTGATCAGGCTCATAAATCCTGCTTTAAAATAGGATCAGACTTTGTTTAGTGGAACACCATTTTTCCAATATGGAGCTACATATGTAAATGACTCATACATAAGGGTTGAATGCCCGGTACATCCTACAGATCCCCTTTAGTTTTTCAAGATAACCGTTACTGCTCTTTTAGCATCCATAGCTGGTGGTGGTTTGGGAAGTGGTATCATACCTTATATATGTGTCTTTATAAAGTATATGAACAGGGATGTAAAGTCTCTTACAGCGAGTGCACAATTGACATGTGGGTGATTCAGGTGCTACATTCTGGATTAATTCTGTGGTAATTATCTCTCATTGACATTTGTGAGTCATGTCGCTGATGACTATTGTTATCATGTTGACTGTTACTGGCTCACAGGCTGGATCGCACCAACTGAAACTGAGTGTGGATGTGAATTAGTTGCATACTGGTTGAGAGCTGTGAACTGCCTAATTCTAGCCATTGTGAGCCTTGGTTGAAGTGTTCAATGATAGGGTGGGCTCGTGATCTTTCATCCCCATGGACCTGGTTATCACACTTTGCTCAAGTGCCCAGTAACATATTGGACACTTCCTGTTAGCTGTAGTAAATCCCAGGCCCTTATCTTGCGCAAGTAAATGTAAATAACACTTGAACAAAGCTATATCCATTCTTTCTGACAGGCACTAGTGAGCATCCAAATCATGCCCAGAGCCTCTCTCAAACAAAGCCTTTTATAACACCACTGAACGCAGCACAACACATCTCCCCATCATTCACAATCATTCATATGCATCTAAACAGTCATCATTGTTAACAGGTAGCTGAGAAAGCCTATTGCCTTCATCCTAAAATAAATCACTCGCCTAATTTAAATTAGGCTATGCTTCACTGTTATTGTGAGTCAAGTGTAGCTGTGTCATCTGTCACAAAGTTTCACATCAACTCCAGTGAATCATGTTGCAAATTGCAGCCAAGATGCAATGTCAGTTAAGCTGGCCTACAGGCGATCAGAACAACTGTAGGCTGAATAAATACTAGGATTTAGGGAGTAAATGTTTCATTTTTGAACTGTAGATGTGTGCGTGTGAATGTATTGCTTGCATGACTGCATATCTGCGTGTGTGAGAAGGGAGCTTCTGCACGAGTTGGAAAGAGGAAGCCGTGGGAGATGGGAGGACTAGAAAGAAATGCATGGACCAAAGTGTAGACAGACAGTAAAGAATAGATCGTGGCGGGGAGTGAAGGAGAGCATGGCAGTAAAGAGAACTGCAGAGGTGGATGTTATGGGTATTTTTCAGCTCAGCCTTGGTGAGCTTGTCAGATGCTGACAGGGAGAGAGAGAGAGAGAGAGAGAGAGAGAGAGAGGAAGGGAGGGAAAACGCTCAGCCTCTGGAGACCTGAAGATTTACCCCCCTAACCTACTTAGCATAGATTGGGCTTTTGCCTGGCTGCAGCAGATCTAACACAGCCTTATCACTCATCAGCAAAATTGATGATGACCACGCTGTTGCCGATCAAGGTGACGATAATGTCGAAGATGGTGACGACTGGAATTACGATTACAGTGATGGCGAGGACAGACCCCGGAGAAGGCTAGCCAGGGAAGTTGAAGTGAAAAGTTCCTCCTAAGGAGTTATTGTTGTACTTGTGATAAAGTGGAGACAGGCTTTCAGGATTTTCAAGGATTATAATACTTATTTTTGTTTGTGCTTCTTGTGTTTTGACAGAAAAATCACCTGTGGAATTTTCTATTAAAAACAGTATCTCATTTATTGCAGTTCCAGGATTGTCTCTTGATGACAACAAAAGCTCAGTGCGGGTTCACGCCCTGTTTTGGAAGAGATGCGTTTCTGTTTACAAATAGTTTACACTGATTGAACTGTCCCAGATTATAGGGATAATAAATCTGTTATTGAAGAGGATTTCCCCTCAAATTACAGAAAGATGGCAGTGCTGATTAAAGTGTTGATAACCGCGGGCGATTCCACATTTGGATATTTGAGATTATGCTTATTCACCACAAAGTCCCAAATGGTATCTCCAGCCTGGAATCAAAAGTATAAATTAGAGCAGGTTTTTTTTAACACATTTAGCAAGAAGCTGCCTTATCAGTAAAATTTCTCCCTGTTCATGCAGGACTGTATGAGGAATGATAGCAGTTGTTGAAGTCGCAGTTGTTGAAGTCGGAGCAGTGTAAAACAACCTGGTGATGAGAATGCAATTTAGAGATATATAAACAGCAAGTGACAAATGGAGCTTATATGCCACAGTCTGTTACAGGGCTGTCAGTCAAGCTGAGACGTAATGTTGGCTGAGAACGTGAGAATAATCATACACGAGAGCTTGTATATACGTGTGTGCATGAGATCATGTTATGGCGTAGTTAAAGAGCAAGATAAAAAAACATATTGCTTGGTGAAAAAAATAGCAGTGAAGACGGTGTTTGATTAAAGACATCGTGATGAAAAAGGGAAGGTGAAAGCCAGACAGAGTCAGAGAAACGAGACAGTCAAAGAAAAACTCGGAGACAGAGAGTAAAACAACAGAGAATAAGAGCTCAGAGAGATAGTGAAAGTACCACAGACACCCCCCACCCCAACAGTGTTCTCCCACCATCATACAGGGGAACATCTGCTTCATAATTGGTCCAATTTCTATTTATAGATCCTACCCTCCTTCTGTCTGCAACGATGGCCTGGTCCTGAGAAGCCACAGCAGAAAGAGAGAGGGAGAGGGAGCTGTGTGGTATCAGGGGAAGACAGAGCGAGAGAGAAAAGCATCATCATAAATTAACCATAATAGTCAGTGTTCATACTAACGCTATGCAACACTACATTGATTCAGCTCCAAGTGCCGTAATACAAAACTACTAAATATAGAAATCCATCAAAAAAATAATTCTGGGGCACTTTTACAGTTTGGTGTGCTCCTCCATGATGAAGGCGTCAGCATTGCCAAAACACTCTGGAGATGGATCTGAATCATTCTTTAAACAACTCAAGAAACGATGACTTTTTAATGCTTTTGTTTGAAGAGTGCCTTGGAACGACTTCTTTCTTTTTGAACCAACAATCCCACAAGCTGAGGAACAGTTTTAACAAATGCTCCCACACAAAAGACTCTGCAGAGGAACTCTATATATCTCTTCCTCCCCGATCAAAATATATCAGGTAGGTGGCCACAGTCGGCAGTTGCACTAGATATATTTAGCAACCAATCCAAAAAATGTGGCATCTATTTTGTCTCTAAAATACAATGTTTTACATTTAAAAAACGATCCAACTAAGATAACACAAGTTCATGTTTCATAAGTATTAGTATCACTTTTATCCAGAAACGCAATAATATGTTGTAATTAAAGTTGCACTAACCATTTTATATTAACAATGGATTACATGACTACATGTACATGAAAGGGGTTATTCGTAGTGACAAATCCACAGACAATTACTATATCACCCAATTCTGCAGTTCCACTCAGCTTTACAGAGCGTTTTAGCTCATTGTTTTGGTTTAATGACCCGCAGCTTTAATGTTTTGGCTCAGTCCTCCCCATTTTTAGTTGCAGCAGGCTGCTGTTTTCAGTCAAAAAAAAACCTCAGATAAACCCACACTACTCTTCCTGTGCAGCAAAAAAAAGCTAGACAGACTAGCTGATGAACACGGTGGAGCATTTAGCAGCTAAAGAGCCAGAAATATCTCTCAAGAGTTGCTGGAGACCAAAATAAAGAAGAAAAATACATTTAGCTGAGACTTTTTTCCAAAGCGACTTACTATTGCTATATATGTCAGAGATCACACACCTCTGGAGCAACTAGGGGTGTCTTGCTCAGTGACACATTGGTGTCTCACAGTGGATTTGAACGCAGGTCTCTCACACCAAAGGCATGTGTCTTATCCACCACCACATCACCACATCACCACCTCACCACCATCACCCTATCACCACCATCACCACCATCCTGCAAAGCTCAAAGCAGAGTGAATACTGAACTTGTAGTTTTTTTAAAACGCAGTTATTGCTGCTTTAAGCTTGTCCTTTATGGGTAAATTTAGAACTCTTGAGTGTAGTCCATAAATAGTTTTCCATCAGCACTCTTTTTGTAAAAGAGGGTTTTTAGCTGTGACTTGCAGATAGTATGAGTCACTCTGTTGTTCCGTCAGTTGAATGTTTCAGCCCCTTGCCAACATAAAAAAATCCCTCCACATGTACAGCTTTGGGATGCAGACTTATAGTATGACACCTCTATGTTTCTCAGTTAGAGACAGGAACATTTCAGCTGACTTGGACATTAACGTTCTAATCCAAAGGCCCAAAATTTAATTTCTCAAGCTGCTGCAGTAACACCAACCTGGGAGAAGATGGTGTCATAAACATTCTGAAGGCAACTTTGTCTCAGGTTGATGTCTCATTGTCTTAGTTTGAACTTTGACTTGTGATTACTTCTGAACTCTTCAAGAGTTTACTGTTTGCCTCAAACTGAGAGCTCATTGAGTTGTTGTATAGCATACATATGTTTATATAAGTGACCATATTTAGATTCCAACATTATCCATGGTCTGATTTTTCTTAGAGTGAGTCTATAAATAATAGCAAAGTGAAAAATAAATATGAACTGAAATGATGCGGTCATATCATTGAAGGATAAGTCCATTATACCTCGAGGGAGCCAGAGCCCAGTTCCTAATCCCCTCAAATTAATTCAAATATTTAGCATTAGACATCTCTAATACCCCCTCTGCATTATGTGGCACAAGAGATTCAATGGCAGTCAAATCTGGCATGTGGAAGACAATGAGATTGTTATATGGATCTCTCACTATATTGGCTTGAGCTTCACCTGCAGTGAAGTTATAGGATAGTATGGGAGGCCATTGGTGATATATGTAAAGGTAAATATAGAGAATCTGGGAGTGATTTCTTCACCTCACCTTTCACCCTCACAAAAAGTTGAAATGTTTCATATTTGAAAATACTATTCTTGCTTAGATCCATGAGGGGGAAATTTCTGTTTCTTTGGGGTCAAATATTGGACTTACTGTTCATCTGTTGCGTTCTTTTCTTTTGCATTTGTTTCTAAATTATTCTTGCCCAGAAATGGATTGGCAGTCAGAGGTTGAGGTATGTGTTTGTCTTCGGCCTAGTGTGTGCTGGAAGACGGTGAAAAAATTTTATGAATATTTACATACAAAATATACCAAGTATATTCTAAACGGAAGTTAAATAATTTGCTTAGGAGACCAGCTGCTAGTCATCAAAGGTTTTGCAGCAAAATTAGCTGTTTAATTATTTGTGAGGACAAAGAGTGCCAGAGTTTCACTCTTGGTTAGTAGTCAGACTGCCTCTGTGAATTATTGCCGAGTTAGCAACTTAGGCTGAACCACTTCAGAAAAAAATTAAGCTGTTTTCCTTATGACGCATATGATACAGTATGTCCAGTATATGTTAAATTAATTATTATACACATATATATTAGCGTTCAGATTTAAAGTCCGAAAGCACGCACATATTTTCAATTCCCGAACAGTCTGACTTATTACATCACCCCTAATAATTTGGAAATGAAATGTGTGACAGGAAACTTTTCACTTAACATGTATGTTCAATTTACTAAATCCACATATAGAAAATGTCAGTGTTTCGGTGACAGTGTGTCACACAGTGCACCAGGCTGTAGTCACCGACTGGGGCTTTAAGTGGACAAACAGTATGAACTGGGTCAGGAATCCAGCTGAGACACTACATGCTGAATTTTGCATATACCAAAATATTTTGCAATAAGAGCTGCCAGAGTCTAAATCTGGGACACTGGTTTAATTAATATACCATAACTTACTGCATTAAAAGTCCCAATTCGCTATAGTGAGCTGAGCTGTGCTCTCCAGCAAGTAATAATAGGAATCACCACATTTTGTCAATATGCTTACATTTAAATGGTGCACCTGATTATCTTTAATGCATTTTCCTAACCAAGCTTCTCTAATACAAGAAGACAGATAGATCCATTGAAAGCTCATCTATCTGCAATATGGTGACAGTATGGGGATTTGCCAGTTATTTTATATGCAACTCATAAGTTAACCAAACTGTATACGGCACACAATATTTGTGTATACAACAGCATCACTGTTAGACCTTGAGAGATATATTTGTCACCTTTAGTCAAGTGCAGATACAGGAAAATAAGGGGGTTTGGACCTAAATACAGAACACCAAGCAGTGTAGGTTCAGTTTTTTACAGTGTTTCTTAATCATAAAACAAAATAGGTGACAAGCATTGGAGGCGGCAACGGTCAAAACAGGTGAACAGTCCAACACAAAGGCAAACAAATCCAAACAAGGAAGAAAGCAAAAAATTTTAAATAAAATTCTGAATAATCCTCAAGAAATCCACAGAAGGTTGAAAACATTAATTACAAAGAAGCATTGTAGATAGGCAGGGACGCTTTACGGAATTTCAATTTCTTTTGGCCCAATTTGCAAGGAATTGATAAACCGCTGCATTCCAAGCATCCTGATCCCCAAACTGCAGTGCTCAGCGGCTGTACGTTCTGCACGGTGATACCGCATTGTGGTCTCTGAGACAGAGCTTTTTTTCTTTTGTCTGCATTCTTGTTCAGTTGAAGTTTGATTCTGTCTCTGTTCCTTACCCAGTTTACCTGGGGAATGATGGAGTGCATGATGTCTCACACCTGTCAACAAATGCAAACTGGAGAAGACGAAGTGGAGAAACTTTGTGCACCAGTGTGATGTTTGCAGTGTTTCATCTTCCAACATGTGTGAGTGTATGTGTGTGAAGCAAAAATTCCACCTGTCATTTTCATTGCTGCAAAAATACTTAAATCAGTTACTTAAAGACACAATTTGTGATGTCAAAACACTGCATTGGAAAATGCAATCGGAGAATCTTGACTACATCTGAGTCATTGATGTTTGCGCCTATAAATACAAGAATTAATTCTCTGTATATTCGAGTATGATCAGTTAAAAAACACATAAAATGCTAATTTTCTATCTTAACGCAAACTCTGTAAATATCCGAAAATGTATGCAGTCAAACAACTGCGGATTGGTTGATCCTTTAATTAAAAGTCACAATACCACAGTGAAAAGTTTGCAATCAAAATGTTACGTAAATATATACATATAATATAATATAATACAATATATTATACAATATATAATTATTAGTAATGAAAAGCTCTTAAATATGAGAAGTAAAATAAGTTATTTGTTGATGCTACTAGCAATAGGCCTCTTTCACATGTGTTACTAACAACATTAACAATGGCTCTGTTTTATTCAACTGTCCCAGTATGCATTGACAGTCTGACAGTGAACACACATGTACAATACCAGCACCCTGAAACTGAAGCAGCTAAATGGAATTCATCCATCATTTATTTTATTATCTATACCTGTGCTTGTCCTGCAATGACACGTCAAAATGTCTTCTGTGAAACCTAGAGGCTACACCCATTTGAAAGGCAGTGGAATGGACAGAAAAAAACATTAATCATTTTGACATCTGACTTTTTCCTGACACTTTACAGACCAGTTAGTCAATCAATTAATAATCTCCAAATAAATCAACAATTAAAAATAATCGTTAGCCATCATTGGTTGAAATTATTAATAATATCAGATCTTACCAAATCAGCATAAAATTCAGAATGTACTTGTATTTTGTGTGTGTGTGTGTGTGTGTGTGTGTTGCCAAGGCTTTGATCTTATTATTTGATCCATATCCAAGTCTCTGTGGGCCCTTGCTGCTAAAAGGTTCTATTTCTGGCAGAAAGTCGTTGTTCTTCATGAAACCACTGTACTCGAGCATCCTGTCGCAGAACTGTGGGCTCTGGTCCCGGCTTACAACCTCTGACGTGTATCATACCATTGCACACATACACTCACACACACGCACACATACACTCACACACACACACACACACACACACACACACACACACACACACACACACACATTTAGCAAGCTAAGGCAGGAATAAAAAGCAGGCCGGATGAGACCCATCAAAAATGTATACTTGAGATGGAGAGGGAGATGGAGGAAGAGAGTTAAAGGGAGTGATGGGATGTGAGAGATGCAGATAAGCAGGAGAAATAAAGATGGGTGAAGGAGAACAAGATGGAGGGTTGCAACAGAGAACTGATAGAGAAGGAAGCCAGGAGACAGAGTTTACAGTGCGCTTGTTTTTTGCTGATACACATCAGATTTCATAAAGATCCACATGATTGCCTCATAACAAGGGGGACGCAGAGAGGAATGAGAAGGAGAGATGAGGCGGAGGCAAGCAGAGGCACAGTGAAATTGATAAATAGCTGCTTGCCCTCCCCGCAGCTGCTTTGGTTGCTTTTCCGGTTATTTTTTTTTCCAATGGGCTTAATATGATTATCCTAACTGTAATTTGGAAAGGAATGGAAAGAAAAGAGGAGTTCCCACTTGTGAGTGTCTGATTGGATAAAGGGTCCTGTGTTGGATGGTGTTGTGCTGCTCCAGTGTTGGCTTATTTCACTGTCCACATTACTCGGACTGTCCCCAGGGTTCACCTTTGCTCCCGGCTTCACAGTTTCCCTGACTGATAGTGAGAAACATGGCCTTATCGCTGAGGACTAGCAGGGGGCGAGGCACAAGATGCTGATGAGCCTGTAATTAACAGTACCTTGTCTATACTGCCTTATTAAATGACTGACTTTCTGAATGACTGACTTAGACAGACTGAGAAATACTGTAAGGCAGGTGGAGTGGTTATATCACTTTACTGTACTGTACATTTAAAAGCAAGTGAACAGTGCAATTTTGAGTGAAAATATAAGGATACATACACCAGAGAAACCATTAAAGAGTACTATCTAACCCACTCTCATCCTCATTTTGTTGGCAATTTTTCTGTCAACATTGTTTTATTAATTTAGCTAGCTAGCTGTTAAGGGCGAGGCCCTGGAATCTTTACTGGGTTGTGAAGCATGTTTTGGCATAGTGGCTACACTTGTAACTGTGTTGCAGGATGATTTGATGCACACTGACCCAAAAATACTTATCAAAGGAACAGCTGTGGAATGATGAAGAGGTCACAAGCACCCAAAAACTACTCTTTGTGTAATCAGAATTTGATCCATTCAATCCAGTAGAATTTGGAAAGAGCTGCATCAGAAAACTATTTTATGCCATTAATTGGAGTCTCGCTCTGATTGGTCGAATGTTTCATTGAGCACAACACCAGACGTATTGGAAATGCTAGAAAGGTCAGCGATATAGGCAGTGATTCAGTGGTCCATTAACTGCCACACCCAATGGTAATCACTTCATCAGGGACTTTTACCACTGGAAGCCAGCAAAATTAGCCTGGTTCCAGACCTCTGAATCATTGCTCACATCTCAATTTTCTCAGTAATTCAAATGGCAAATAGTTAATGAATAATGAAGAGCAACCAAGTAGCAGTTCAGTCTGATTATCAGGCCACGGCAAAATTAGATGTTATCAGCTGGGGTTAAGTTGCTGTTCTTGCAGAGTTTCTTACTAAAAGTCAAAGCACAGCAGTGAGTCAGCGCTTTGCAGTACGTGGAGCAATACTACACTTTAGTTTCAGTGACTTATCCTACTGTAGCTATGTAACTATGAAAGGTCAGCTAGCCTGCTAGCTTGTATAAAGTGTTTTTGTACCACTGTAATCAACAGAAAATATACAGAACAATGCTGTAGGCAAACAATAAGATTTTGCAATTAAAACCTAATCAAGAAATATAACAACAAATACAAAGTTATTACATGAGTGCAGTTCAGCATATAATCAGCATACAATCACAATTACTAGAGCCAAACATATTTTGAGGACCTTTTAAATTCTGCTGTCTTCTTAAAATTCATTGTCAATACTATTTGATACAGTAGTATTAGTATACTTTGGATCATATGTAGCCTATAGTAAAACTGTATTGGTTATTGTTGAAATAGTTTGGTAGTATTAAATTGTACTTTATAGGCAATGGTTCAACCAGTTCTTATAAATTGCAAAATACAGGTGTTTCAAAAATAATCAAGAGTCTTATTAGGATCCCATTATGTACATAAATAATGGTATTCTTCATAGTAACTCATAGACCATGTGTATGTGTGTGAGTGTGTATGACCTTGGGCGTGAATCAATCTCCCATGGGCACAGGCTTGCAGAGACATTTGAAGTGAAGAGATCTTTCTGCATTTTCAGTCCTCGCTTTGGCAGCCTTCAGAGTACTAAAAACTCTCAGCTGAAACCCTACCAAAATCTTCATGAATCCACCTTTACAGGCTTAACGGGATTTTGTACCCAAAGGTATGAAGGAAAAAGCCGGCGGCTCTCGCTCTTTGTGCCCCAGACCTCCAACCCAGCCCCAACCCTCTATACAACCTTTCTCTGTCTGCATTTATAATGCATTAAGGCATTGTGTAATGACCATGAATCCAAGACAGCTACAATAGTGTGGCAGCTGTCAAAGCACCAGGATGCCAATTACCACGTATGGCCATGTGCCATCACTAGGGCTTCTTTCTGACTTTCACCTTCTTATGTGCCTATATGGAGCAGAACGATAACAAGACAGAACATAGGAGAGGCATGGGCATAAAGGAAATGACAACAGCAGGAGAAACAAGAGGATAATGGTGGGAGGATTTTAATGAGAAAGGAAACATGTTGTGTAAGGGAACGAGAGAGAAAGCAAAAAAAGAGAAGAACCACGCTGAAAACACACAAGGGAAGATACAAAATCAGGGCCAGCCATGATTTAATGAACAAGTCCAGAGTTCACTACGCCTGTCACATTTATTTCCTGCACATTTGCTTATGGTAAAATTATGTTTTCCAATAAATACACAATTCGGAGGCACAGGGATGCTTAAATCCTTCCTCAAAGAGATATTTCACATCATTCACAATTATTCTTTCATTCAATCATTTTCCACACACACTTTTTCCTATTCAGAGCGGGCCTTAGGCTATCCCAGCATGCATTGGATGAGAGGAAGGGAAGGCAGCCAGTTCGTCACATAAACAGACCAACACACTCATGTTCACATTCACACCCATAGGCAATTTAGAGTTTTTAGTTCATGTTACTTGTATCTCTTTGGACAGTGAAAAGAAAGTGGCGCATCAAGTAGAAAACCAAAGGAATCGTTTTTAAAGTTATCCTGACTCATTTCAATAATTCACCTATCCCCTCTCCAATCCAAAATAGTCAGTTAACATTTTGGGAACTATGCTTATTTGCTTTCTTCCTGAGAGTTCTCGTACGGTAAATATGAAGCTACCATCAGCAGCAGGTTAACTTAGCTCAGCATACAGACAAAAAAGAGGAGAAACAGCTAGCCCCGGTTGTCCAAAGTTAAGAATATAACAATAGTGTTATCATCTCATCTAACACTTAGCATGAAAGCGAAAAAGCATATTTCCCAATATGTCAAATTACTTCTTTGATTACAAAAGTTATTTATATACTGAAAGATGAAGACTGGATATGGTAGCTTATGGTCATGGTTTTCTTTTTGATCTTTTCTGTCACAGGTTCAAGAGTGGCTATGCCTCAACTGTCAGATGCAGAGAGCGTTGGGGATGGACATGACCACGCCACGCTCCAAGAGTCAGCAACAGATACACTCTCCTTCTCATGCAGCCAAACCAGAACTTAAACCTGATGCTCCGACACAGCCTGCACCCCAGACACAGGTCCCTCCTCAGATGCAGCCTCCTGTGCAGGTTCATCCAGCACCTGGCCCCACCAAACAGACTGGTCCAGCTGGCCCAGGTCAGCAACAAGTAAAGCTCCCTCCAGGGGCAGTCCCTCTCCCAGGCATGGCCAAGGCCCCCTCCCAGCCTGATCTGTCCCACAACTCTCCTGCCCACCAACCCCAGCACCCCCGCCAAGACCAGACTCGCAGTGCAGGGAGCTCCCCATCACGACAGCCCCCACCTCCAGAGCAAACCTTTGGGAAGTTGTTTGGCTTTGGAGCTTCTCTGCTTAACCAGGCCAGCACTCTCATATCTGAGACTACTCAACCCCAACAACAGCCCCCAAAACCGGCCCCCAAACCAGCAGGACCTCCTGGTCCAGCGCCTGGGGCAAGTAAACCCTCAGGACCTCAGCCTGCACAGCAAGGGCCTCAAGCCCCTGCTCAGCAGCAACAACAGCCCGCTCCCCCGGACTCTAAACCCAAAGCTTGTTGTCCTCTCTGCAAGACAAACCTCAACATCGGCAACACAGCAGAACCACCAAACTACAACACCTGCACACAGTGCCACCACCAAGTGTGCAACATGTGTGGGTTCAATCCCACTCCACACCTGGTTGAGGTAAGACTCTGATTTGGTCTGTTTTGCTTTCAGCTATGCGTAACAAAGTGTCAACTGGCCTTCAGCAGCTTCCGGACCATGGATTCGCAAAATGAATTGATTTATTGACTTGTTTCTGTGAAAAATGCTGTGTCATAGTGCAGTTGAATGGGTTGTGTTGTTATCCATTTGTGGCTGCCTGGTCGCGGTCTGGAGTGAATAGCTGCATTTTCCAGAGGATTCCTGTGAGCATGAAACAAGTATTTGGCTTCAGGTGCTGTCAAATGGCCAACAATTTCCTCCATTTGTCTCTGAGGTTCTTCTCAATCCCCTTTTTGTATGTCTGTGCTGGTTGATTTGTTTCTAAGTACTTTTTAAGAATGGTCCATTATTGTTTGCTCTCATTCTTTAACACAGCGAGATAAACAATTAAATGCAAAAGACTCGTACAAAAGATCATGTCTGTGCAATAATTGGTTGATATTTGATTTTTATGCTGCAGGTTCTGTAGGCAGCTTTTACACATGATGTGTTATGTAAGCCTGTCAGCTTTTCCACTGCCTTTCTCTCTCTCTCTGTGATTCTCAGTCTGGACCTGCTCTGCTCTGCTCTGTCAGGGCCTTTCATGTAGTTAGCAGAGTGAAGTCCAAGCTGTGACTCACCTCATCAGTGTGCACTCTGCCCTGGAGCTGCACAGAAATATATGACCAATCTACAGGCAGCGAAGCCTTATCAAGTTCAATTTAATGGATAATCTTAGTATTGATTAGTCACATCCATGGGTCAGCTGATGTTATAGTCCTCCCTTAAGTGCCCCCTTATCCCCCGTCATCCAGCTGGTAAGAGCAGGGACTTGCAGTGGCTTCCAGAGCCAAGCAATAACAGAGTTTAATTATGCAAATCAAGTCCAATTGAATGATAGCAGTAATAACAGGCTTTCTGCAGAGCGCTGGCTTTTTATGGGTGAGCCTTGTCTTCCCAGGCATCTGGTTGTCACAGGCACTAGCACAGGCCATTCATAGATCGCTATGGAAACAGAGAGATAATTTGTTTGTCAGGCGTCCCTTTCATGCTTGGCTGCTAAGATGCTGAGAGTCTACAAAAACTTTCAGACTGCTGTTACTCATGAGAGACTCTGTCATTAGGTGTGTTGCGTTTCTGCTCTGCTTGCTACAGTCCTCAACTCAGTCTGGCATAAGGTGCATTCTTTCCAAACCTGTGAACAGTTTTTGTTGTCAGTTCATGTGAGCTGGCAGGTTGGTCGCTCCAGAGTGGGCGAGAACCATTTGGACATGGTGTGAGGCTTTGTACTTTGAATCTAGGTTTCTCAGCTTGATTTCCACAGCCTGTTTGGCACATCTCATTCTCTCCTAACTTCTCCAAACTTGTCTGTTTTTCGATTTCTGTTTTTTATCAGTGTCTTTTCCTGCCTGTTGCAGGCTGAATTGTTATCACCGCTTCCTGTTTTTGGACAGTGGAGATCTGTGGCACATAGGAATAATCTACGTCAGACATTGGCTTCACAGACAGTACTTGTTAGTAGGATAGTTGAATTGGTTTTGGTATTTTCTTGGTTTTAAGAAAATATAGAACATCACTGGACTTCATCTTTAAGGCTAAATTGTTGTTTTTATTTATTAATTTTTTTACTGATTGTAAGAGGAGCAATTCAATTTGAACAGATTTTCACTTGGATTATCCCCATCTATCCAAAAGTTGCCGTGTAAAATAAACAAAGTCCTCCTGTGATGTTGACAACTCAGGAAATGCTTCCACTAATAGAAACTGACAATGCAAAGGGGAACAAAATGCAAATGAGCTGCTGATTATGTGCCAAAGTAATTAAACCAATTAAAAAACAACAATAAATAGTTAAACCACAGAGGGTATAAAAAGTAGTTGGCCCACTTTGTACTTTTTCAGGATGTACTTTTTTTTTTACCACATTGAGTCATAGTGGTGGTCATCAGGTTACACAGACAAAAGAAACTACTGCACTGTAAAAACACATCTCTACAAATTAACCTAAATGAATTACATTTGTGAAATTTAAATGGAATTTTGAGTATTAAGTGTTCACCACCTTTTCTACTATATCACACCTAAGGCATCACTTGTAGATGTCCTGTAATGAAATTGTCTGAAACAGTACTTGGGGAGGATTTTAAAAAAAAATTATCTTCAGCTTCAGGAAAATAGAAAAATGCAGAAAAGATTCATGAAAATACATTTTCTGTCACCCCATGAGTGACACAATGCATAATTCATTCAGAACAAATTAGGCTGAGATGTATCATATTAAAAAAAAGTAGTCAGCCCCTTTTTAATCCGCGATGACACGACGAGTGCCAGCGTCTGTGCGAGAACGAGTGAAGAACAGAGGAGGAGAGAAAGAAAAGAGGTGATAGATTGAGGAGGAGGAAGAGGAAAAGAGTGAGAATCAGAGATAATGAGTGAGAAGAAGCCAACTGTTTCTTACGCTGCACAATATTTCACATCAATTAGTGCTGAAAGTCATGTGTGGCTCTGAGTAAATAAGATGTCCTTGTTTTGGGACCATTTCCTCCCCCATTACACTTCTCAAGGAGATTAAAACCAACCCTGTGTCCTTGTCGTCTCCCCTGAGTTTGATTGTAAATAGAACTAAAAATTTTTTCACTGGAGTGTCTGCCGCTCAATCTGATCCTCATTCCTGAGTCAGTCCGTCGTTCAATCTGTCCTTACTCTAGCATGGGCTACTCCAGCATATAGAAGCAGCTGCAGTGATGCCTTTTTCTTGATTGTAAATACAGGTGGAGGTGTGTTTGACACAATGCATTATGTTTCAATTCCCAGCAGTCTCACTATAACATTATCCTTCCATTCTCCTGCATGCCTAACATTTTGTTGTTGTACGGTTGGGCAGTCGCACTGATCTGACTCTGTGTGTCTATTATTGTGTAAGAAGTGTGCCCTGTTTGTAACGAGACGGAGACCCTGAGTGGATCATTAGTAAAAGGACTGAATTTCTTACAGAACTGTAGAAAAAGTGTAGAGAAACAGAAAACATAGCTCATCAATAATTCAATGAGGCAGAACATTATAAATAGTTCATGCAGTAGGGAGCAGTGAGAGAGAGAGGTGTGTTTGATTACTCATGTCACATAAGGTCAGTGTGTTGATGTCTGTGCGTATATATGTGTGTGTGTGTGTGTGTGTGTGTGTGTGTGTGTGGAGAGGGGGGATGGGTGGGTGCATACGGGTAAGTGCATGTTAGTTTCTGTTTGTATGAGTATCAGGAGCAGATGGTGTTTGAGATGTTAGAATCAGGTATGATTTATTAGGGAATCAAACACTATTTTTAAACTTATAAAAAGTTATCTAATCTTTCAGAGCTTATCTTTGGTCCCTCATGTCAAACATAAATATAAACATGTCTTTTTAACTTCTAAATAAGATCTCTCTCATCCAAACTTCAGTTTAATATTTATATATCCTGGTTGTGTGTCAGCAAAGTAAACTTCAGCGGTGGTTTATCCTGGCTCTGGTCCTTGCTCACAAAACAACACAGTTGGACAACATAGATTTGAAACAAGGCCAGTGTTTAAATAACTTCTCCATTAACATATTTACCTAGAAATGACTCATTTGATGTGCTACTCACCTACTCATTCTGTCACCTTTAGCAACATGCAGTCATTGTGCTTTAAATGTTGAAGCCATAGACACCCAATGGACACACATATGTGCACAAACACACAAGGGCACTCTCACAGTCTTATTCTATAATATGCTCAGCTGTGACAAAGCAATTACAGTCACATACTGTGCAAACAGAAACCTTTTAACAGTCTGTAACACTTTCTGCCGTAACTATTGTCCCAGTGTTATGTACCTAGAACATAGGATGTGGTTAGTGTATGATGAAATGTTGATAATGAGAAATTGCACCTAAGGCGTTGTGTAGCAAAATAAACCCTTTAAAAACTATGTTTCATTTAAAAAAACTTTTTCATAGAAATGCAACATGACGTTGACTCAGTTGAATAATCGCTTTTATCCAACAGCTACTGAGAGCCATACACGGATTAAATCCATATCTTGAATTATAGAAATTCTATTAATTTCTACCTTTCCATTCAGGACTACACATTGCTAGAGACTGCAGCACCCTTGAGGAGACACCGGGCATAGAGTAAACATACAGTATGTAGAACATGTAGTATTTGTGAACGTGTCACAGCTCTGCAGGAACACAGTTGCCGCTCTCACACAGAGAGCCACAGTATAGATGAACATGTCATTCTCATTCTCAAACATGCTGGCAGTGTTTTCTGAAGGTTGGCACCAGCCTGTGTCTCCCTCAGGAGTCCCATCCAAAGCCAGATGGCTGCCGGCATCATGCATCCAAGCCTGCAGTGCTCAGCCTGGCTGCTCCCAAAGTGACGATGGTACACCATCACAGATTCAAACACCCACCCGGCCTCAATCAGCTGCTTGCCACCTTTTACTGCTTCCATAGCCCTTTGCGCCGCATGTACTATGTGCTGATACAAGCCAGAGCATATATAGCTCTGGTATAACAATTCAGATTCACACATGCAGTGGAACTTCAGTGTTAATACATGATTTTGTTGGGTTATTTTGTGAATACAGACACAAAAATTGGTTTTGTTTAAAAACTCCCAACTATAACACCATTATATTACTATAGTTAGATACAAATAACTGATAAAGTTTTATGATTACCCATAACAACATCTTCTCTTGAGTTTAATCATTTCAACTATCTATATTCTATATTGAATCTTTATTGAATTGTGCGACTCCCATTTTAAAATGCTAATGGTAGTATCTGCGATTTTTAAAAATAAGACATTTCCAGCTCTGCAAACACCCACATACACACTCACATACATTATGGATACCCACCAACATCATTATACGTCACCCACCTGTTCTCTTATTTCATAAGTATTAAATGGGTGAGCTGTGTGATCCTGATGCCTCGCTGTAAAATGCCAGTATGCCAAAAGCATAAATTCTTTTGAAATATTTAATTGTTGGCTTGTACCTTATTTTATTTCAGCTCTTCCTCACATGTCTTGTAGTTTTGCGGATTTAGGTGATGTGCCAGATACACAAAATGTTCCCCGTGACATTCTTTAATGTGACACTGTGCTTGTTTCGTTGTCTTGTCTCTTGTCTGTTGTTTGAGTTGTAGTCAGGATGGATCTACACATGCACCCTCCTTCTGTTTGCACGTTTCAGTGCTCCTCTCCCTCCGTTTGCGTTCCTCTTCCTCCTGTCCACATGCCTTAGTTGGAGACTGCTTACTGTTGACACATTGATTGAATTGGCAATTACTTCTGGTTGTTCGCAGTTGACTTTGCAACACGGGTGCTCAGCCCTCTTGAATCAGTCTGCCCTCTGTTGATTTAGCAGCAACAGCAGGGTGAGCATTTCAAAACCCCTGCACATTATAAGACAGTATTTGTTAGCGGTAATACAGATACAAACAAAAAGAGGGTGTCTTTTTGTGTGTGTTTTTGTGTTTATGTGTGTGTGTGTGTGTGTGGGGGGGGGGGTGGGGGGGGGGGGACTCGTAGAAGGGCTAAGAGTTGAGAGTGTTTCTAATCCGTGTTGAGGGAGTGTAGTGATCCCCTGGAGTACAGTGCTTAACCCCAGAACACTATTGTAAAGATCCACCCACACAAATAAGTGCCATCTGAGGATAGTAAGCCTTGTTGGATGATTAAACTGAGACAATGCCATTTCGACTTTGCCTGATAAATACATTAGCGTCGAAGAGACTGTAATGGTAAAACTAAGGTTTTCTACCTAAATCCTTTATTTCTAATAAGGCGGGGCATGTTCTGTTTAAATGACATGAGGCGTTTACAGCTGATAAAATTCAGTGTGTGCCCATGCTGCGCTGGACAGGAAGATGATGTGTGACGTGAAGCAACGACTGCGTCCTGTTGAGATTATGTGGCACCGAGCACAGATGGCTCACTGGTATGGAGGCTTAAATGCCACTCACTCTCATATCTGGGACCTTTGTGTTTGGCAGCAGGCTCGTTCTCAGACTGAGCTGGAGTTGCATACACTTTGTCTAAACTCCTGTATATCACAGACCCGCTGAGAGATGCAAAGCACAGCTCCCATAACCACTTTTATGTTGCAGTCTCATTTTGTGTCATTCTAAACATGTGAGTAGGAAATAGAAAACGGTGAGAGGAACTTCTACCATGACTGGTTCCTTTTGACAGTGGGATTGCATTGTATCTGCCTTATTCTGCTAATTTTCCACGCACCACCATGTGTTCATTTTTCCTGAGATGTCTTTGAGGTCAACCTCGACCTGTTCCAAGCCTTGCCTGCACCAGGAGCAATATCACTTCCTTTGATGAATGACTATCTAGTGGCACAGTGACCATACTGAACTTGAATTACCCCACAGTCCTTGGTTATATCTTCAAGTGCCCTTCCTCTCCTACCTTGTGAGTGAATGTGCTTTGAAGCCTACAAGGGACAAGCATTGGCTTAATCACCTCTTCAGAACTCATCATCCTCAAGGCCTGGTGGCTATGCTAATGAGCTTTAGCGATGCTCCAGGGGCCCCTGGCAGTGCAGTGTCTATCCTCACTGTCAGAGCCACAGAGGTGGGCCGGTACAGTCCTCCCACCCCTGCTTCTGGGCCCTCTTGTCTCAACTCATCATTTCACCCACCTCATTGGTTCTCCTGCTCTCTCTACCCCATAGCACCTCAGGCATGCGACTACTCCCTAATGCTGGCATTAGGAAAGAAGGAGGAGGTTAGTTGAGTGTGTGCTATGCTTGCAAATACTAAAAGGCTGGCGACACAAATGTGAGATTATGGCACGGAGACGTGCAGTTGTATGTCAGGGGAACAAAAAAAAAAAACACAGACAAGAGAGTGAGCTATAATGAAAGTCACCAGGAGATTGAGAGACAAAATGAAAGAGATAAAGCTTGCTGATCGCTCAGATATTTCATTTAACCCCTTGCTAATCTTCTCAGTGCTGCAGCTGTCGGACAGCAGTGGAGATGACCAGAAAGGTTACTGAGGGTCTGGGCTGCTGCTCTGAGCAGCGGCCTGACAACAATAACAACAATAGCAAAAGCAGCATGAGGACCATTATACTCAGCCAGAGCGATGGTCCTCCCACTGCCTCCATTAGTGAAGACACTAGGGCTCCACTGCCAGTGCAGTTACTGCTGGGGGCGTAACACAACAACCAAAGGAAAGGTAATAGTTCTTAATGGGTTCACTTGGTCACTGTCATTTACCTGCCCTCTTCTAAACACATTACTTCACAAACCATCCACACAAATGTAAAATGTATTTTTTAAAAGCTGGATCATAGACTTTATACCAGTTAATGTACAAAAAAATGCAGCAGTGATGTCTGATCAATCTACTGTACAAAACTTTGTAATCTCTCCTGACAGTCCATTTCTGGTGCGAATGCCATTTGAACTAATCACGGAAAGCTACAATTATATATTGTTCATTTGAAGTGTTCATAAAGACTTGCCTTTGCCAATTCTTTGCTTGACGTGTATCAGATAAATTGCTATAGAGGATATTGGCATGAAGAAACAGAACGCAGTTACGCTCACTGAGTGGCAGAAAGACGAGCAGCAGTGTTTGCTTGAATCAGTTAAAACACAAACAACACATCTAAAATGGGAAAGAGCTGGACCACTGGTTCTTTGGTAAGCAGTAGGGATCACTGTCGAGTCCGACTGCCTTTAATTTGAGCAAATAATCACTTGTTTTACTCCCAGTTTGCTAAAAGCAGCCATGGTAACAGATGTTTTGCCGTTCAGTCCAGCGTGTTCCGGAAGGGAAGTGACATCAACGTATACCCTCTATGTAGATTTTAGATGAGTTTTGAGTAGCTTCTTATGTGTGACCACAGTCATGTAACTGCTGTTGTCTTTAATTGACATTTTGCATAGTGGATTGTGTCACAACTTAAACTCTCCCATAATGTATAAGTCCTACACTCATTCAAAGCATGTTAATGCCCATACTGCCCTACAGACTAGCTTACCAAGTTAAAACGTGTGTTTGTCCGCAATGAACAACGTGCCTGAGAGTGTAGTGTAACATCAGCAGGCATTTTGCTGGACTTATTCCAGTAAAGAAGACATGTGACTAGACGCTGGTGATAGGTTACAGCTTGAGTAACCTGTCTATAAGATAAATGTGAGATATGTGAATTGTATTTGCTTGGCTGGTAGCTGTAGATTTGCCTGGCAGGAGTATTAGAAACTCATCTAAAATAAAACAGGGCTGAGGGGACAGCCTGATTAACTTGTCCTGGGGACAGACATATGCGACGAGATACATGACTTGTTTGGGCTTGGCTGCCAACCGCAGTGTAAAATAGGTTTGTTTGGCTGCAGCTTACTTAACATTTTGGAAAACAGATGTATGTTTAGAGGTTTGACTTTTGTTTTTGCTGCTGCCTTTTATTCTGTATTTGCCTCGGAGACATTTTGCAGAAAACATATCTGACTGTTTAATCTTCCTGTGTCCATGAGAGTGAGCAAATTATCCATGGCATCACCCATCCTCTGTATGATGCTGCAGACAAACTAGACTGTTATTGACGAGGGCATACACCTGACTTAATCTCATTCAGCCACATTGGAATTCTGTGTGTTGTTATCTTGCTGACATTAAGCCTGTATGCTGATTAAAGCCAGAAAAAAAGGTGGAGAGCGGTGAATGAGTCAGGAAATATGACGGCACAGTCAGTGATGTACGTAGTGTGAGGTGAAATTAAGATACGTCAAATACTTCTTATTTTACTTGACTGCATTAGACAGTTTGACCACAGAGAGAAGTTCATTCACTAAACTTAGCAGAGCTCTGTGCTGCCACTATGGGGGCTTTTTAAGCAAGATTGCAGAGGGATAAACACTGCATTTCATCTTCAAAATTCTCAGGGCAAATTAGCAGAGCCTTGCTAAAAGGCTTAGCAAAGAAACCTAAGGAAACATTCAACTACCACAGTTTGACTTCAGAACAACTTCAGCCGTCCTTTTATTGTTGGCTTACAAGTCCTGAAGTGTGTGAAGTGGGATATTGGATTGTTCTTGTCCTCTAGGAAAGATTTTACTTTGAGGTATGAAGGAGGTGGATCCACAGAATCTCCCTTAAAGATTCAGTTATATTTAGACATGGGGGAGGCAATAGATTAGGGTTATTATTGTTTAGTATTTTAGTACCTACCTACCTTTATATGGTAGTGATTTGGTAGCTGAGCCAAAACACTCTTGAGAAATATATTTTTTAATCTCAATGAGGCTTTCAAACAAAAATAAAAAAGTAGACATTTTACGTTTGGTTGTGAGCTAGACTCACTTTGAAAAGAAGACATGTGGTTAGAAACATGCTTTCAGACAAAATGATCCTGTGGGATCACGCAGGATGTCTTGGTGCTTCTCACAGTGTCTTTTTTATGTATCGAGAGCCCCCTACGGAGGCAGGACAGTTTCACCAATATGATCAGCCCCTGTGTGCTCAGTGGGCACCTGTTGCCCCCGATGGAACAAATAGAAACAGACAGAATAAGTAAATAAAGACCAGAAAACATGACTTGGCCCTGTGCTACCCAGCCCCTGGAGGGACACCTGAGACACACACACTTAATGGCAGATGACACACTGTTGTCCTGCAGCAACACACTCAAAAACAAAACACAACTTATTTCAGATGTAGACTGACACTGTTTTGTCAATCTTCTTCTGTAAACACTTTGGTAATGTGCTTGTTTGTGCACATTAGGTCAAATTTTAAATTTCTCCAAATTATGACCAAATACCTGCAAAGCTATTGACAGCTATTTTCATAACACAGCCTCAGTTGCGCTTTGTGTTTAGTGCTAATTAGCAAATGTTAGCATGCTAACATGTTAAACAAACATGCTATATTTTATACTTACTAAAAGTAAGCTTGTTAGCATTATTATTGTGAGCATATTAGCATACTGACATCAGCTTTTAGCTCAAAGCCCTGTTTTGCATTAGTAGGCTACAGTGTTGCAAAGCTCCATGTGTGGCGGTAGACTGACAAAATAAATAGCAACTTAGCTGTTTTTGAATGTGTGCTCGTGGTTGCGCAGTAAGTAATTTAATCTTTTTCAGATTTGTTTATTAGATAAGATGTGTATTGAGGTAGATTAGAGCTGGGCAGTGGCAGTTGAGCTGGGATGTGCAGAGGGTTGTTTGCGGAGTTTTGTGCAAAAGTGTGTACATAAAGCATATTTTGCGTTCCCAGCTCTACTTGAAATTCAACTTATTTTATATATGGAAGGTTGAATAAATGATATGAATATAGAAACTGCTGGAGAGGTGCTTGGAACACCTCCCACAAATATATCAAGTTACCTGTCTTGTTTATACTTTAGAGACTGCTGTAGTTTTTAATGTAAATAAATTATTTGTAAATCTGAATAGCTATTCACTGGGACAAGATTCTTCATACTTTCAATGTGACCTTGTTCAGACTGATTTGTTATTATTCTAATAAGAAATAGCTCACTGACAAGGGACCCTGAGGAAGAAGGAGTTGTATTTCTACGGAACAATGTACAGTAGTTTGGATATGCTCCATACTCCTTTTATGTCCCAGGAAAAACTCATTGATGATCATCTACAATATTTTGTATATTAATTTTGAATACGCTGAGTAGAACTCCATATGAGTGACTTTGACTGTAGTTGAATCCTGCTTGCTCAGTGGATGATCCTTCATTTCCTCACTAATCCACAGGCCTGGCCACGTGTCCCCATTGAAGGAGTCCCAGGGGATTGACCTACATACCTGCTGACTCTTTCTGACCTGTCACAGTCATGGCGTGGCGTGGCGTGGCGTTGCGTGGCGTGGAGTGGCACAGCCTGGCACACTGCTGTGACATGTGCTCGCTCACGCTTCACACTGCGCACTTGTTAGTCTTAAACCACTGTTCATTCAGACTGTGCATAAAAGAAATGGATACCTTGGTTTAAAAGGCTCTGATAGAGTAACCTGCTCTGCTGATCATTGATTCTTATAGTGAATATCACTGCACTGAAACACGATTGAATACAGTGAGTGTGGTTATTTGTAGTGAATTTTATTTTCATTATAGTCGACTGCTACCGTTCCATATTGATTTACATTTGTTTATGTCTGCACTTTACATGCAGTGTGTTTCGGTGTTTCTATGCTCCTAGTATTAAACGTGTGAGCGTCTGCGTGTCCTGGCACAAAACTGTGCGTGACATATTTCCCCACTCACCTTAAACTCACCCCATTCACACCTGTTTGGCAGCGCGCCCCTGTAAACGTAGTAGTTAATAATTCACACTGACCCTCTGCTCCCCTGACCTTCACTTGTTACGAATTAATTATGACCGTAATTAATTCGTATGCCTCATTAATCTCTGTGAGACACAGAACTTGAAGGATTATGATGATGATTTCTGCCTTTGTTGTTACACAGTTATCCTCTCTGTATCAGTTCTTTTTTTTTTTTACTTTGAAGGTTGATGTGGCGTTGCTTTTGTTGTGCATTGTCAACACAATTTACATTTTGGTAATGACCAAGACTGTTTTGATGGGAAAGCTATTGTTGAATTATTTTGGGATAACTCATGTAAAAAGGAGGATGGACAAAGTTTGACATTTAGAAGTAAAACTTTGCAGGATTACTCATGATGCGTGACAGTGTTTCTGCAAATGTTTAATATTGCCATGCACCACTGTCACATTTCCATTTGCTCACTTTCCTCACTGGAGCTTTGTTGCTGCCTTTCTAACAGTGCCTCACTTTTCTTTTACTTTCATGATTTCTATTGTGGCAACTAAAACTGCCACTTAGCGGGAAGTGATCTTCATTTCCTTTCTGGTAATGAGCGCCTATAATATTACATCTCGGTGAGGTATGCAATGCCGTTTAATGACAGCTGACATTTCTTGCTCACAGCATTTGGTCTGGTTTCTGGCCGAGAAACCATGCGGGGGACAGACTCTTGCTGAGCAGTGACTGACAGTGAGAGGAGGTATACTGAGGCTGTGTAGGTTACACTCAGTATGTCTGCTTGCACATGTGTTTGTGCACTCTCACGTTAAAATATACTGGTGTCTATGTGTTTGTGTCAGAAGTAAAGTGGGGACAGGAGGGGTATGACTGTCACCACCAATAGTGCAAGGAATAAGAGCTAAGATGGTATTAAAAGGCTGGTGTTAAATATGCAGCCTACTCCAAGTGCAATAATTAGCAGGATGCTTGACTCTGACACTGTGAGTGTTTGTTTTTTTGTTCTGCGCGTTCATGTTGTTGTGTGGGTGTGTAGGCTCCCACGGGGCTCCATATCTCTCTATGAAATTCTGCACTCTCTGGCTCCCTCCATGGGTAGGAAATGTTCCATAATTTTTTGCCTCACCAGCAGTTTAGCTCTGTAGATCTGTTACCTGTGCACATTTTTGGTAACAATTACTTTTGTGCATTTTGGCCTTTATTTCATGGTTGCATCTAAATAAGAGAATGTCTGTGATTTATGAGCAGAATTCTGAGTTGAGATGTTGAGCAATATGACCTTTTCTCTAAGCTCTGCAGAGAATAGGGTGTGATGTGCAGTGTAGTATTTTTAAGGCAGATCACAGTCCACCGGGGGCATTGTTAGTGGGGATCTCTCTACGTTGGCCCTGAAAGTCAAAACACAACATTTCACAAAAAACAACAACGAAATTGGAAAATCCATATTTATCTTTTTCTAACCGCTTGCACATGTGCAGCTGGTCTCGTACAAGATGAGGCCACATCGATGCGGAGGGTGTATCCAGCACAAACTCTAATTGGAAATCGCGACACCGAATGACACATTGCAGAGAAGAAGCTGGAGCAGGAAATTGACTTGTCAAGGCATAGCATTTTCAATAAAGCCAAGAGCCTAAACGATTAGCCAGTTAGCCATATAGGGGACCGCCGTCTAGGTGACCATTCTAGTTAACTTGAACACCATATCTCTCCATGAAGAAAGGATTTTCCAGTAATCACCTTTTCTCATATTGACAAGCCTCCACTATCAAATGAGAGACTGCATAGTTGCATTTCAGCTAAAAGGTGGAATCACTGGTCCACCGGGAGTTTAAAATGTAAAAAAAAAAAGCAAAAATAACCCCAAAGCAGTCACTACTAGGGTTGTTTCGATTGGCGATTGGATCGCTGACGATAGAAAGACAGTCTCTTGAATCTGCACCACACTGCAGTGTTTCCCATTCATTTATTTATTTGTGGCGACACAACATGGTGATTGTGAATCAATGTCACCTGTTTTTGTGCAATTGAAAGAGATAACAGGTGCACTGGCGAGACAACAGCAAGACAACCCCTAAAAAGGGAATGTTTTTGCAACTCTTGGACACAGACAATTGCTCTCTCCTTATCCTTCCTGACTGATTGTTCTCTAGTTTTGCATTTTGCTAGTGTCCTTGCCGCTACTGGTAGCATGAGGTGGTACCTGCAGCCCCTTCAGGTTGCACAGAGGCAGTCCAACTCCTCCACGATGACACATCCATACGTGCCGTCGCAAGAAGGTTTGTAGTGTCTCCCAGCACAGTCTCACAAGATGGAGGCGATACCAGGAGATGGCCCTAACACGAGGAGAGCTGGACAGGGCCGTAGAAGGGCATCAACCCAGCAGCAGGACCGGTATCTGCTTCTTCGTGTGAGGAAGAATAGGAGGAGCACTGCCAGAGCCCTACAAGATGACCTCCAGTGGGCTACTGGTGTGCCTGTTGTAAAGACCAAACTTTCAGAAACAGACTCCGTGAGGGTGGCGGGAGGCCCGACGTGAATCCGGGTCTCTCACACCAAAGGCATGTGTCTCAATACCTGGCCTCATGTGGCCAGAGTGTGTAGGCAGTTCCTGGATGGCCAAGGCACTAATGCCATTTACTGGCCCTCATTTTCCCCAGATCTGAATGTTATTGACCCTTCGCTTAGCCACCCCTCCCTTAGTTATTGTTGCTAAGTCCGACAAACTGTCGGACCTGTCGGATTTATTGTGGTGCTACCACTGTCTATAACTGCACTCCCTGGAGAAATATTGTCAATTTTTTGGAAATAGATAAAAAAGCGATCTCACATAATGTGCAGCTCACAGTCCCAAACAGAGCAAGTTTGCGCTTCAGTTTTTACATTTTTATATTGCAAAACTGTACCAGCTACTTTACAACTCGGTCTGCCACTCACAGCGCGAGGGCGTGTACACTTGATTACTATCACGGTGTACGCTGGTGCTGCATCGGCTGGGCGGAGTTGTTTCACGTAGAGTTGACGTTATGAGTTCCATTGCGCAAGGAAATTGATGTGTGGCATGAAAGCATGTGAAAAGTCTCAATTGCGTGAGGCTCAAGCTCAATGCTTAAGAGTTTGCAGCTCTGATGTACTGTATAGTAAGATTTTTAACGTTAAAGTATTTTGTTCATCGAGTTCTGAGATCTGTGATTTAAGTGTCCCCAGTGTATTTTTGGATTTACTGGATCATTCCAAATTAAGAAAGACAGTAAACATGGTTGGATTTTAATTCAGGGTGGTACATTTCTTAATCAAATCAAGCCCTATCTGAGCACTTTTAATTTCTCATTCACATACCTGCTTTTAGCCTTGGTTGACATACACACACACACACACACACACACACACACACACACACACATAGAGTGATCAGGGCAGTAATGTCTTTGCAAGCTCCTCTGAGAATGGGATCAATCTGTCTGACCTTTGTATTGTGGTAGCCTGCAGTGTTCAATCTCTCATTATTTTGACAGTGAAAGGGCAGCTTTTCCTGCTATGAGCTGACTGGATGAAGCATCACTACAATGCCAGTATTCACACTATATACCTTCATCTTTTATGGCAGGTTCAGGTTCACTCACTAACTGCTCCACTCCACTTTTGGTACCTTGTCAACTGAACTGCAAAAACCATTTTCACCGAATATATAAAAGAGTAGCTATAACTAGTTGAAGGAAAGGTTGTGCCAAGTCCCAAAAGGTTCAAGTCATATGTGAAATGACATATTGAGATTTTGATTAGAGGTGCAATAAACATATTGCTGCTGTAGCTGCGCTGGTGACAGTAGAGACTGTAAGACGGATGCTGAAAACCACCACTGTTATTGACTAGTTACATGTTACACCAAATCAATTTAAATGTAATTGATAGATTACAGTCAGTGTATTTAGTCAGTCTTGTCAGCTGCATTTGAGTTACAGTTCACAGCCAAAGATAAGCATACTCTCCACTGAGCACACAAGTTAACCTCCTGTCATTTAATGAGGTTACCAATTCACTAACAAGATGATCTCACTAACAATCTGAGCCTGCTGCTGCCACAACTGTGCAACACACACACACACACACACATACACACACACACACACACACACACACACACACACACCTACACACACACACACGTACACACCTACACACCTACACACACATACACATACACATACACACACACACACACACATACACACACACACAAAAACAAACACACAAACAGTAGACCAGCACACAACAAATCTTCCAAAACACAAAAAATGAGAATGATTAAAAAAAACAGCAACAGAAGTACACTACAGAGCTTAGGCAGTATCTTAAGTGTCAAAAAAATAATTATTTTCTGCTTAAAAACAACATTTCATTATCAGTCTTTTGTAGTTTTAGCTGTAGTGTAATGTATTGAGCTGTTGAATTGCTGTTCTTCAGAGGGCAGTTAAAAAGTAAAAGGGGATTGCCACAGAGAATTGGTTGCTCTGTTTTCAGGGTAAATTAAAGGCCTGTCTCAGAAGCGCAGAAGCTCAGTCTTTTGTACAGACCTGATTTTCTCCAAACAGTGTGGGTAGAGGTGGGAAGCACAGCCCACATCGCTCACTGCTGTACAAGCTAAAGCACTCTACATGAATAATTTGATGCTCCCAGCTCCGGTTTGGCCTTGCTCCTCTCTCCCTTTCACCCACGCAGTGATGTTATGCTGATTCAGGAGCAGGAGGGGAGTTTGGCAGTGCCAAAATGGCAGGAAGAAAGCTGTGGAAGAAAAATGTTCATTAGTATCTAATTTAGGTATTTAATTAAATTCATCTTTTTATGAACATGCCCAAAAGATAGCAAAAGGTGATTGGTGGTTTTGAGGAAGTTGGAAGTGAGTAGAGACTTGTGAGTCTGGAGGTTTTTTTAGAGCTAAAGATCATATGATCAAATGCATGCATGTGTGCTTAGAGTACACACACATACTGTAGCATGTCTTCACTGTCTATATTGTAGCATAGCTTCAGTAGTTTTGTGTCGTTCTTTTGTGCACTAGCTGTCCACAAACACACAGACGCTTGTGTCTGACATTTCTACACAACAATTTTTATAATTTTTTTTTTTTTACATGTGAAAGAACCGGCACAGATGGCTAGTTCTGAGAATACTGCACCTGTTTATATATAGATTCTCAGTAGAGCACTTGAGAGAGATGAAAACAAAGCAAGTCTGTCTGTTTGGCATGCCAGTGGCTCCATCCACGCTTCGTGGTCTCAGTTGAGACAACAGATTCCTGCAGGATTTGGGCACTCTAAGAAAGGTTTCATCTTGAACAGAAAAATCAGTAAAAATAGCATGTCACAAATAGATTTCAAATGTTGTTTTTTATACTTTGGCAGTTATTGAATTTAAGAATGTCACTTTGTCAACTTAAGTGGGTGAATTTAAAATTCTTATTATTATTATTATTAGTTGTAGTAGTAGTAGTATTATAATTAAAAGTAGTACTTCTCATGACCACTGTGGGTTTTACTGTCCTTGAAAGGTTTTTAAACTGGCCAGGTGTTTGCTGTTCTTTTATGCTGAAAAAGGTTGGAGCTGCTCACACCATGCCAGCATTATCTTTATTGATTTGCATATTTTCATGATTCAAATGGCATCTTTTCTAAAATAGGGTGTTGCATAATTTAACAGTTATGTTGCATTAGGGCTCTAATTGAGTTATTACTAACAGAAAATCAGTTGAAGCCATCAGGTACCAAAGCATTAATCAACATTTTCATATTAATCGACTGGGTTTGAGTATAACCACTCTTTCACCACAGTAGGCAGCTGTTTTGGGGACACCCACTTTCTGCAAGCTACCTGTCCAGCATGCAGCAGAGGACAACATTAGTCTGCTGGTCAAAACATCTAGCATCTAAAGACCCAAGAGCTGCCTGAATTAATTAATCAATTAATCTATTGACATAAAATTAATAAAATAACATGTCACCTTGGATTCAGGAAATTAAACGATTAGTAGATTGACAGAAAATTTATCTGCAACAATTTTGATAATCGTATAATAATTCAAATGTTTTTTAGGCAAAAATGGAAGAAATTCACAAGTGCAAGCTTCCCAAATGTGAATAATTGCTTGTTTTCTTAGACTTCTATGACTGTAAACTGGATATCTTTTAGCAATTTACTTTGATTGATAGGCATCTATTAATTTAATGAATATAAATGTACATACATATTACATTTTACGTTGCCATCATCTTCACCACTACCTTCTTTCATCCTCACATCATCATCATCATCATCATCATCATCATCACCATCACCATCACCATCATCATCATCATCATCTTTATTCTACTACCACCTTCTTCTTCCTGTTTTTCCATCCACCCCCTCGTCCTCATCCTTTTTCATCCTCTTCTGTTAAATTTTAGCTGTAGCTTTGTCTCCTACCACCCACATCAGCGAGTGGTTAACCATTGTTTGTAGATTCTTTTGCCTTCACAAATCACTTTTACAGAACAAATAGTAGAAGTTGTTCGAAAAAGAATCAACAAGTATCTCTGAGAAGAGCTAATAATCATTCGCTCACTCACACTGATTAATTTCTCTACACAGGTTTAGTATGAAGAGAACAAGAAGACAGGCTGTGTGCTACACCTAGGACTTATCACTGTAGACTTGTCTGGTCTCTGGGGTCTCTAGATTAAGATCCCTTTCTAGCTGTTAGGATGTTCCTTGCTGCCTAAATAATTGTCATTGTCTGTCTATCTCTCTTTGTCTTGCTTGTAATGCAGGCTTTTCTCAAATATTTATATCATTCAAACAGGATACTCTTCTTTTGGCTACCCACTGTATCAGACATGTGACATAAGTGGCACAATACCACAAACCTGATGAGTACTGCTTGTATTTGATAGTTACAATATGTGGTAAATGTAAGGGAATTTTTGCTGCCTTCTCTGGCAACTGGACAGTTTGGACCACAGTAAATATGTTCTCTGATACAGCCGTAGAACACTTGCATTGTTCTTATTTTTTTGCTGTTTCTGGGCATGTTATTGAATTCCAACTTCTATATTTAGGCTGTTGCAGTACACACATATAAAATAAATTATTTATTGGAAGGATGGAAGTCAGCAATAGGGGTGTTTTGCAGGTTAATTTTTTTGTTGTATGAGTCTGTGACACAAGACCACTCCCTCTTCAAGCCTCAGCCACAGATGATTATCATAGTAACGGAGCCACCATCTCTCATTTCAGCTTTCATAATCTGTAGTTTAACCATTTGTTTCTATTGAGCAGTTTCATTGATCTGCTGCATTGACCTGAAATTGAATTTGTTTATGTAAATATCCTGTTTTTATTGGATTTTCTTCTAGATTTTCGGCAGTGTCGGAATATATAACTACCTCCAAACATAGGGCTCAGTGAGGATGACTGTGAAGGTCGAATGCTTCTCTTGCTGATAGAAGGTTTGCTGTGGGCTCCATTAAAGGTCTAATGATAGTTGCACCCCTCCAATCTAATTACACATGTGTTCATTTGTATTCACACAGCACTCTTCCTCTGTGTACCAAGTTTGAGAGTGCTTAATGTTGTCAAATGATCTTCACAGACAGATGAAAGGCCTTGTTTGGACAGGCTTTCAAATATTCAATTGTTCAGACTCACTATGCTGAGTCCTTGACACTCTATGACCGTTTATAAAGCAACATCTTTCTGATTTTATTTATTTAACAGACACATGTATACTTCTGTATGCATCAATTATCATAAATACTAATCAAATAATGTGTTGACACAGTGTCAATATTGAAGTAAACACCAATGTTGAGCATACTTTGTGTATTAAGTCAGATTGCTGCCCATTCAAACCTTTTTTGTTTGCCTATTGTTGGCACTAGGTGGCATCAAGGTGACAGACTCTATGAAGAGTTTTAGTATTTTGTTTCACTGAATAATGTAAAAGATTAATAGAGTTACAAGAAATCATGTGCTTTTGCCTGATTATTCTGTTTTCAGCATGGCTGATTGCTGTTCTCTTTGTGCTTGTTTTTCAGAAGAAAGAATGGCTGTGCTTAAACTGCCAGACACAGAGGGCTCTGTCAGGAAGCTTGGGAGATATTCCAGGTCCTGTTGTACAGCCCATGGGATCCCCCCGGCCACCTGCTACAGCCAATCAACAACCACCTCAACAGAAAGGGCCCAATCAACTTTCAGGGCCTAGGCCCTCAGGTCCTCAACAACAACAGAAACCACCGGGTCCCCAAGTAAGTGGCCCTCTCTCTCCTGTGAAACAGGCTGGGCCTGCCCCTCATACCAAGGGGCCCAGCCAAGCTCCCCCTCAAACCAAGGGTTCCGCCCAACCTGTTCCTCAACCTAAGGGTTCAACTCAGCCACCTTCCCAAACTAAGGGTCCAACACAACCCTCAGCTCAGAGTAAGGGACCTCAAATTAAAGGTCCTAATCAATCACATGCTCAAAGTAAGGGCCCTGTTCAGTCCGGTAACCAAATAAAGGGCCCAAACCAGGCCAAAGGGCCGATTCAGACAAAGGGATCTGCTGCGCCCTCTGCTCAGACTAAGGGCCCTTCTCATCCTTCTGGTGCCAAGGCGTCATCCACCCCTGGTAAATCCACAGCCAACCATGCCAAGGCCTTTCCCACCCCATCAAAAACAGTACCTGCTCAGTCTAAACCCACAGGTAACAACCAGGCCCGCAAACAGCCGCAGAGCCAGGAGAAGACTAAAGTCACATCTAAATCTCTTAAAGAAGACATCAAGGCCTCACCAAAGAAGGCATTGTCAGAGACTGTCACTTCACCAAAAGACATGAAGATAGCTGAAGATGCACAGAAGTCAAGACACCATGAAGTGAGCTACCTGAAACTTCTTCGCCTTCACCTGTTACTCTTGATTCACCATTATGATTTTTTTTTACTCCATTCGAATAATTGTAACAATTTCTCATCATCATCACCATCACTGTTATTGCCTTCATTATATCATTATCTCGTTTTTTTATTCTTCTTCTCGTAATTATAGTTTTTGTAGAAAACATGTTCTCTATTTTTAGTATTGCTCTTATCCAAACACCTGTTCTTTTTCTATTTTTCCTTCTTCATAATTATCAGTTCCATAATTCCTCTGTCATAATTTTTACCTTATTGTTTATTCTCACCACTGTTAAAGTTAGTTAGTAGTAGTTATCATAATCTTGTACCATTATCACTAATGTAATAATAGTTATAATGTTGAAATCATTTTCCATCAATGTAACTTAATACATCATCATAATTTCCTTATCTTTATTATCATCATCATCATCATCCTTATCATTATCGTCATCATTATCATCATCATTTTCTCAGTGGCCATTCCTCATCTTCATCCTGTTCCCCCACTTCTTCACATGGTTTTGTAAATTTTATTTAATTTGTATCAAACACAAGCTTTTTGTTTAATGTGACACTTTGTGATGATATTTTAAGCATTCTAAGCATGTTCGTTATTCTTCAACGGTTCGAAGAATGCAATGGAGAATGCGTCAAAGATTGCAGTCAAGCATGTAACCAAATGACATTTGTCTGTAGATGTTCGTATGTTCAACTGTCTGTTATTATCACTCCGTGTGTCAGTGTATTTATCCATCTGTGTGTACATAACTTTGAAAGGCAAACTCAACCCAAATCAATAGAATATGATCGATAAATGTAATAAACTACAACATAAAATTATGAGATTATGCTGTTGTTCTTTTTATATATTTAAAGAATATAAAGTGTTGATATTAAGTTAGTCTTTTCTTTTTTTCAAGATAACACAATGTTGCTTGGTGGTAACTAAATGCAAAGTCAAATTTACTTGATTTCTAAAACCAATATGTAAAAGACAGTACATATTTGGGTTGATTTTAGCCTAAAGTGTTACTATATGTGTTTTCTGATTAAGGGTTTATTCTTTCTGATGTAATTATTCTCTAATATCTTAGTATTAGATTTTTTCAACTGCATTGGGTCTAGTGCATTAATTTTACTCCCTATTGTCTAAAAATGCTCATGAAAATGTCACTGCGGATGAGATCAATGAAATAGTTGGATAAAAGGTGTGCACTGAAGCTTGTAATAGACCTTGCCATGAGTTAATTTTAGAAAAAAATTATGTATTTTTTGCTTCTTACCATTCTCATTCTCTTTCTCTCTTTCTTCAGGATTACAACAAATCAAGTACACAGAGTTTAAGTGACACTGGATACTCCTCAGATGGGATCTCCAGCTCTCATGGGGAGATTACAGGCCAGATCCAGGAAGAAGGAAACAAACTCAATGAAAGAGGTGCTTCCATCCCCTCAGAAATCACCAAACTAGAGAGCTCCATGAAGCCTCTACTAGAGTCAAAGACTGCCTCAGACCAGAAGCACAGGCCACATTCACTGTCTGTAGGAAAGGACCGGGACTACAGTCCTGATGACGATGCAGCAAGAGATGAATCAGAGGATGAACTCAGTTGTAAGCTTCGCCATGATTATGTGGAGGACAGCAGTGAAAGTGGTCTGTCCCCATTGCCAGTAAGGCAGAAGAAGTCACATAAAGATTTAACAGATGAGGAGTTCATGAGGAGGCAAATTATGGAGATGAGTGCTGATGAAGAAGAGTTGGAAGAACACGGAAACCAGAAAACTAAAAGGGGACATAAAACCGGTGGGGATTTGAGCAAAGAGAGACGACGACTCTCTCACCATTCTAATAGTTTTGAGGATGAAACTAAGACATCAGAGGGTGCTTATAAGGCAAATGAAGAGGAAGATGTTGTAATGGCTGGAGGCCTTCGGCGATTTAAAACCATTGAGCTGAATAACACCAACAGCTACAACCGAGACATGGAGCTCAGTACTGAGCATGACCTACGAGAACCTGAGCTAGAAATGGAGAGTCTGACTGGTTCTCCTGAAGAGCGGTCCAAGGGAGAATATTCATCCACCCTACCTGCCACCACTCCCAGCTACACATCTGGAACATCCCCAACATCTGTGTCGTCCATGGAGGATGACAGTGACAGCAGCCCTAGTCGTAGGGCAAGACTAGAGGAGGCAAAGCAGCAGAGGAAAGCTCGACATCGGTCCCATGGGCCACTGCTGCCCACTATTGAGGACTCATCTGAGGAGGATGAGCTCAGAGAGGAGGAAGAACTACTTAGGGAACAGGAGCAGATGAGAGACCTAGAACAACAGAGGATCCGAAGCACTGCTCGAAAAACAAAGAGGGATAAAGAGGAGCTACGGGCACAGAGGCGCAGGGAAAGATCCAAAACTCCCCCCAGTAATCTCTCTCCTATTGAGGATGCATCGCCAACAGAAGAGCTGAGACAGGCTGCAGAGATGGAGGAGCTTCACAGATCATCATGTTCTGAATACTCACCATCTATGGACTCAGAGGCAGAAGGCTTTGAAATGATTAGTGGAAAGCTTTACAAATCAGGAAATGAATACAACCTTCCAACCTTCACATCCCTCTACTCTCCTACAGAAAAGACATCAGCAATGTCACCCTCTGATAAAACACTAAAAAGTGCAGAGGAGGTCTATGAGGAGATGATGAAGAAGGCGCAGCTCATGCAGAGGCAAGGACAAACAGTTCATCAGCAGATTGGTGCCCCTCAGCCTGACAGTAAACATCATCTTGAAGCAGGAACTGTTCTAACCCCCGGCTCAAGCCCAACACAGGTTACTGCACCTATGTCCTTCTCCACAACAGGCAGTGATCCAAGAATTTCAGGAATTCATGCAGCACAGCATCTATCAAAAGAAACACAAAATAGGATGATGACACAGAGTGCCAAAATTGAAGGTGTTGTTGGAGTTGCCACAACCAAAGCCCAAGTCAGTCAAACTGCCGCAACTCGACAGGCTGGTAGCACAGTGCCTGCCAGCAACAGAACAGGCTCCCAGAGGCCAACAAAGGCATCACCTGACCCTGGAGCATCCTCCCTAACCTCCAAAGTTTTCTCCCTTTTCAAGGGTCCCAGCCCCCCAGTCTCCCCCACCACTTCTCCGGCACAAAGCCCAACGCATATGCCGTCCGTGAGACCCACTGGTAGTAGTGGCAGGCAGCTGCCATCTTTGCCTGGTGGTCCTACATCAGCTGCAGCATCCCAAGGAGCCCAGGCATCTCAAAGGGCAATGTCACCACGTCTTACACGACAACAGTCCTCTCAAGATTCACCTGTGATGGTGATAACATTAGGCTCTGATACAACTAGCCCTGCCAAGCCACTTACTGTAAATTCATCCACTTCCCCTTTGTCATCACCAACACAAATCAGCTGTAAAACCTTGTATAGCTCCCAGTCCCCTTCGACAAGTTCCCCAACGTCACCACAAATGCATCCTTTACAACAGTCTCCTAAACATTCTTCACAGATGGCTCAAAATGTTGAAAAAGTAAATGTTGGTATTAGCACCGTGACCACAACTGCACATAGTCGTGGATCTATGGAAAATATATCTTTGTGTAAAATCTCAAATATTCCAGGCACTTCAAAAGTTGTGGGTCAGGGCCAAACACATCCAAGCACTAATGTGGTGGATCTGAGAGCCCCATTGAGGCCAGCTCCAATTATAATGACAGACCAAGGGATGGACCTAACATCCCTTGCCTCTGACACAAGAAGATACTCTTTAGGAGCAGAGCAGCCATCTGGTCGACACACAGCAGTGCAACCTCTTATTATGAACCTTAATGCACAAGAGCAACCACACATATCTATGTCAACACCGACCACAGTTAGCATCACAGTTGCAGGTTCGATGTTCATGTCCCAACCCAAGCAGCCAATTGTGTATGGAGATCCTTTGCAAAACCGTGTGGATTATGGGCAGGGTGTTGGATCAGCTGTGTGTTTAACCCAGAGTAAGCCACCAGTTACTGACCCTTCTATTCCGAAAATTGATGCCTGCCTGGAAAACCTGGGTATACAACAGCAACAACTGCAGTTACAGCAGCAGAAGCTCCTGCAGCAGCAACAACTTCTTGAGCAGCAGCTCCAGCAGCACCAACAGCAATCCTCTTTTGCTCGTTACAATTTAGCTAATCAGGTCCAGCCACTGCTGATGAAAAAAGATCTTGTAGTGAGCCAAACAAGCAGTGCCCAGCCTGTAGTGACTGCTAGTGCCATTCCCAGAGTATCCCCCCTGGCTCCACCGACAGTGTCTGGGGGTCCTGCTTCTAATGCAACTCATGAAATCTATGGTGGAGTTGCCTTGGAGCTAAAAAACAAGCCAACCATAATGAATTTATCCACAGGTAAACCACATGTTATGATGGTGCAACTTGATGAGAGTAGCACATCACAGGAGGGCACAGTCACTCAACTGGTAAAGAGAGAGGAACCTCCTCCCCCTCCTCAGGTCTTAGATCTCACTGGACAGATCAAACCAGAAAACCAGGTGGCTTGTTGTGATGTTGTTTACAAATTGCCCTTTGCTGGTTCCTGTTCAGGGTCATTCACCCAGAAGCCTACAGCAGCATCCTCAGATAAAACCCCCACCACTGAAACATCTCAAGCCGTCCACCCTCCCCATCCACCACACTACAATGTCAGCCAACAACAACACCAGCCCCAAGCTACACAAGGAGTGACAGAGGAACATAAACAATATCAACCACCCATAGTCTTCTCAGGAAGAATACAGCCCTCCATGTCTGATACTAATCTGCCTTCCATGACTGATGCTAGTCACTATCAGAGTAATGTCCAAGGGGGTCTGGCAGTAGATCTTAGCAACATGAATCAGGCATATGATGGTGGATACCTTGGCATGGGAGCACAGTATGGATCTTACACAGACTTGCGTCACCAAGGAGATTTTGCAGCCCCATCATTACCCCTTCGTCGATATGGCTCCATGTCAAACATAAATTCAGAATATGCCTACAGCTCACGTGACCTAGCAGGATCACAGGACTCCAGTCTGGCTCAGTACAGTGCAACCACCGCGAGGGAAATCAGTCGCATGTGTGCAGCTCTTAACTCTGTGGACCAGTTTGGAAGCCGGTATGGAACTAACCCTGAACTTGTACCATATGGGGCTGGAAGGGGTGGAACTTTAGCTAGGCTAAATCTTCAGCAAAGCTTAGCGTCAATAAGAGCAAACCTACTGTATGGTCCAGATGGAAGACCAACTGCAAATGGCCAAACGCTAACAAACCTGATAAATGCTAGACAAGCAAGTATACGCGCCTTGTACCCTGCTGCTATGAGAGGAGGTGATGGCATGATATATTCCACCATAAACACTCCCATAGCCTCTACTTTGCCAATTACCACCCAGCCTTCCTCTGTCATGCGTCCCATGCCTAGAGGAATTTACAGACCATACCCTACAGGTGTAACTGCTGTACCATTGGCTAGCCTCACTAGGTTGCCTCAATTGACTCCCAGAATGCCTCTGTCCACACAGGGACAATATCCCTACCCTCCTCCAAACCAGTATACAACTTCAGGCACACCATCAGGAAGTGTGCCTGATGCAAGCAGCTCACATCAGGAAACCCCTGTATACCTTGGAAAGCCTTTAACAACAGTTGCTGCGCAAACGGCTGCAACCATTCCACCAACCCAACCTGCAGCACAATTAGGAATACAAAGTATACCGGCAACTGGTATGCAAACCACGGCAGATCAGCAGACAGACCGTAGTCAACTCACCTCACAGAGTGTTTCGTCCCTCTCTCAACCTCAAGGCCAACCTCCAACTGTCCAGCCAGTGCAGGCTCAAATGCAGCCACAACAGTTACCTACTCAAACTGAACCTTTATCTTTGACTCAAATCCAACCACAAGTTCAACCGATCAGTCAGCCTCAACCATTAGGTCTGCCACAGGGCCAGCCACAAGCAACAACCCACAGTACTGCCCTAGCACAGAGTTCCAAACTTTCTCCTCCTATAGATACCCAGAAAGGTAAGGAAGATGATAGACTAAGTCAGCAACAAGAGCACATGCTGCAGCTAGAGCGAGAGCGTGTTGAACTGGAGAAATTCCGACAGCTGCGTCTACAAGAGGAGCTTGAAAGGGATCGTATGGAGCTTCAGCGACACAGAGAAAAAGAACAACTACTCGTTCAGCGTGAGATTCAAGAACTTCAGACAATCAAACACCAAGTCATACAGCAACAGCAAGCAGAGCGGGAGACACAGCTCATTATGCAAAGAGAACAACTGGCCCAGCAGAGAATGCAGCTTGAACAAATTCAGTCTCTGCAACAGCAGCTCCAGCAGCAGTTAGAGGAGCAGAAAAGGCAAAAGACAGCAGCAGTGGAGGCAGCAGCTGCTGCTGCTGCAGCAGAGGCAGCTGCCGCATCAGCAGCAGTGGCAGCAGCAGCAACGTCTGCCCAGGGTGCTATACAAGGGGTAGTTGTTGGAGGAGGGCCCCCTCAAGGGTTTATTATCTGTGACCAGAGTGGTAGAGTTATTCAACAAGATGGACAGAGTGTTCAGTTTTGGCAAGATGGACAAGTGGTCCAAGCCGTGGTGGCTGCTCGACCTATTCATAGTTCTGCCTCTGAAATGTCTTTGAGAAGCAGTGACAAACAGGCTGATTCCAAGATTATGAAAAAGCAGAATTCCATGCCTCGGCTGAGGGATGGTACAGAGGAGGACTCTGTGAAGAGGATTACAGACAGCTGTGTGCAAACAGACGATGAAGATGGAGAGGACAGATTCATGAACAGGCGTAGAAGAACAAGGCGTATTGCGGACTGCAGTGTGCAGACTGATGAGGAGGACCAGGGAGAATGGGACCAGCAACCAGTAAGGCGCAGGAGATCACGTGTATCCAGGCACTCTGAATCCAGTGGCGAGGCTAAATCAGAAGGATCATCTAAAGTGGCTTCTGCAAGTATAGCTATTCAGACCACCAATGATTCGTCATGCCAAACAGAGCCTGACCAATTAGGCAGGATTTCACCTGCGATCCACATTACCATGGCAGAGACCTCAAAGGTTGACCTATTACATTACATAGCAGCCCCTGAAAGGACCCACAAAGGAGAGAGTCTGGCCTGCCAGACAGAACCAGAATCTCAGTCTCATGGTGTGGTTGCCCCTCAGCTGAGTGTCCCTACAACTATCAGTCCATACTCCACAAGTCTGCATATGGTAGGTGCGAACACATCTGACCCAACCTCTCCAAGACTCCAAGGAGTTGCCAAGTTTGAGAGGAGGAAACCAGACCCCCTTGAAATAGGCTATCAGCAGCAACAAAATGAGTCTCCATCTCGCCAGCCCCCAAAATCTCCCCAGGTGCTATACTCCCCTGTATCTCCATTGTCTCCTCATCGCATGCTGGAGACAACATTTGCCTCCCAGGAGAAACTTAACAAGGCCCATGTTACACCCCAGCAGAAATCCTTTACTGCTGAATCACCCCAACGCCACCAGACCCTACCAAGACCCATAAAAAGTGTGCAGCGCTCCATGTCGGATCCGAAGCCTCTCAGCCCCACATCAGAAGACCCTGCCAAGAACAGGTTTTCCCCATATCATCAGCAAGCTCTTTCCAACAGTCAGGTATGAAACCATCACTTTTTCTTTAAACATAATTAATCCATTTTTCCCCCAGTTTATGAAGGCTTACCAAAGTAATAATGAATAAAATACAAATATAAATATTAGTGGATGTTTGTATTCAGAAAAAATATCTATTTTTAAAAGTGCAGCACCCCCACGAAGTCTTTTGATTACACACAATGTGTTTTTGCGGCTCATATACAATATGATGTCAGGTTTACCATAGCTATTTGCATAGGATAACTTGCTGTATGTTTTTGTAGGAAAATAATTAATTGCATCATTTAAATGTTATACATTTGGAGGTACCAGTGCTACCAGTACCAAACCCTGTCAATTAGCATGTAGAGAGCGTTAGATATTAGCAATATAATTAATATTGCTAATATCTATATTATTAATTAATTAAGGTAATATTTGTAATTTAATTGTCTAAGAGTAAAACAGATATTAAAATAAAAATGTGTATTTAGAATATGCTTTGTGTGGACATAGATGATGACACAGGATCTGGCATAGAGAAGGTGACAGAATGTTCTCATGAGAGCAGCTGTCCATGCCAGAAAAGCTTTTCCCATCATCCTTTACTGCTGTATCTCCTCCCTTATCTTCCCTCTTTCTACTCTTTTAGTCCATTTTCCTCTCTCTCATTCTCTCTCTCTCCCACTTTCTCTTTGCCATGTCTTCTATATATGGCAAACCTTTAAGAGTTGCCAGGGGGAGATACAATGTGGAAGAATCTGGGTGGTGCTTTGCTGTCTTCCTGATTGTTAGCAGCTGGTCAAAGTAAATTAACATTGCTCTGTATTTAGACTAAAATTAGACTGAGAAATGTAGAAATCAGATTTCAAGCATTTCACACATTTGCAAGTCTAGTGTAATCTTTACTGTTAGTGTTTCATATACCGTTGTCTTGTGGATACTTAAAAGAATCCCCATGGATCTACCCAACACAACTATTTTGTAAGTATTAGACTAGCATAGGTATATTTTTAAGTTGTTTTTATTTGTAATGTTTGACTCTTCTTACCTGCATGACATACATAAATATTTTGAGCAATGTATTTTGAGTAATAAGTAACATATTTCTGAAAATACATTTCAATGAAATCAATGGACTGAAGACACAATTGCTTTACTATACTCAGATGTCTCATTGCGGTTTGAAAAAAATGTTTAACCAGTTCATGTTTTACATTACATTTACTAAGCTACTCAAACACACATTTCTTTTTTCTATTTTCTAATAAATAAATACAAATCTGGCATTCATGCATCCAACATTTAGCATATTAGATTAGATGTATTGAAAAAACACAACTACTGCTTGCTCAGACACACTTATTGTTACTGATACATATTTGACTAATATGTAATCATTGCAGTAACAATGTAATGAATGATACTTGGTCACTATAATAAGTAACATGGTTAAATTGTACCCCTAATTGGAACCACTAATAATATTATGTAATATATTTGTGTTGACGACACTGACTGCCATTACTAAACATTTTACAGTACTTAACATTGTTAATTAGGTATAAAAATGTAAAATGTCACTTAGTGTCTTTGGTTTCAGAAAAAAAAAACATTTTCATCAATATAATGAAATCATACTATGTTAATTAAATTACCGATGAAGCTAATGCTCCCGTAGTACGTATGTTAATTAACATCAAGTTGTCTGACAACATATCAGGCTGCATAGCTCTTTACTTAGGCCTAGGGATGAAGAAATGTGCAGATCCTCTGTGAGTACCCAGTGTACAGTAATGAGTCTAATTTACATAAACACATTCTGTTTATAGCTCAGTGTTTGCTGATGTGTCTCTTCTCTTAGCAGATGGCCTCCCTGCAGCAGCAGCAGAACTCTCTGATGAGGAAAGTAAAGAGGACTCTCCCTAGTCCCCCTCCAGAGGAGACTCCGCTCCCCATTGTTACTCCAGCACAAATGTACAGCTCTCCTGGCATGCCCCAGAGGGTCTTACCCAGACCTTCCCAAGGAGTCACCAAGGCTGGCCTGCTGAGTGAACTGAAAGCTGTGGAACAAGAGTCGTCGAAGCTCCGTAAGCAGCAGGCTGAACTGGAGGAAGAAGAGAAAGAGATTGACGCCAAGCTACGTTACTTGGAGCTAGGCATCACCCAACGTAAAGAGACCATGGTGAAGGAGAGGGAGAGGAGAGAGATAGCTTACCTGAGATGTATGGGTGATGCTCGGGACTACATGTCAGACAGTGAGCTCAATAATCTCAGGATGGCAGCTGCAACAGGAACCTTTGATTCCAATGGTCTGCTAACAAGGCCCAACACTGCACCATTGAGCCAATTTACTAATGACCTCAATTCAACCTCCCAGTATCCCTCAACCTCATCCTATATGGCTTATCCATACCCTCCAAGTCAACCATCAACACAGCAACCAAGTTCTGCTTATCAACAGATAGGTTTCCAACCTCCTCAGTACCCTTCATCCTCTGCACCCCAGCCAGGAACATTCCAGCCCCATCCCCCACCAGGACCTGGCTACCAGAATCAGGGAACCTATTCCTCCCGCATGTATGCCCAGTCCTCCTACCAGCCAGACCTTGGCATGCAGCAGCATGGTCTTCAGGGTTTCCATCCACCTGGTCAGCCTATGCCAGGGCAGAGCCTTCCTTACCCGAGCCATAGCTCCTACCAACCTGTTCTCTCCTACCAGCCCCAGGCAGAGATCCTTACAGTCCATCAAAGACCGCGGCAAACCTCTTTGGCTGACCTCGAGCAAAAACTCCCCACCAACTATGAGGTCATCAGCAACCCGGCAGTGTCTGTGGCCACATCAGCTCCAGATACCAACTTTGGTTCAGTCTACAGCAATGCGTATGGACAATACCGCCCCCCTGAGCCTGGCCTGTCTCACTCTGTAGAGAGCCCCACCTCTGCTTATGCTTCAGATGGACTCTACACCTCTAACCTGGAGCAGAATATTCCTCGGAACTATGTCATGATTGATGACATCAGTGAGTTGACAAAAGACAACACTAGCCAACCTACTGATGCTCTAGGCCATCCTGTGGGAGGGCGGTATCGCAGTGAGAATGGTCCCGCACGTGGGAGTGCCTATGGTAGGCCTGAAGATGAGCCTGTGGATGCTTATGGCAGACCAACAGGCACAACGGGTTACCAAAGTACAGCGGACGGTCGCACCAGCACCACAGTGAGTGGAGGCTCTTCCTATTACTATGATGATTATAAACACACATCACGAAGCAGCTCCAGTAGCCACAAACTCACTCCCAAGAATCTCGCCCCTGCAGTAGTCTCATCTAAACGTAGTAAGCACAGGAAGCAGGGAATGGAGCAAAAGATTTCCAAATTCTCCCCTATTGAGGAAGCACGGGATGTGGAGTCTGACCTTGCCTCTTACACAATGACGACATCAACAGGAGGGAGCTGTACTGTTGTGTCCAGATCCAAGAAGCTTCAGGATGATGTCACCTATGGGATGAAGAAGAATGCATATGACCAGCAGAAATATTACGGCACCAGTCGTGAGGGTCTTGAGGAGGACGACCGCATGTACAGCTCTGGTAGGTCCAGGTCTACTGGATATGGTATGGACAAGATTTCATCCAGAGATGCCACAGGCCATAGAAGTAAATCCTACGAGAGGGATGCCATGGAGCGGTCTCAGAGAAGCAGCCGCGGAAGACCCCCTATGCGTAGCCAGAATTCAGAAGAGGAGAGCCCACTCAGTCCTGTTGGGAAGCCCGTAGGCATGGGAAGAGGCTCTGTCATACCAGACGCCCATGATGTAAGGAACCAGTATGGCTCCAGTCATTCATTGCCAGATGTGCAGGACCATCACAAGAAGGACCTTCCCAGAAGTCATGTCTATAAACCAGACGACTCTTACCTCGTAGATGACATGCACTGTGCTGTTTCTGACAGTGAAGGTAACTGGTGCTGAGTAATTTGTACTGCCTGACATTCGTTCCTCCCACCTTTAAAGTGTGCTGGAAAGGGACTGCATGCCAAATGTGAGAAGAGCACCATTCTTTGTTTGTCTTGTCTTTTTTATGGAATGTTTCCTGTGTCCTGAAATTAAGCCAAAAATGCTTGTTTTATATTTCTGTTTTGCACGCATAATTTTTTTGTGTGAGGTGATGCCTGTTTTTTAAGTTGTTGGATTTCTCAAAAATGTGCATGGCTCTGGGATTTGGAGCATGTTTTCACAATTATTTTGCATGGCTTCAATGTGCATGCTACTCCTCACCACATAAAAACAATTGACTGATATTGTTTGTTTTGGTTTTAAAAAGCCTATCATTTGGGCCAAGAGGAGACTGATTGGTTTGAGAAGCCACGGGAGGCCCGTTCTGATCGCTCAAGACATCATGGAAGTGGAAGTCACTCATCCACAGGTAGGCGTAGTAAACACACCTACCATGATTATGACGAACCTCCAGAGGAATACTGTCCCCCTGATGAGTACAACCAACAACGGCACCCCTCCTCCACATCATCACGGGACCACCGTCACCACGGCAGCAGCTCTGGCAGACACAGCTCTTCTCGCCACTCCTCAGAGGATCCTAGGTCCTCCCGTTCTTCCAGGACACACCCCAAAGACCCACCTGGCCGCTCTGATGGCAGAAACTCCTCATCTACACAAAGAAGGAGCGGTCCAGACTCCCGTTCCGCCCAGGAAAGCCCCCGGAACTCAGGTGACTTCTCTCGAGACTCTGGTCTTCACCACGGCACCGGAGGACGGAGCCAGAGACCCCAAGGAGATCGCACAGCCTCCAGGAGGCAGGAGCCCTCTCCAGCAGGGCCTAAACCACAGCAGCAGCCTCCTCAGGGCCATGCTGGGCAGCAGCGGTCTGGTGGTCAGGGTCAATCTGGGAGACATCTAGGACCTGAACCACTCGATGGTACCCAGCAGGCCCAGCAACAGCATCACCAGAGTACACAACAGCAGCAGCAGCAACCACAGCAGCACAGTCAGACCCCTCAGAGCAACCAACCTACAACAACTGCAGGAGTTGGACCTGCACAGCAGCAGCCCAAATCCAGCCAAGTGCCACCACAGGGACGGCAGCCAGGAGTAGGATCTGCAGCTGGGCAGCCTGCTACCACAGTCGTGAGTATCCAAAGCTTTGTTTTACTTTACCTAGTACATTAAATGTCTTTGTTTTTATAAATGTTCTACTTGAAAACCTGTATTGTGTGACATATTGCCAAGTGGCTAGTTATGATGACAGATAATAATCCTATGGCTGTGAGTTTTTTTGATTATCTAGATTGGATTATATTTTGGGATTACATTTAAAATATACTCTAATAATAGTAGCAAGCTGCCCTACTACCCTAACTCCTTATTTGTTTCTGTTTAATTAATAACAGGCTAAAATGGATACTACACCTGCAGCAGCAGCCACAGGAATGAAACCTACAACAGGAGTCCCTGTAGGAGCACCACAGCCTACCAAAATAGCTACACCCCCTCTAACAGGCATTGGTATGTCTCAGGTCCTTCATTACCATAAACCACTAACTGAACACAGGGAAATGACGACATAAGTGATGGTTATGTTATTTGTTATTCGCAGGATCCAAGGCTGCGCCTGTTGGGATAGGTAGTAAACCTGTAGGTATAGGCAGCGCTGCAGCAGGACAGGCACCCGCTGAAGGGGAAAATGTTCTCACCAAAATCCTGCAAGGAGGGGCAGCAGAGCAGGCGGGAAAACTGGGAGACGGTACAGTCGTGAAAAAATAAATGTTTAAGAAACTGAAATACAGCTTCTTAGATATCTTTGGGTCTAGCAAATGTTAAATCCACTGTCTTTTAGCTTTTGTTTTAAAAGAAGGTGTTTATTAATACAGCAAAAATTACTACTGGAATATTTTAGATGTCTCACTGTTTGGGTTGGGTAGTTTTTCTCATATTTGCCTCCTTCTCTTTTTCATTCTCACAGCTTTGACTGGCCTTGGGAAGAAGTTCACTTCATTTTGGTGAACTCAAGAGAAGAGGGTAAGTGAAATCAAGTTTCTTTTTATGAAAGTTACCAGCATTAGCAACTCAAAACGTTTTAGTTTTTCTTTAAACTTTTAATTTAGAAGCATGTATTGATTTAAGGACGGGAGGCAACAGATGGCAGCCTGCTTATCAACAGAAACTATGAACTGCTGCCTCGTTGCAAATAACGGGTGTTTGGGGAATGACAATGTATGTATATCACTTCATTTGTTAATTTTGAATCACTGTGCTTTTTATTTTTCAGGGTGTGCAGGGTTGAAATGAGATGGATTGGTAGCTTTGTTCTTGAAAAACCTATGAAACTGCATTAAATACATTTCACATTACAGAGGACATAGAGGAAGAGAGATCCTGAGTGCATCAGTGAGTATCTCATTAACTCTTCTTAATCCCTTGAGAAACGGAAACGTTTTTGGACATGTTTACTTTTGGGGAGTCGGGCATTGTCTTTATGATAAATATCGTGCCACCTGCTCCGCTAAGCAAGTGGAAACCATGTCATTGTAGAAAACTATTTACTTTTGTGACACTTGCATCATGGAAAACAAAGGCACTAATGCAGTAACTTGTTAAACTTTATACCGCTGGTGATACTTTACCTCACTAATTTTTGATTTTGTTAAGTTTTTATTAAGTACACAGAGACTCCAAGCTGTGAAAACATAGGATGCCGTCACACTTTGATTAATCGATCAAGTGTTTTATCAGATGGATATTTGCATAGATTAGCATAGTCCATGTCTGCATAATGAGAAGACTCAAGTGAACTGATGACTAATTAAATGTTGATTGTATATTCGGACTGATCCGCTGTACCTTTCCCTTACCCCAAATTACTGAACAGAGCTGGAATCAAAGGATGCCTTGTCAGCACTGAATTCCCCAGACATGGGCGCACGATTGAAGTGAATTAAATAAGGGTGAATGCTTTGTCAGCATAGTGTTACAAGACATGAGCAGAGCACTGAAGAGGCCTAAAAGTAAGTGGATGCCTTGACAGAACTACAGCCCCAGAATAATGATTGTGGAGATGTCTGATGCCTCATTAGGCCAATGGTAAGTAACTAAAAGCCATTCACATACATCTGTGTGTGTGTACATGTGTATGTGGTCACGTATGTATGTTTGTGTTGCTAGATTATGGGCTGGCTGAATTCATCTTTGTTGTTGGTTTTACTTTTGTTTGCTTCAGCATTGTATTTCATTGGTTCACTGCTGTGTCAGGTCAGGTAATTAAAGTCACAGTCCGCTTTAACTTTCTACTGCATAGGTGAAAGGCCAAAGCCAAGAACAAGGGAGGTTGGAACTAGTACGGTTTACCTTTTGACTCCACAAATGTCCAATAATCTGGGCCAAGCATGCTGGGCTATACTTAGCCTGAGAAGGCTAACTGTGACTTTGCTTTAATGTCACACACGCAAAGACACACAGAGACAAGAGCGCATGCAGGCACACAGAATCGTGACTCATGGTAAGCATCACTCATTACATGGTAGAAGGAGCTAATGTACTAATTCTGCTCAATGGAGCAGAACTACAGAAGCGCAAATAAAGCAGATTTCAATGCACTTAATCTAGCGCACATGCTGTGACTTTGATAGGATGAAATTGCAGCTCATTTGAATGAAGGCTGTCTACGCTACTACACTTGAAGTGTAATCATCTCTGTGTCAGTGGCCAGTCTCAGGACTCACAGACATAGGGGGAATGTGGACATAAACCCGACTCAGTGCTTCTTTGAGCAGCAGGCCAGCCTGCTCAGCCCAGTGGATTATTGCTGATACCAGCAGGCCTGTGATTGGCTGGAGTATTATGGAACGTAAAGGAGAGTCTGGTCTGGAGAATTTGATATTGTGCATTAACAATTAATTTATTTCTGCTAACATTCACATCTTCACTGTCTTTATTTCAGGAGCACAACAACGGCCAATAATGAGGATGTAGTGAAGCGGAAAAGAGAGGGGGATGGGAGACTCTAGTGCTCCTTCCCCTTCTCTCCTAGAGAACGCCTCCTGGGATCTGTGTGACAGTAAAAGGCCTGCTAACTGAAGCACCTGGATATCATGGGAGAAATTCAACGTGTTCGGTGGTGCATGTCTCTTCTTTCAAACAGCTCAATAAAGGAAGCCTCACATCGCCCTCTACAGGGGTTTTAATCGAACACCACTCATGTCTGAGGAGTGCACATCTGGCAAGAATATTTGATTCTACATTGATTTCTTCAGAGCCTTTTAATGCAAAACACTGAAAAAAAGAAGAAGACAGATTTTCATAGGTTTTCCTTGTACCAAAGATACCGATCATAGCCTACAATGACACCACATACCTGGAGTAGACGAGGTGTATCACAGCAATGACAACCAACCTGATGACTCCACCACAATCCTTGAATGCTTGGTTTCTTTGATCTCTACAGTACATTCCAGTATAGGGAATTTGACCCTTTCTTTGAATGTTTTTTAATTTAGCTCTTTTTGTTTTTATGTCTACTGAATGCTTTGTGTAAACGTGGACATGAGAATGCACGCACTAATAATTCAAAAACGGAAAAAAAAAGAAGCCCATATCAGAACTTTTTCACCACCTATGAGATGCCACTAGTCATTAGCTGTAGGTTTTTAGGGAATGGAATTACTACCAGTGTGCCCACAAGTGTGAGATTCACACAGATGAGAGGACCAAATGAAGGAGTGGCCACGGCTCTTTATTAGCCATCACAAAGCCATCGTTATAGTGAGACCCAGAGCTGACACGCTCTCTGGGGCTGACTATAAAAAGGATAAAATCCCAGAAGGGACTTTATTCTTTTTATTGATTTGTCTCATCTTTTAGTTTCTTTTCATTTTTGCCTGATATTCACTGAATGGAAGAGCCTTATTCAGTACACGTTTTTACTTGTATACCTCACATGTTTTAAAATGTCCATGTCATCATGTATTTCTTTTTACACAACTGTATACTATTGTATGTACATAAAACAATTCAGAGATCTAATTATGTAAATTTGTCATTTGTGTATTTATGGAATCACTCTCCAGTGACTTTCTTTTTTTTTTTTTTTGGTTGTGTTTTTCTTTGGTAAAACTTTATATTTTTCACTTTTTATTTGTTTGAATCTGTTTTCTTGCATCAAATAATTTGCTTGTTGATTTTTAAAAGCAATAGCATGCAGAAAATGGTATATAGCACAATCGTATAAATGTTGTTTAAATTAGTGATGGGAAATATCAAACACTTCTGTTGATTAAAAAAAATGTAATACAATTTGTCAGAGGGTTTACAACCACAGTACCGTGTCCTGATGTGCATGTTTTGTGCAGACGCATAAGAGCATGCAGACAGGTACTAACACAGTCACACAGACACTCGCTCTCTCTCTCTCTATCTTCTGCATACACATTTGCACGCACGCGCGCACACACACACACACATTACACTTTCTGCATCCTTGTTACACTTCAGAGCCAAGGTTAATTGTGTTTCCACTGAATAGACCTGTTAACTTCCTGCTGATTAATGAGGTTACCAATTCACCAACAAGATGATCTCACTAACAAGCTGGGCCCACTGCCTCTATTTGTGTAAAGACACACACAAACACACACAACCACATACAGATATAGGAGGGGATGAAAGCAATTATCAATTCAAATGTTCTATGCAATGACTCATTTTGAACCTGGAAGTGATTCTGCCTAAAACAGTTTATTACCATTGTACCATGTATTCACAAGAAAACCACAAAATTGTGAACTAAGATAGTAAAAAAGAAAGGTTCATGAAAATGTTTTTACTTAGCAACTTGTCTCTATGAATTTGAATATTGAACTAGAATTGTTTTTATTTTCGTGGCATGTTTTGACCCCTCACTCCCCACACGGGGGACTTGTTGCCAAAGGGTAAACTGTGTAGACTGTCGGTTTTTGAATGTCCACCATCATGTTGCTTTGAAGCATGGGTTTGCTTGGCTTTGTCTGGCTGTTTGTTAGCCCTCATTCAGTTTTTGTGTGTTTTGGCTGACCTGGGCTCCTCAGTGTTTGGCTTGCAGTGACTGTCCGTGCTGCTATAAACCTGTGATACAGATGGTCAGCACTTCTCATTAATACTTGTCAATGTACATATTGGGTGTCAGTGTAACCTGTGGGGTGAATGGAATGCTTCTATCTGATATTTCATCGTTGATTAAACCACTCAGCAGCCAAGCCATTGGAAAGGTGCATGATTAGATCTTATATTCTTGGAAGTTGTACCTGATTAAAAAAAAAAAAAAGGTAAGGCATGATTTCACCAAGGTTTGCCTAACGAACCTTGACTATCACAGGCCAACGTAGAGAATATTGATGAGCAAAATGTTCAGCCAGTCATTCAAAATCAGGGCATGTCATTTTGAAAGCACAAGTCAGACCGGTAGTACTCAAGGAAGCGCAGAAAAATGGAGGTTGCGTAAGAGTGCCTCCCACTGAACAGTGTATGAGATCTGTATCAAAACAAGAGGTAGAGATGCTATCTGGTCGATACGAGGTGCATGAGATAAAACAGCCTTCAGTGCAGCCGTGCGATTGACAGAAAGGCAGACAGACACACATACTTATTGTAAATATGAATTCATTCTTCTGTACAGCTTTTGAGTTTTGAGTACGGCTGTCATGTGCATCCCCATGCCGTATTTGCTGCCAACTTTTGTGTATAAAAAGAATATTTATTACCACAATAATGAGGATGATGACGAAACTAATGATGATGAATATTATAATTATTGCATAAGCATAGTGTATGTGGCTGACTTGTATTGACTGTTTACAACAGTGGAACAAAACACATATTCAGAAACATCCAGTCTGTGTATAGTTTCTATACATATTGTGTTTGTAAAACAATAAGAAAACACCTCCACAGTAACTGCAGAGTAGAATGCCTTTGTCAGTCTATTGGGAGGTCTTCAATTTGATGGATATGATCTGCAAGGTGAAGAGGGTAAAGGAAAGAAGTGGGAAAAAATGAACCAAAAAATCTGGAAAATGTCATTCACTGTTGTAAGTGCAATGGGCAAAACGTCAGTCGTGTATCCATTGTGAAACCTTGTGTTCTATTCAGTGTATTCCTGTAAACAGATAGAGTAAATTTTGGTGCATCATGTCAAGTAATGTGATTAATGAAAATATTGACCCTGCAATTTCCAAACAGAGAGAAGAATAAAAAGAAAAGGAATATATTGTGTTTATTGTCTTTGGTCTGTGTGTATGTATGTGTCATCTACGTTCTTGCAGCACTGATGGAGACACTTGGTAAGTTGTGTAGCTCTGCTGCAGACAGCAGAGATCAAGAATAAAGACCTCGAAGGCAACGCGACTGCTCAGATAAGACCAGGCTTTACGCACTGAAGCAGTGATGACTTATCCCAGTGTGGGTGGTATAGGGAGGCAGGAGCAGTGAGAGAAGTATTTGCCAATGCATAGGGAGAGATGGTGTGAGTGTGAGAGATGGTGTGAGTGTGAGAAGTGTGTTTGTGACTGAGTCTGCATGTGTGTATCAGGAAAAGAGCGAGCATTTGAATAGTTTGTATTGTTGCTAACTATCTATATTCTCCAGGTAGTTTAAAAATGCTTACCCTGATAGCTACAGTACAGTGAGGTGGCGTTATATTAATATAATATTCAGTTTAGTATCACAACAAAAAAGCACACCAACTGATGCTGACTCAGTAATTCATTAGATTTTGTGCAGCTGTAGTTACTCTTTGGTGTGTCACTAACCTCACTGATACAGTTCATCATGGCTCACCCCTCTTTATGGCAGCAGGGTTTTCATTCCACATTCTATTGTATCCATTTCAGAACAGGCATAAACACTTTTCCTGTTAGATGTGGTCAGGTGACACGTGTATGTCCCAGTTCATTTGAAGCATGCTGTTAACATATACTGAAACCTTTACTTTACTGTAGGTGTGTTCAACCCCCTATCACTATGACTGAATATTGGCATGTAGATGTCTTCAGGGTTCTTATCTAATGTAAAGTTTGGGACAGATTTGACCATGTACAGTCCATTTACACACTTCCTTACTTCCTTTTTCATGGCAAAACATAAAAATTGAACTCCATGCCACATACATGCTGTTAGATGAATCCTAAAAAGCTTTGCAATTCAGCATCACAAGGGTCTTTGGATTGCACGGCCAAAATTTGAAGTCGAACAGAATAATTGTCTAGGAGGAATTTGTTGAAGTACAGAGCCGAGCCAGGCGAAAAATTGCATATTCAATTCAAGATGGCGGACTTCCAATTGGGTTTAGGATATGGCTCCAAGAGGCTTTTTTTAAGTCTATAGATGATACATCTGCCGTCCAAAGTCCATACATCTGGGTGAAATCTGTGTGAAACACACAGCGGGGGCTTCTTCAGGCCACTTTTGAGCCATTTTTTCACAACCATGCCAGAACCACATCAGACAATAGAAATACACCCCTTCTGACTTGCGTGCCAAGTCTCGTGAGTTTTGAGCATCCCTAACCATTTCAAGGTATAAAAGTCTTTGGGGGAGCTATAGTGCCAACGTGCCACCCCCAAGCCCAGGTGTGACGTCAAATCGAAATATTTACCAGTTCAAGTATGGGTCAAAGTTTTGTGACTTTCTGAGCATCCTAAAGGCCTCAAACATGGGTTTAAAACATTTTAATTGATGCAGAAAATCCAAAAAGGCTGACTTACGGTTAAACAAAAGCTCTTAAAAGAAATTAAAATGTGTTCTTTATGATGAGAGAAATGATCCCCCCAGATCTCATGAAGATCAAAGCAACTTCACACCAGTGTCACTTGATTTTGGGGTTGTTTGCTTGACATTAATGGTTTCCATTACTACTCTTTTGAGCTGTATGTCTTTTAAGCAATTTACTGAGTCTGGACCTGAGGAATTTGCTCGTCTTCTATGTAACATGTTATTTCCGTAGTTGTTTAATCATGTGTCGATCATTCCACTCCTTTATGAAGAGAGCTTACAGTAGGCCTACATTCACGTGGACACTGCAGTGCACCTCTGTCATGTTGCTGGATTGTGTTTGAATGTGAGGGCTACTCTACTGTAAATTGAATTGACTATCAGGTTAGTATGAAACCACAACCCATTCTTCCGCTCCACCCGCAGAGTGTAGCATTAATAATAACAGTAAACAGTTTTTAAGTTTCACAGCAGCAATATGATTGGCTGAAAAAGTAAACACCCATAATCAACTATTTAAGAAGAAAAGGGGAGAGAGAGAGAGATCGAATGAGGCATAAAGATAGTACAGTTGTCAAAAATAGTCACAAAGCAATACGAATGGGGTTTTTTTCTGACTGGAGTCAGTTCAGTTGGCAGACTCTTGAATTCATTTTGAAACAATTTAAAGTGTTTCCCCAGTTGAGGGTGATGGGTGTAGGCTCTGGCAAATCCTATTAACGTATTCAGGTCATTTGATTTCACAAGTCAATAATGTATCAGAATTTTGTCAGAATAGCAAAGCATGAAAATAACTCAATTTGTGGAAAAATGTAAATGCAAAACAGGATAGGTACAATGTACAATTTATTTATCATTTTACAACACAGGGTTGTAGATTACGTTGTAGTTTCTGTTACGCTACTCACAAAAATAAACATTATATACAAATATTATGTACAGTAGATGGGTGAAAAATAATACTCACTGATGCTCGGTGGATGGGTACAAAAGATCTTCTGCGGTTTTAATCACCTGCTGCAGAGCCCTACTGTCCTGGGCTACACAACCCATACCAGTTTGTGATGTTTCCAGTCAGGATGCTTTCTATTTCTCCTCTGTAAAAGTTAAGAAAGAACTTGGCACAGGAATTTTCTTGCCTCCTTAAGTTTTCTTAAGCCATTTCAGAGCTTACACTGAATTCATGTGCTAAATCCTTTATGCAGATCCAGTATTTGTAGTGGTCAATTATAATTGCACGGCCTACATATTGATGTGAAATTATTCAACTGAACTTTCACCCACTTCTTCTGCTAAAAGAAGGCCACTGGTTTCTTTAATGAGGTCAGTCTTTGTACTACGCACTAAATAGCAAATGAAACTATTATAAATATCTTTTGATTCATGAAACCGTGAAGCAGCTTTATCCAGAGCCCAAGATATGAGCAGAATCTTGGAGAAGAAAATGTTTGTTGGTTAAATACAAGAAACCAAATGGAAAATGTCAGTTTTGAGAGAACAACTGACCCTGCATATCCAGCTGTGCCAAAGCCTTCTACCAGCAGTCTTCCAAGGAAGCAAGTTGTAGGCTTCATACAAGATATATTTTTCATAAAGATGATTGTGACATAGGTCCACAAAGGTTAAAACACCACTAAAATGTCTCTATTAACTGATATCACCCATCAATGAGAGGGTTATGAAGCCTTAAGTGCTCTATCTTTGCTCTAACAAGGATTTATTGCTGAACCCTGCAGCAGCCATCTCTAGCATTGGTGGCCAACCTTTTTCCTTCAGTTCTCTCTAAGCATATTTAACATCATGAAATATATAAAATTGCTGAACCCCTCTCCTCATGCACTGTTGGCGGTCACTTACCCTATATTACTTCAAGTAATAGACGTTATGTATATATTTTTTCTTTCGCTGCCGGGGTCTTAGAGGCTTGTTTGAGCCAACTCTGTACCAACTCCCTCTGCAGAGCAGGTGAATGCTTGTATACAGCAGGTTGATTTATGGTTTGGCATTGTTCTCAGTTACAAGTCACTTGACCTACATACCATCTTATTAAGGGCATAAATGTATGTCATTAAACTGTAAATCGGATTCTTGCATTCATCCATTTCCTGAAAGCCATGATGGGAGCCTCTGCCTCTGAGGATTAACCAGTTATTTCCATCGGTAATGACCTCAGAGGAACATTTTGTGACTCATCCTCAAGTAGAGGGAAGTGAGACATATAGTGGTAGAAGACGCATAGAGTAACCAGAAGCAAGGACTGCTCATCCAACTAATTATTTGTCATTGTTATAGCAAAAGTGCATATTACCATATTTGAGCCTGTTTCTTAGAATCAAGATGATTCACTGTGTTGTAAGCACATGATGTAATTATTTCATGATGCAACTGCGACACTTCTAAGAGACACCTTTCCTGTGAATACCAAACCACATCTACTTCTTCCAAGGACATAACAGACCAGAAACCTTTCTGATGTAGAAAAGTAATCTAAAAGCAATTCTTATAAGTGATCAAGGAGCCACTTAACATGACTTTGATGTATTGTAATCACACCACAAGAGGCCAGCAGAGAGCAAACCCAAAACTCTATCCACCTCAAAATGTCGAGATCCATCAGGCTGCTGGGCAAAATGACAAATGAATAGGGCTGAGGGAGAACTGGCTGCTCAGGTTTTCATTCCTCACCTGTCACTCACAGTAATCTGCTTGCTTGCAAATCCTACAGACTGTATAATCAATACAGAATCCTTTAACAATGAAACAATCCTTTTCCAGGCCTTAAAGCTTTCTAAAGGGTTTGTTTATGGACCATCTGTCTCACCTCAAAAAGTGATCAATAACCATAAACTACTGTCACCTCATAGAAAAAGAAGAAGGTTTATTGATTGCTGTCAGGATGGAAAGAGGATTTCAACAAATATAACAAATAAAATGCTTCTGAAATAAACTACCTAACCCAGCATTTTACCCCTTGATGGAAGCCATTAACAGAAAGTGATATAAATGTATTGTCAAATTTTGTATTTCATTGCTCTGTGTGCAGAGTTCTACAGTGCCTGCTATTTCAAAAGAGAAATAAAATAAAATAATGCTAATTTGTTTTGGTTGTCTACATTAATAAGACTTTTAAGAGAAGAGAGAATTACATTACAAAATATGACTGACCAAAATATTGAGAATAAGAAATCATTAAAACTCAACAATGTCCAAGTAATTGCAACAAATATGAGGCTGATGCTGTAAATAAACAGTGTGCAGAAAATTACAGGCGCAACCACAGCTAACGGGTTCAAATGTGTTGAGCTTAAGAGACAGCTATTTCCCACAGGAGTTGGTGGAGAACAAAATCAGAGGTAAAAGGATTGTGAGGTCTGGTGTCTCACCCAGCCATCCACCCCAACCACCTCTTTAATCTGAAGTTATTTATACTAGGCCTACTTTGAGCGTTAAACAGTGATGCTAAAGCATTAAAAACTGATGCCATGGGATCTTGACCAAACGATATGACGACTTGGATATAACTCAGAATGAATGCTATTGTTGTTTGGTATCTTATGGGGAAAAAAGCAAGGGTTTGCTAACTCACATCAACTTTAATATGTCAGTGTTGTGTTTACAGCTTGTTTCTGATGCCCCCAAATGGCCCCAAAAATCTTGCAGGTTTAAAGCCTACAGTCAGTAAACTGGGTGCCTTGACCTAATGTCAACTCGTAGCAGTTTTGGGCTTTCGCATCCAACTCTTTCTTATACTTTGCCTCCAAGTAACAGACCAGTGTGTTGTATTTGGACAGTTTAATATGAATAAGTGTGAAACTACAAAACAGCAAGAACTGTTAGCTAATTGTAAAACATGAAAACATACAAGGTAAAACTGAACATACTGTGTAACATGCACACTGTGTTAATTTACTGAACACCAAAGATCCACCAATGATCTTAATGTACCAATATATCATCAATATCCACTCAAAAATATCTAACACATTATAATCATAAAATATACTCACTGGCATTGCCACTCAATAGGCAAGAACAAAGCAGATGGAAACAGATAGAGAACCAAGTGCTACCCTCTGTCAACTACAGCTGTAGGGATGAAGGGGAGGCTGCTTCCTGTCACGTGTGCTTATGTAATGTAGGTAAACTGCACTACTAGGAAGTATATTGATGACAGAATATTTGAGCGAGCACAAAACAAATTCTGAGAGCTATTCAGTCTGCAAGTCAACATCTGAGAGCACACAGGCATTGATTTGTAAGAGCAGTATCAGACTTGAGCTTGCAATCCAGTCGTTTTGTCAGCCTCTGAATTTGCAATTGGTGATCATATGATTATTTTGGACAACATTTGATTTATATATTTTATGTTAATCCAACAGATCTCTTTTACCATCGCCTAGTTTATTTATACCAATATGTTGGATTTGACTTGAATATTCTGAAAATGCTGAATTCTGAATGCAACCACAGCCCATAATAATTGTATTATTATTGTTATTATTATTTTTGATTTTGTTTTTTTTAATACCAAATGAAGTCAGATTAGATCATTTGGTTTATAAGGGCAGCATTTTTCTCAGAAGTGAGGATAAACCTCATTCATAAATGTTTCTCTTATAATGGTTCAAATAATTTTCTCCGTTAAAATTACTTATAAAAACAGAGAAATAACAAATAGGAAAATTCTTCATCTGTTTCAGAAAATCACACTAGAAACATACGTTAACATGACACCTGCCAACACAGCCACTATATATAGTTAGTAACTCATTTTAGATTAATTTGACTCTCAGAGTGACTTTGCCACAATGGCTTCAACTCTAGAAAATTTGCCAACAGATTCAATTTAGATTTTTGTAATTTAGTGGCAACATTTCTATCTAAAAATAACATCTTCAAAATCATTTGATGGTACACTCACTTGTAATAGTGTGAATAGCCTCTGTCATTACTACTCCGGTTGCTACTGCACTATGTAATATTGGAATCCCGGGCAGGACATTTATGATGACAACTGTGTTATGCTTTACGGCACCAACACGACTCTTTAGCAAGCAAGCTATAAGTACAAGAAAAAATTATATAATGTACAATGTCATTGCAGAGGCTGCGGAGAGACCAAAGAAGACGTTTGATGGAGAAAGCGAGGAAGAGAAAAAGGGAGTAAATATCGGACTGGCTTTTACTTGTTGGCGGGAGCTAAAAGAGCTGAAAGGATATAGGACAGATTCTGAGCTGGCCTTCTTGCTTGTGGACTAGTAAGTATTAACTTATTAGCTGTCTTGCTGTCTTGTGTTGTTGCACTTGTTTATGTTTGCCTGTGGCAAAACCAACCAAAGGTTTCACAGACAGAGGTTTAGCCGCACTCTATAAATCTGGAGTTGATGTTATTAAACTTTCTACATAACACACTCGGACATCTGTAACGTTACTGTAAGTGCTCTTGCGTTGGTTGCTGTCTTGCTTTGTTGGCTAACTTGCCGTCTAAGTTTCAAGGAAGATGGAGAGCAGCGCCGGTGTTTGATCGAAGACGATGGTGACAGAGGAAGCTAAGAGGAGAAAAGCAAGAGACTCCTGGATGTTGGCAAAAGCTTTGTGAAAGAAATGGCAAGACAGACAAAGAGCTTATTCTTTCTGTGTAGGCTACACAATTGGAGTTGTAAGTGATATTGCTATGTCTTGTCGTACTTGCTTGCTGTTAAAGTTGTCGACTTGCTAGTTTTTTAAGTAATGTAAACCTACAATGCATGTGTACAGGTGATCTTATTTACGACAGCAGTGAATTACACTCGCCAAATCACACAAAAAAAACAAATCTTACATAATCTTGCTGTAAGATAGTACACACACCAAAACTGCTCTTTATCTCCATCTGGTGGTTTGAAAAAATTCCACTGTCCCACATTTTATTTCGAAAGCAGAAAGAAAGAAGAATGACCATTCACCTCCAAGTAAAATTGAACAGGAGATGCTCTGCTATCAGTTTGAATTTGCACTCTGGGGATTCAGACTGCCAAAACAGAGTGCTCAAAGAAATATTTTGTGGTCTCTCAAATCTTTAGTCGTCCGTAAATTTCTATACATGTGACTGGCTGAAAGGTGAGGGGGCAGTGGCAACAGCACTATCATGAAAAGTTACATTATGAAATAAAATGTGTCACTAGGAAAAATGCCACTATATATTAAAAAGTTTTGAAATAAAAATGAATGCCAATAAAAAAGATGATAAACAATTCCATAATAATGAGTTAATAATTTCTCAACTTATTAAAATAATTTTTATTGGTTGATTTATATATTTCATGTGATAATAATAAAAATGGAGACAAATCAGAATAGAAATTTCTGGCAGCACTTCAGCACTGACCACATGGCTGCTGTTAGGATACACAGGAACATATTGCGGGTCAAATTGTGAGAAGAAAATAAGCTAAGCCTCTCCATAGCCTCTAATGCCCTGCAAGGGACAAGCCAGTCTACCCAACCACCACTCACTTTGTGCATGTTACTGGAATCACATAGTGGAAGCGTAAGGTATTCAATCGGAGCACAAAGCGTTTCTTACTGTACCCATTTGCCATAATTCCTGTTCATATAACCTTGTATGTGTGCATATGAGAGAAAGAAAGAGGGCGAGAGAGAGAGACTCTGTGTGTTTGTGTTCAGGACACAGAAATGCTGATGACTCTCCTTTGGGCCCTGTCAAGCACACTTAGCATCAGTGTTTACCATGCAAAATAGGAGAAAGTCTCCCTAATTGCAGAAGGCCTGATGGCAGGCAAGACCAGGAGGAAGACAGCAGCCAGGGGTACAATGTTCTGTTTGTTATCTGTTGTGTGGAAAAGCCTGAAGGGCTGCCTGTTCGAACACGTGTGAAGGACGTACTCACCTCATGGTGAAGTTACAGTGTGTGTGATGTCATGCGTTTGGATTGATTTATGCTACGACAGAAGTTCCTCTTTCAGTGCTGCTCACTGTATCTGTGGTTGCCCTCGGGCAAATCTGATTTACAGTGTTGGCAGTCTGAGCACCGGAGAGGAGCCGGTTCATTGTTTTATAAAAGACACAATATGTCACTGCTTCACTGATCATATCATTCTTCCAACTACTTGATTTAAAGCCAGACTCTCTGTCCCAGTTTTGTTTTGCTTGGAGTTCAAACTTGAGGGAATAGTTTGACATTTTAGGAAATTTGCTTATTTGCTTTCTTGCCGAGTTAAATGACAGATTAATACCACTTGGATGTTTTTAGGGTAAATATAAAGAATGGAGTCTTGTCCTTATAGTGAGCCGAGACTCCTGGAAATGAGTGCACCTAGCTAAGAAATAATACGGCACATAAACTCCAATATAACCACAATGTGTAATTTTTACACTTTGATTCTTGAACAGATTAAACAAATGAGATATGACATGTTAATGAGGCAGCCTACTGATAGGTGGATTGCTTCCTTTGGACAGTATCGGGCTAGCTGTTCCCCCCTGTGCGCAAAACTATGTTGAGCTAAACAAAGCTGTGTTTAGCTATGCTAAGTGTCTGACTATAGCTTCATACTGATCAGATATGAGAGTGGTATCCATCTTCCCGTCTAACTCTCTGTAAGAAAGTGTTTCTCCATGTGTTACAAGCATTTATTTCATCTACTCTAACATACTTGATCCACTTTTGTAGGAGCTGCTGGTGTAATTTTGTTTCTTAACTGCATCAGATGTGTAATACTAGCGAAGGAGCAAGACATTACAGAACATAGGGCATATGAAAATGAAAGGTTTTTCTTGCCCAGAATTTAGCCTGTAAGGCTTGCAAATGCTCTCTTTTCTCTAACTAGGATTTCCAGACTACAGTCCCGTTTTACTTTAACCACTCAGTATTAAATCCGAATAGCTTGATACGGGTGGTAGCCAAGAGGGAAACTTCCGGTCTGAGACAAGATGCCAATGCAGAAGTCCATTAAACTTGCATTCTATCTAACAACCAGCAGGGGGGCGACTCTTCTGGTTGCAAAAAGAAGTGTGGCTCCATTAGAAATAATTGTAAAAGGACCCTACTTCTCAGCAGATTTATTACCTCAGTAAACAATTTCCTAATGGGTTTATGTTCTCAATCGCCAGTTTCATGTCTTCTTCAGTACAACATGATTTAGTAAATTATGGTCCCATTTAGAGGAAAACAGACCATAAAGCAGAGTATGCTTCAGTTCGGGATTATCTATGATTGACAAGTCGTTACCATGGCGACCTGTCAATCAGGCTAGAGTGACTTGTACCCATAAATGCCCTGTTAAAATGACAGTTAACATGAATTACAGATGCACCTAGCAAAGCAAGCTAGCTAGCTCCGCACACGGCCGTTAGCGCCACCGTCCAAATATGGTCATGTCCGGTGCCGCTGGTTGCAAAAACTCAACATGGCGGCGCCCTATCGGCCAAACTCGAGGCTTCAAGGCAGTCCACAAACCAACGGGTGACGTGGTGGTAGCGGGAGGACTCCAAGGGACCGTGCTGCTGCTACCCACAGGTTTGACTACGGATCCAAGTCACATAATTTTGAATTAGGCCCTCCCTGTGTTGAAATGCACCGTGACTACATCGCAGTGTTTCCGGGCACATGTAAACCTCGACGAGGGGAAACAATAGCCCCAAAAGAGACAAAGAGGAGTTCCAATTAGAAACTAACACGGTCAGTGATTCTAGATCAGCACCAAGACGATGTGAAATTGAGTGCAGGCCGCACTCACCGCATCTCATCCGCCCATCCCCTCCTGCCGGCTGCCACTTGCAGTAGTGGTGATGCTGCTCCCTGGTGTGTAGAGGAGGAGAGAGAGCGTGTCCGCTGCCCAATGACAGCGCAGGATGCTGAGAGAGGCTGCTGGGGTGAATGGAGGCGACAAGATGCCGTCTAGAACGGCGAAGGAGAGGAATTTACATCCATGAAGGTACAATTGCTTATTTTATTTGACTCACATCTATCCGCGTTTCATTAGCCTATAGAAGTAATGACACTTAAAATCCTTTGGGGGTTTTTGGAGCGTTTTGTGAGCGACCTGTCGGGAAAAAACCACAGGCTATGTGGGATTTTTTTTTAAAATCTCCTGCCGTGGTCGTTGATTGCACAGCCAGTCAGTGCTCACTTGATACCTGAGAATTTGCATTTTAAAGCCGCGTTGAAACCATAGAGCAGCGCTTTATTTGAAAATAAAGGTTTCAGTCTGCTTCCCCACGGCTGGTTAGACCAATGTTTCATTGGTATAGTCAGGTGTTCGACGCACACCACGCTGGAGCCGTGGAAAATGTAGGCCCAGTGAGCTGTCAGTTGCTCGGTCGTGCTCCCTATGCTGCATCAAATGTAATTCTGCCTACACATCAGTCAGCATACATTGAAATAAAAAACAGGGGCCTACGTGTAGCCTAACTGAGATACATCTGTCGAGGACGTTTCCTCCTGAGCCTTTTTGCATTCACAACCCATTTCTAAGCAGGGTTAAACCGTTGAATGTTGGAATTGGGTGGACGCGTGGAACAGGCCTTTTGGAGCAGCACAAACCTCATCCAATCAAACAACCATTGAGGTCAGTGGAAAGCATGGGTGCGTTAAGACTCTGTAGTAGAATACGTGATGAGGAGGCTGCATGTGTTGTACTTGCTCAGGTAGCACTGCGCCGCACAGGACGGCTTCTTTTCACATGGAGTTCCTCTATGTAAAAGGCTATTTATAGAAAAATGTCCTTCTACGTTCTCAGAGTCAAAGATGCCTGGTTTGAACTAGTGGTCTTAGCCTAATACAGTTGCGTTAGAGTAGGAACAAAATGCCTGCATGCTGGCTTTCAAAATCACATGATAGCCTTATAGACAGTCTACAGATACACTCATCATCGCCTGAGGTGAAATCTTTGCTTCAGAACATCTGTATCCTCTCTGCTGTTAACGCACCACTGCTCTCTGAATTGCCTGTGATCATTTCTTCAGTGGCCTATACTGGCATTTGCTGACAGTTTTTTTCTGGGTCCTGGTAACTGTAATTACTTGAGTAGGCTAGTATGACGTCTGGTCAGAAACGATTGAAAGTGACAGCATGGCCATGAGTTGCAAAAAGCTGCATGAAAAAAATAATTTTAATCAGAAAATCCCTGATGGACTGATTATAAGACTGTGCCAACACTCCTTTGGTGTCATTCTGAAAATAAGCAGTAGTAATATTTTATGTACCTTTGCTATGTTTTTGGAGTATCTTTTGTAAAGTTTACTGTAGTGTCTGGGTGGGGTGGAGGATTACATGGCCTTTTCAGTTGGCATCCCTCATGGTACTCCAATATTAAAACAGTTTCTGCAATAATATGATATTGGTCGTTTCCTTCTGCCCGGCATATGAGGAATGTGCTCCGGTGCTGTGTGGATCTGTGTGGGTGAAATCTGTTAATGTGGAAAATTTACCGCAGACCTTGGTTAGAAGAAGAATGAAAGGATCAGAGTAATATTTTTCACTGGATATAAACTGGTGTGGAACATTGACTGTGTCTGTCAGGGATTTGTAGACATATGTAAACATATTCGATGTTGTACTTAGATGTCCAATGTACTAGTGCTGATACGATTAGTCAATTGACTGATTAGTCCATCGACAATTTTGAGAATTGTGTAATTGTTTAATACATTTATCAAACAGCAAAAACATCAAATACTCCATGATTTCAGCTTGTTTTATATCTTTATATATTGAATAGCTGTGGATTTTGGACTTCTAGAGACAGAAAACTTAAATTAGTCACCTCAGGCCTTTTTTGTGCTATTTCCGCACATTTTGTGGACTAAATGATTAATCAAAAAAAATAAAAATAAATCAACAGATAATGAAAATGTTCATTAATTGCATCCCTACACTTTAACTTCTTTGGTCATACCACATGGAATTCAGTATTCCCATACCAATGTTTCAGCTCCAGGCAATCAATCTGTGAAATCTGACTGTGGCACACCCATGTGATTAGAGTGTATCCCACTGGGTGGACAGAAATGCAGAAACACCCTACAGTACAATAAAAAAATGTAAGCGAATAACATTTAAATGACAATGTCTGATTTTTGTTTGACTTTCAGAGGCGCAGTGTCAGAGGGATTATTTTTGAGATGGAAGTGTGTGGTGTTAATCAGTGTTTGTGTGTACACTGGTCCTCATCACAATGCAGTTTTCTTGTGTTTGGCATATGTCATCATGATTTTTTTTTAAAGTAAATAGTTCTGGCACATGTGCCTTTGTTAAATTGCTGACAGTGAAGATCGGCAGGGAACACGAAAAGCGACAACAAAGATACCCAGCTGCAATCAAAGCGTGGACATTGGCACACATGGCACACATCCCAGACCACTGGCCCACCAGCACGGCACAGGCTTATTTTTTGAAACTTTTCTCCACATCACATTACATCGTTTTCCTGTAATTCACAATAACAAAGACAGCTATAGAAGTGAATCATAGCTGAAGTTGAATCCCACTTACTAGAATGCGTCAGCTTTAATAAGGGGGCAGACAAACACAAGACAAGAATAAGCAACTTAAAGAGGTAAAAAGAAGCCAGAGAGTCACTGCCTGAATCATTGGCCCAACAGTGGTGACATAGAGGAAGTCTAAAAAATGATGACAACACATTAAAAACACAGACAAACTTCATTAAAGAGGAGCAGTCATTATAAGTAGATCCTAACAAACACTGACTGAAAGAGGCTTCATAGGATATTTTGCCTTACGCTCTAAACCACAGTACCGCCTCAAAAATGACCACTGAGTTGAATCATCCTCACCAACAGTTTCATCAGAAATAAACCCCAAACACACCCCAACAGCATTCTGAACCTCACCAGACTTTGTATATAGCAGGTGAATTATAATTTATTATTAGATGTTTTTGTTCTTTTGCCTGTACTGCCCATTAGCTCCCAAAACATTTACCAACCAGACTTCACCGACCTGCTGTAGCAAGCTGACCACTGTAGATAAGAGCCGCTGTTGTTGCTGCATATCTCTGCATTTTTCAAATTTGAATTTAATTTGCCAGTGTTATTTAAAAAATTATTTCACACTGTTTATAGGCTGTGAATGCAAACTCTTTAAACAAATTCTGGTTGATCTGTATGTTCTCATCAAATTTCTAGACACCTTTTACTGATGTACCTTTTTTGATGTTAACTAACAGAGATCACAGTATCCTGTCTGACCTCCTCTGCCAGATGAGGCTTCAGTGAATGTCTGTCACCCAGACTGTTACTGGATTTCCTGACACACTGGGGAGACCTGTTGACATGTGGTTCTCTGTGCCTTGAATTGTCATTTTACCTGTCCTTCATAGAAAAGCAAAAGAACACGCATGAAGAAAACTTGGGATTGTCAGAAAGAAAGCTCTTTTGAAGGCAATCGGCAGCAACTAATGATTATTTTCATTGTCAATTAATGCATTTTCTTGATTAATGGATTCATTGTTTGGTCTATAAAGTCAGAAAAGTTTGAAAATTATGAAAAATGTTTCCAAAAGCCCAAGATGACTTCCTCAGATGTCTGGTGTTGTCCATAACCCAAAGATGTTCAGTTTACTGTCTTAGAGGAGTAAATAAACCAGAACATATTCACATTTAAGAAGCTGGAAACCAGGGAATTTTTCTTTAAAAAATTACTCAGACTGATTAATCGATGATCAAAATAGCTGCCGATTAATTTAATAGTTTACAACTAATCGATTATTCCATTAATCTTAGCAGCTCTTCTGTCATGTCATATTGCCAATGCTGCAACACACACCATCCAAATTTGGCCACAGTTTCTTTTCTTCTCAGCTTTTGGAAACTTATTCTACCGTTATGTCAGACGACTGAGGTGCGTTATCTCTGTTAGCCCAGGCTCTGTCACCATGGCAACTGGGTCTGAGCAGCAAGTGTCACCAGAGGAGAGAAAGTATCGTAGTTCACTTTGATGGAAGAGTCTAATTTTATTTTTCTCCCAGACGATCCAACATTATTCATCACCAGACAGCCTGTGACATTAAAAAACTCTGTCAGCGTCTTCAACATTTGTTGTTTAACAGCTTTCTGTATTTTACCTAAAAAAACATCTACTGCCGTTTTGTGTCATCTCATGCTTAGAAATATAGACTGTGATATATCCTATGCTATATTGAAGCTTGAGATGGCATGAAATGGCAGAACTTATTACATGCCATTTTAGTATGCCATGGGCCTGATTATGTTAGCTGTCTTTTATAATTAATTTTTATTGCATTGAGTTCAGAATATTGGATTGATTGTATTGTTGGGGGTCTGTTGATGTACGCTTTATACTCTGACAGCACACACTGTTGTGTTCCAAACATCACTGTGTTCTCTAGAGAAAATGTAAGAGTTAACATCACACTCACATAAACTATTAATTTGGTCTATCCAGTATCATAGCATCTGTGCTTGTTTAAAAACTAATAATCACTAATCTAAAAGAAAACAGTTTCATTTGAATGATTAAACTTTTTGCAAGGGATTCACTTTAAAAAAGAACATTTAATCATTTCCAGGGCATCATTATTTAATCTGATATAAAACAACTGGCCATCATTGATCAGAACAGACAAATGTGATATTTTATTTTGTGTTTTAATTAGTGTATTATTTAGCTGAAGGACTGTGTAGTTGTAAAGCTGAGCTGTCTGTCCTGTATTAGCAGCATTAATGGGATGTACAGTAGATAAATGCTGGCCAGTGGGAAATCCAGGATGATGCTGGGAAATTCCTGTGGGCCATTTGAAATAGCAGCCACATAAAATGTGACAGTTTGCTGCTGATGTTGACTAATACAGTGTTAAAGCAAACAGAAATGTTTATTTATTCATCTGGAGCATCTTGCAGGCCAAGTATGTTTGTTTTAACCAGTTTTTGAGGAGAATGTACTGTAATTTTTGTTTTAACTGTGCGTTTCTTTCCGTGCCTTTCATCTGACACATGCAAACAGTTGTTATTCATCTAACAGGTGCTTCTCTCCTGTTTCCTCAGATCTGACTTTGATGTGCTCCACCTATTAAGGCATGAAATAAGTCACCCATGTGCAGTTCAGAGAGTCAGAGCAGCTTCATTTCTGCGTGCTCCTGTTAAGGACCGTCTGGTGGCTACACCGCCGATTCACAGGACATGTACGGCAGTGCCAGAGCTGTAGGCCATATAGAGAGCAGCCCCGCACGGTCCCCGCGCCTGCCAAGGTCCCCCAGACTGGGCCATCGGAGGGCCAACAGCGGGGGCGGGGGCGGTGCGGGGGGCAAGACGCTCTCCATGGAGAACATCCAGTCCCTCAACGCTGCCTATGCTACTTCTGGACCCATGTACCTGAGCGATCACGAGGGCGTCGGCTCCACTGCCACCTACCCAAAAGGCACTATGACTCTGGGTCGCGCCACCAGCCGGGCCATGTACGGGGGCCGCGTCACAGCCATGGGCAGCAGTCCTAACATTGCTTCAGTGGGGCTGCCTCATCATGCTGACCTTCTGTCTTACAGTGACCTGGGCTCCCTCTCCATGCTGCACCACCACCACCACCACCAGGGGGTGCCCTCCGCTCTGCTGAGGCAGGCGGTGCGGAGCAGTGGGGGGGAGCTGCTGGAGATGCAGGCCCAGCTCAGGGATATGCAGAGGGAGAATGAGCTGCTGCGCAGAGAGCTTGACCTAAAGGACAGTAAGTTAGGATCTTCCACCAACAGCATCAAGAGCTTCTGGAGTCCTGAGCTGAAGAAGGAGAGGATAATGAGGAAAGAAGAGGCGGCTCGCACATCAATCCTTAAAGAGCAGATGAGAGTCACTCATGAGGAGAATCAGGTGAGACCAGCCCTCTCAGCTGTCATAATCCACTCTTTACTGCAGGGAATTTTAGTGTCTGTTGTCTTTCTGTTGTCTTTTTTGATCTGTGTGTCTCTGATTTTGCCATTCTCTTCTCTGCAATATACCACCGTCATCCTCAGTCCAAGAATTCAGAGAACTATTGCAGTCAGTCATTCTTTCAGTACTTGTGGAAACCTTTCTGGAAAGAGTTTTTTGTGTACATAAATTTTTAACACACACTCTCCGCATGGTACTCCAGTACAGAATCAATATCAGAGAGAACACTTGAGCCACAGGAAATACAAAACCTTTTAATCTGGTTGTCTATAATCTAGTTTTTGAAATCTGAGCTAATATACCGGGCCATGTACCTTATACAAAAGCATTTAATAATCCATGGTTTTGACAACGAAAATCGTCCCTCAATTGTTTGATGATTAAGTGAAAAGCATAATGACACACAGGTTAATTCCAACTTCTGTACTCAATCTAGCCAAAACATGAGTTAAATTTAGTTCCTTTTCAAAGGTTGTTATAAGATTGGCCCTAGAGTGTGGGATGTCAAAAGGGGTTTTGCTTGCTTCAATGTGGGGGTGTAGTCATGGCCCACTTAAATCAGCAACTGACAAAAGTAGGCACAAGGCCCAGAGATAAATGTCAAGGATGCTTAAACACTCTCTCTCTCTTCCCTTTTCCACTGTATTTCCTTTACTTACTCTGACTTTGATCATCTCCCGCTGTCTACCTCTGTTCATCTGGTCTTCGCTATCTTCAGTCTGTTTTTCTGACTAGATGTAGAAAAAGTATCTTAGCTGCTGAACCCTTTGTTTTTTAAAGAAACCAAATTGCAGCATGCACAGTTTTCTAACAGCTAAGTTGAATATAATGATAATAAGATTTAGATATAATAACAGCCATACATCACTTTCTGCACATGTATTCAATATGCAAAAATGCTCTTTGTGTCACTAATTTGCATGATGGATGGATTAGATGAATCCCAGTTGCATGTTTTTGGGATATATGTGTATATATAGAACAGCAAATACTTAGCTGACATACTACAGACAGAGGGTTTATACTGTATATAAAGCACTTGGCTTAGTTTGATGTTTCAGTAGAAAGGAAAAGTGCACAACACACACACTGTGGTGGATTGTGGAAGAGGTCAGCATATTGCTTGACTGGCTGGATAGAGCTCTACAGCATTTTTTCCTTTTTGAGGCAGACTGTGGCATGATGCAGCTAATTGCACGATGCCTCAAGCAACGTAAAGGTTGCATTTTGCCAGCTGGTCATGGTCTTTGTGTGAGTCTGTCTGCGTTTCTGTCTGACTGAGTGATGCTGTCGGACAGTGAGCAGCCAGTAGGCCACTCATTACTCAAAGCGGCAGACGCTGTGACTCCACCCTTCAAGGTCATAGCGGTAAACCATTTGTGTGACCCTTAAATGGGTCCTAAAGCAGTGCCATGCTGCTAAAGTGAAGGATGCCGAGCTCTCTGTCTCACAATTGGATGGTTTCTACCTGCTGGTGAACCCTAGAGGGGAGCCAGAGGTAGCTTGATTCTTCAATATCTTTATGATTCGTGAGAATGTGTAGTGACAGTGTTTGGGAGGAGAACGTGCCTGTTCGAGCTAAACCAGCACTGCCACTGACAGGGCCCAAGCCATTCATCATCTCACTTATTCCTTATGTTCGATGTGCGATTAAATACTTAGCGTGAATCCTTGTATATATTTTTAGCTTGGCTTTATACACTGTAGGATCTGAATGTGTCCGGCAGAATATGAAAGCTTTACAGTGTGGGCTTTCTTGCCTTTGTGCTTGATACAAAGAGAGGGCTTTTTTTTTTTGTCCTCCTTGTCCATCAGTGTTCGCTCTGACTCTGCACAGAATGATATTTATATCCCTCCGGGTAGGGTTCATTAATGAAGTATGTCAGCTAATAAAAGGCAGATGTGCCTTGTTACTGTAATTGGTCTTTTCTATCTTGGTTTCTGGGCTATGAGGCATCCTTATGTAAGTGTATACTTTGAGAGGCTGACTGAGGCGCAAACTGCCTCATTAATAATGGAGTAATTTCAGGCCAATCATTAAATTTGTCTTGTAGCACCCTTAACAATTGCATCAGGTGCTGCAGGCCTCTATTAGCTTGAGCAAATGCCATGCATTATTTATTTTGCGAAAAATAAGATCTGGGAATATGTGCTTCTTTTTACCGCACCTTAGGAAAAGAGGAGATGCATTCAGGCATTAGGGTTTGTCTTTCACATGTTGTGTAAAGCACAGACACTGCCGTGTGTGAAATACCAACCATAGCCTGCAGTGCTTTGATCAAGACAGTGGATGGTCATGACTAGAAGTAATCACTGGCCCAGGACTGTGTCGTGTGGTGCATTTATTAATGCACTATGTAACTGGCTCACGCTGCTACTGTACATTGTTGGACCATTTGACTTGAATTCAGAAGAATTTTTTGTCGTTCTGAAGCTGGACAAGAGCTGCTGGAGGGAAGTGTGTGAGCTAGAGCGTACCATATCTGACTGAGTCATGACCACTGCTGTTCAGCCACCCAGTCAGCCCTCATCAATGCAATTCCCCAAAATGGAGGCTGTGCTTCCCAAATCCCAAATGCTCGGTCTGTGCATGAATACCGTGGCTCAGACACGACATGTTTTTTTTTAAATTCTTTACTGTGAGCTGCTGATTGTTACACTGAGCAATGAATGTGCGAACATGTGATGTGTGACTGTCGGGTCTGAGCAAAGTGTGAAAAAATATGCATGTGCGTGTGAATGTTTCCCATATAGTTTTTGCTGTGCACTGTATGTATGTGGACATTTTTGATTTGAGGTTTCTTCTCTTTGTAGTTGTGTCAGATAAGTGTGTGCTAATGTGCACAGAGGTTATTGTATTTTGTGAGAGAGGTATAGTGTAGACTATGATTCATATATCTGGCAGTGCCGCAGATATGCATGCTACACCATGTACATTAATGCAGTATGTTAACATTTAGCTCTGTTCAGTTGGTGACAAACAAGCTTTCAGTTGTCATATACACATGATGAGCAAGGGTATTGATTTGGTTTTCAGCAGTGTCATGTCATGTTGAACTCAAGCGGACACAGGAAGTATCATGTGAACAGTCAAAAGAGCCGATGGATACTTCCTGTGGCATCCACTCCCCCCCTCCTGTCTGAGCACATAAGATGGCTGCTGCCTCATCCAGAGGACAGGGAGGTGATGAAATGAGGAGAGAGAACAAGATGAGATGAAATTCAGAGAAGCAGGGAAACATTTACCGAGTGCAAGGCTGGTGAGATTAAGGTGGGAGTGGAGGATGGAAGAACAAAGCAAAGGGGATAAGACGTGTTACAGTCTGCTGGTGTCTTTTTCTCCAGAACAGCTTTGATTAGATCAGATCATTTACTTAACAAGTAAAGTGAGAATCCTATAAAAAGATGCACTCTTCTTTGAACCTTCTTTGAAAAAAGAGTGTGACAACAAAATGAATTCCTCTCCATTCCACTGACATTTTACATCTTTTTAGAGGCTATTGCGGCTCAGGAGGTTGTGCACTAAGGGCCACCCACTAATTGTAGGTCTGGCAGTTTCATCCCTGGCTCTTCATGTCCACATGTCAAAGCTATTTTTCACTTCTGACATTTTATAGGAAAAAGAATCATTAAATTCAAAAGCTGTAAGATAAAACTCAAAGATGTTTTTTGTAACAAGTAGACAAGATACGCAAGGGTGATACAGATGGTGAAAGAAAAGGAAAAGTCCTCTGAGCAGAACAGTATACTTCTTACTTATGGCTTAAGTGTATCTTGTGTATCTGTCTATCTTGGCTGAAGTTTGCTTTATTGAACGCCACATAAATGTATGTAGCAACTCCGTAAGGATCATAGTCCTTGTTGTTCTTCTGCTCTGTGACTTTCCACTGTCCCATCTTTTGGATGCCCACTGTGACACGCTTTCATGAACTCAAATCAGAAAAAATATTGCTTGGCTCAAAGGATGTTTACCCCAAACATTATTCTAAATTAACTAACTAAATTAACTAAATAAATTAACTAAGTTTGCGTGAGAATGATTTGTAAATTGAAAGGCATTCATCTGGTGACATTGCTGTAGATGAAACTACGCTAACTTCAAAGTAGGCCAGAGCCTTTCAGATGTACTGGTGCATGTGCAGCCTGTATTGTCCTCTTATAGCTATGATATATAGGTTTATATCCCACCAGCTATGCAATTAGAGAACAAATACCCCAAAATTATCTGTAAAACATTACTTCTCAGATTTAGCATTGCACTCCTATAACATTGTCAGATTAATGCAGTAGAACATATTTCTTTTTTTATTCCCTACATCCCTACATACTTTTTCATTGACCTGCGCCTACATTACCCACAATGCAACTTGACCATCATCAGTTTGGTTTGGAGACAGAGGTAGTTCACCCCCAACCAATGCTGACTCAAGTGACATCACTTGAGGAATTGTATTAGATTATACGCAGGTCCATCTGGAGCCACAAAAGGTTTTATACAACTTTTTCCAGCTATGCAGTGGTTCACCCCAAGACATGTAAACAGAGTTTGAAGTGTCTAGGTCCTGTACATGTACAATGCATTGTATCTATTATTTTATTAATATCTTGATAATATTACTACTAGAATAAGCTTCATCATTATCGCCAATGTTATCAGTAGTTATCAGTTATCTGTGTGTGTGTGTGTGTGTGTGTGTGTGTGTGTGTGTGTGTGTGTGTGTGTGTGTGTGTGTGTGTGTGTGTGTGTGTGTGTGTGTGTGTGTGTCAGTAAATTAAAAGTAGCCTAAGGATAGGCGCCGACCTTTGGCTTCATCAAGCTGAATAATGATCAAATATTACGATCAGGGTGTTCTGTTTTATGAGGAGAGCTAATATCAGCACAGGCGCATCCTCTACTCTTCAGATGGTAAACAGCAATAAAAGATATTAAATGACCTTCTGCCCACTGGGTGAACTCATAAGTGCCATAAAGAAAATATCTTTCAGTATTTAGAATTCATTGTTACTTAACTCCTGGGTGCTGTCCCAGCTCTCACATTTCTGCATTCGCGCAGCTGTCTACCTTTCTTTTAGCTGAGCGGAGATAAATAAATGCCACGTTTGCCGCCATGGCTGTGGGTGTAATTGTATATTGTCACCCATCACGACATACAACACAGAGATTATGAATGTAGTGAGTGGTAGGCAGCTCTGACTCAGCGCTTTGGAGCTGTTCATCTGTCAAATACAAACGCCCACTCTCTTTTAACAGACACACATATACAGTGCAGTATACCGCACATATAGCTTGTGCCTGTGCCACCTGGTAAAATAACTGAACTTAACAGTTTACATGTCTGACTGCGCGGCAGATTTTTAGCTACATTAGCGTAGCGGCTCTAGGGATGTTGGGTGGTTGGTTTGTCCTCCAGCACTTAGGTCCAGACTATAATATCTCAACAACTAGGTCTACTGGATAAATTGCCATTAAAGTCTGATATTCATGGTTCCCAGAGGATGAATCCTACTGACTTTGGGTATTCCCTGACTTTCCCTTTAACGCCACCAAGTGATTGACATGGTTTAAAGACAAATGTCTGAAGAACTATTGGATGGATTCTCAATCTCAAATTTTGAGTTTGTCCAATACTTGCGTTTATGACCAAATACCTGCCTACCTCAATTGTGCTTTGTGATTAGTGCTAACTTGAAAATATTAGCATGCTAACATGTTAAACTCAGATTACGAACATGGTAAACATTATACCTGCTTGACATCGGCTGAAAGCACTGCTCTGCCTGAGCACAGCCTCACATGGTTGCATTGCTGTAGACTTTTAATTTACAGTTTTACCCATGTGACAAAAGAAACACTGTGAAAAATCAAAACTAAAGTGTACTTCTGCAAGTGTAATTAACCTGCATGTAAGCAGATGTGGCTTTTGGCATTTTAAGAAAGGGGGAAAAATGACTGTGAATCTGACTCCTTTTCTATTGTATCTCTCAGAAGGATTTTGTGTTTCTGCACCAAAGGATTTCTGACAGCACAGTTACCCCTGGCTGCCCCAGGTGTCAGTAAAGGGAGGGGCGGGGGCACTGTAGCTCAACGTCTCTCCTTGATTCTGTAAAACCTCTGGAAGCTCATTTTCAGGATATGCAGCAAAAGAGAAGCCTCCTCTTGAGGCAGGGTGACCACAACGCCAATATCCGCTGAGTCATGACTGACTCTCAGGAACTGGTACAGTTCTGCTGTATCTCTGGGGGGATACGGCATATAGTCATTTTAACCCACAGTGCAATTATGTAAATGGTATCATTGGACTGCCTCCTGCAGTTTAGTTCCAAGACGGCAAGTTATTGATCAGGGCATTGAAAGGGATTACTGATGAGAGAGTGGTGTCAGGTGAGATTAAAAAGACAAGATATCAGTAGAGAGAAAAAGATTTCGGTTTGACGGTTTGAATATCGCTCTGCTCCACATTAAATAGATTTATTACAAACAGGGTTGCTACATGGTCATCTCTCATGAAGGAACCAGTCATTTCGGATTTTGATTGGTGAAATGTGATTACATATATTATATTGCATATTATATTACATGTCTTTTTTATGTTTAAGAACAAGTTTATTAACATATCATTATTTTATTAAGGACTATTCCACATGTATGAGAAAATAACTGTTGCATTGAAACTTATTATTAAAAAAGTATCTAGTTTTAAGGTTCGGACAATGTACAGATCCTTTATTTATTGTTCATTGTATATCTTAGTGAAGACAGTGGGAATGTCAGCATGTGGCAGCATGTGCATGTACATGAGTAGACTACACTTTCTGTTGCCGGACCAAATGGCACTGACTCACATAAAGCAGTGTGACCAAAACTGTGGAGGATGGCAGCAGTCCCGTGATCAGGCTGCTTCTGCTAACACAAACACTGCCCCCTGGTGGTGAGAAGAGAACATGCTTACAGTGTCCCGTCTGTTCTGTACTGAGGAAGTGACCCAACAAGGTATGTTGGATGGATGAAAAACACATTCAGTTTTTTACTTTGGTATTTGTCCTTTAATTATGATTCAGTATTAATACGCTGCTTTTTTAAATCCTATTGTGTTGTGAATCAGAGCTGCACCTAATGATCTGCCAGGTATTTTACTGTCTGTCGATCATCTTATCGGCTTAATCAGCTTAATTGACCGATTCATGTTTCAGCTCCTCAATAAATGAACTTAAATGCAACATCTCTTAACACCTCATGCCATCATTATCTGATCACTACTACACTACTAAAAATATTATTGATACAGCAAGGTTGTGGAGGTTATGACTATTCATATGAATGCTAATACTACTAATAATAACAATATTACATACATCTAAGATCAGTAAATGTAAAATTGTGGTGGCTTATTGGAACCATTTTTTATAGCCATATCTAAACCTTATCTTCATCTCTTTCCAGAAAGGTAATAATTTCTCTGTAGGTATATGTGAATACGATGTTCTTACTGAGGCTGCTGCAGGCTGATAAACAGACAGCTGGACACACTGATGGGTGGCTCCTATTTTAAATCTCTGGCTGGTTTGTGTTGATCATCCGTCTCTGTTGCATCATGCTCTGATGCTCTGTTTTACCATACATTTGTTTTTTCTGTTCATTCTGCCCATGCTCTGCAGCTGCTGGATGCCAGGAGAACCAAGGTTTGTCCCTATGTTTGCACCACATGTTGTGTGCACAACATAGAGTCACCTTCAGTGTGCCGTGTATTTTCAGACACCTGGCGATCCCTTTGCACCATTACAACTTCCTCTCCTACGAACTTTAAAAAGAAAGCGTATTATTTCCAGCAGTTCAGCCTGCCTCCTTTTCCTGTGAACCCTCATATGTTCCCCTATAAACACTGTAAAACTATAAAGAGTGATTAGCTTGTGCAATTGTGTCAATCCAAATGTGTCTGGTGCTCCACCCCTCTGTATGTAGTACCTGCCTGTAATATGGGTTTTATTTCCATGTAAGAATCCATTTTCTCTCCTCTAAATCCTGATTGGGCCATTTTCTGGACGTAGATTGATTTTTCTCTGGAGATATCTTCTAAAAGAACATTTCAAAGCCTCAGTCAATCTGTGACAGAAACTCGGCCCTAAAGTTGTTCCCCTAAACCCAGAATCAACACCCCTACACGCAATGAGCTATTAGGCTTTAAGGTGTGTGTTTTTATTTTATTTTATTCTGGAAACACAAATAGTCACAGATAAGCACACCTTTATTCAACATATAACCAGGCCATAGTCCATGTCCACCAATGGGCACATCTTATCTAATCATAAGCATACAGTTTTTTCCACATAATACTTAATTATCTTGCAGATCACCTTTTCCTTATAACAGGATGTCAACTGTGAGGTTTCAAACACAGTATTTGTATCCAGGCCTCTCAGGCTGAGTGTCAGAGAGCAAAGACCTCTGCTGCACTGCAGGGAGGCATCAGGGTGGTCTTCTGCTTTGATTAGCAAGTTAACAACCCTCATTAATTCTGCTCACTTGTCTAAAAACAGAGCAACCTTTTGCAGCGCAGTAATAGATTAAAAGGTCTAGCAGCTGTGATTTATTTCAAGCCTTTGTATGTACAGTAAATATTGCATGTATGACATATGACATATATTAGATTATTTCTGTGATTCCAAACAGCTCCAATTTGATTCTTGTTCCAGAATAAAGAAAAAAAGAAATACTGTCTTTTGACAGCATCAGTTTATAGTCTATGTGCTTCTGAAGATAGGTAAGCGGTGTGTTCCACATGTTTGACCTGCATTTTTCCACAGAACCGTGTGCAACAGCATTTCAGAAGTGTTTATATTTGGTTGTGTCATGTGTAGGTGCTATAATGAAAAACTTTTTTTTAAATAATTTAATTAAATAATTTAAATAATTGTTGAGTCTGTGTGTGTGATCTGAACTTCAGCATCTCCAGATGACCATCCAGGCTCTGCAGGACGAGCTGCGCACGCAGCGAGACCTGAACCACCTGCTGCAGCAGGAGAGCGGTAACCGCTCCGCTTCTGAGCACTTCACTACCATCGAGCTGACGGAGGAGAACTTCCGTCGGCTGCAGGCCGAACACGACAGGCAGGCCAAGGAGCTGTTTTTGTTGAGAAAGACCCTGGAGGAGATGGAGCTGAGGATTGAGACCCAGAAACAAACACTGGGTGCCAGAGATGAGTCCATTAAGAAACTGCTAGAGATGCTGCAAAGTAAAGGGCTGCCCCCGGGGCCGGGCAGGGCATCTGAGGAGGAAGAGCAGGAGAGAGCTAGGCGCATTGCTGAGGCAGAGGCCCAGCTCGGACACCTGGAGGTCATTTTGGATCAAAAAGAGAAGGAGAACATCCATCTGCGAGAGGTACTCTTATGACCAGGGTTGAATTTGAATTGTTTTTATCATCTGTTGTCACTAGAGGGCAGTATTGAGTCTCACATAATCTATATGCTCTATTCTGCTGCTTTTATTGTAGCGTATTGGTTATGTAATGTTGTATCTTTTATTAAAGGAACTGCACAGAAGGAATCAGCTGCATCAGGATCCAAGCAAAACCAAGGCCCTGCAGACCATCATAGAAATGAAAGTAAGACTCTGACTAACAGTAGACAGCCTGACCATAACCACATGCAGCTGCAATTATTCTTCAAAATAAGGCTTCAGTTAATATGTAGGTTTTTTTCTATTCTTGTCTATTAGCTAGTATTTTTCATTTCATTATTTATCATATGAATGCTCCTCTAGCTATGACTCTAAACAAACAAGCTAATCATGGATAGTCTGTTTAAAACCAGATGTTAAATACATCTGTCCTTTGAGTCACTGACATTTGTTTTTATTGTGAGCATCAGCAGCTGAGTCAATGGCAGACACATCCCTCTATCTCTGTCTCCCACACAGACATACACTCTGTGTATCTCCTCACAAAGCAGTTGTGTATACATCAACAAGAATCAATATCACTGTTCAACATTTCATCCATCGTGGCACCGAAGAGGTGCAGCGGCCGGTCGTGCCAAATCATACACTTTATGCCATGGCAAGAAATGGCATGCTTCATTTCCACTCTACAACATTTACTGTCAGCAAACGTCACAGGCCGCAGGTCCATCATTTCAGCTTTCACTTATGCAGATTTGTTTTAAGCTTTGTTTTAAACTTTTACGTTTATTTATTTTACGTTTTATATTTTCATTCAAAGGTTCAGAAGGGGCCAAATAAGCCATGCTGTACAACTATAGCAAAATGCGTATCACTTGATGCCCAGTGTATTTAGAATTTTCTATTTGATGAAACCTGGTCGTGCAGGTCATTAAAATGGCATCTTTGTAATATTGAAATAGCACTAGAACAAGGCAAGAAAAGAATATGTATGTGATATTTTATGTAATTTTGAAGCTTCAGGGTAAATTTAAGGATATTTAAATATTAAGACAAACATTCATATTACATTAGAAAGGATTTAAGACGATAGACTTGCATTGCAGTTTTAGAGACCCCACCCAGCACCCTCGAGTGTGAATGCTTTTAGCTTTCAGCTCAAACTAATTACATTTTACATACATCCATATTCCATTCTTTAAAACCAATGCAGCTTCGTTGTGCAATTATGCTAGTATTCTGTCCCAAGGGTAAAAATGTTTGTTCAGATAAAGACTTGTTGTACGGCTGAACTGTACAACAAGCGTTGTACCACTGTAGACACCACCAGCCTCACTGCAGAGGCCTGACATCACTTCCTCAAAATAAATCATGACATCATCTCTGAGCTGACAGAGCCCTTCTCATTTGGCTGGATCGGCGCTGTGCAGGCCCCAGCCTCCCCTGGCGCGGTCATGTGACATCTGTGCTCTGGGATCCTCTCGATTTGCATACAGAGCAAGGGAAGACCCACCCTCTCCTCCTCCTTCTCCTCCTCTTTCTCCTCCTCCTCCTGTGCTTCGCCGGAAGACCCTGCATGTCTCCCCTCTCCCTCTGCTGTGTTGATGCTGATGTTGATGGGAGCGTGAATAATCCTCCCTCCCTCTCTCCCTTACATCTTTCCCGCCCTCTCCTCCTCACTCACCAGAGACAGTGCACAGTATATAGCCTTCCTGCTGCTACCATGGAAACAGGTGTGGTTGTTTATGACAGTGAGAGGCCAGTATGCAGGGAGATAGATAGGAGGAGAGACACACAGAGGCAGGTAAAGAGAGATAAAGAGCAAGATTTACTGACCAGGTTGATGTACCAGTGATTACATGTGGATGGAATAAAATCTCCCCTCCCCTCCTTTGAAGGTACGGCGTCTTGTATCTATTGCAGCAATGTTAGCTCATTGATGTTCGGAGACTAAGGTTAGATGCGACGGCAAGTGCATGTACATGTGCAGTGCTTGGCTAGTCTATCATTCCTCATTACGATACGATTACCCATGCCCCCCTCAGTGGGCTGTGGCTGACCCTGCTAACGGCCACAAGTTCATAAGTTCAGAGCCACTAGGAAGAATGAAAGAAAGACACAAAAAGAGAGAAAGACAGGAAGGAACAAGGTTGCTCTATGCTCTGCTGGAGAGGGAGATGGACCATGGCTAATCTTAAAGACGTTGTATTATTTATTTAAAAAGCCGTGAAGCTAAAGCTGCACTCACAGTCCAGAGACTGGATTCTGCATTGATCTGCAAGCAACTACAGCAAAAGCTACGGCTTGCTACTTTTCTTGCTTTCCCTCTGCATGTTTCTCTCTGGTCCTGGCTGATCTGTCTGTGCTGGATGTGTGCTCAATATTTCCCAATGGTGATTAATCCTCTGAGCGGCTGCGAGGAGCTGAATGCTTCTGATTTCAACGACACATACTGCAGCTGCTCTCAGCCACACCAAAGAGCTTCTTCCAGTCTCGCTATATCTTTTTCTTTTTTTCACTGTCTCTGTCTTTTAGCCTCTCTATCTTTTCGTTTCCTCTCTCTGTCCTGGACTTGTGTCTCTAGCTCAGGTTGATGTGCAGCATGAAACTTGTGGACATGCCAATCAGGGTTTTGAGGTGTGTCTCCTCTGCATGTTTTTGTGCAGGACACCAAAATTGCCTCACTGGAGCGCAACATTCGGGATCTGGAGGATGAGATCCAAATGCTGAAGGCGAACGGCTTACTGAACACAGAGGACAGAGAGGAGGAGATCAAACAGATGGAGGTCTACAAGAACCACTCTAAGTTTATGAAGACCAAGGTAGATACCGTCTGCACTATGCATGTGCTTGTAGAAAAAATAGATAGAAAATATGGTTTAAAAACAAACACAGTTGAGTTATTCGGTGCAAATATAGACCTGAGCACAGATGAGAATACAAAATGAAGCAGTGTCCCTGCTTTAGCTTTTAGTCTCATCAGCAAAGTGTCCTGTTGGCAAATATCTGAGAGATGCTTCTCTGCTGTTTTTTTGAGAAGAGCTCAGTGTCAAGAATACCAAAAAAAGACTAAATCAGCAAGTGCATGCTGTGGCATAATAAAATTATTTTCTTTCTTAATTACATATAAAAGTGAATTACTTCATTATTCTCATGCCAACAGACAATTGTGGTGTACATTGTGTGTACAAGTGTTTCTATCAGCCCACGCTCCATGACTATGTGAGAACTTGTGTTTTTAGCTGCTGTGTGTCAGTAGTTACAGCTGCACTGTCAAGACACCAGCATAGCTACCTGAAATCTGTAATCGTGTCCAGGTGTGTGTCTGTCTGCCGCTCTCTGGGGCTCATATGTCTCTCCGGAGCGCTGACTCTGTGTTTACATACCGCTCCTCATATTAGTCGACCAGGCGCACACCAGCCACAGTTTTGTTATTCTATTTTTAGACCTCTTTTCATCAATCATGAATAGAATTGATGTATAATATATGATGAATGCAGGGGAGTCAGTCCCAAATGCATTTTTAATGAGAGAAAAGTGAGTTGAGGAAAATAGTGCAAAAGATGTACTGACTAGCTCACTGTTCAGTAAAAAGAGGTTTCTCGTTCTTTATCTCTTATACTCACTCACTCTCTCACTCACACATTGCTTACAACAAACATTACATTGCTTATGCAATTGGTTGGACTTCAGAATCAGAAATCAGAATCAGAAATACTTTATTGATCCTGGAAGGGAAAGTCTTTTGTTAAAATTGCTCACTTTGCATATTAAGGTATTAAGGAATAGAAATAATAATAGAAAGTGGGTACGTAGAAAATATAATGGAATAATCAAATCTAAAAGTCTCAATATAAAGGAGTGTGGATATGTACAGTATTTTATAGTATTAACAGAAATGTAAATTTGCCTCTGTAAAATGGCAAAATGGTCGTCTGGTTCACGTGTCTGTAGATTGACCAGCTGAAGCAGGAGCTGTCAAAGAAGGAGTCGGAGCTGCTGGCTCTCCAGACAAAACTAGAGACCCTCAACAACCAGAACTCAGACTGCAAACAGCATATCGAGGTGCTCAAAGAGTCTCTTACTGCCAAGGAGCAACGTGCTGCCATCCTGCAAACAGAGGTAATGAAAAACCCTTTATTTGTTTGTACACAAACAGTAACAACAACCTAACAACACACTGCCTCACAAACATCTTGATACTCCGAGCCAAATAATAGGCTTGCCCCGGACCTGTGGCTTATCACTGCAAATCATACCAGCACTTTATATACTTTGGGACTTTAAACTAGCTGAACTGTGACTCAGGGCACCACCAAAGACACAGTAATATTTAGTCAACTAAACATCGAAAACATAAAAATCTGCACTACTAAATAAATAACTGTGGAAACATTACGGTTACTCTGATGCACTAACTGAAGAGCACCACCACACTAATAAATACTCCCTCAGCACTCGTGTTTTTCTGCATTTGCATAGAGATTAAGTTAAGACTGAAAAATACTTTAAAGCCATAACCATAATCGTTTTATGTGTTGCGAAGTTTGTGTGTCTAATAACTCCTATAAAGCTTTTTACTCAATTACGGTCAAGACCACGTTATATGAAGCTCTTTTATTGTAAGTAGGCTCTCTACAGTATGTGGACTACTTCTAAGGCAGGGGTTTTCAAACTCTGGGACTGTGGGTCTCTCCTCAGACAAAGCTTGGAAAAAGGTGCCCCCTCACCTCCCCTTAGTTTCCTGGCTGCTTATGGAATCATGATTATGTTGTACAATTTCCTTATATTACTGTTTGACATAACTGTGTTCTAAACCATATACATAAAAAAAGGTCTGTCCTCAGGCATTAGTTTCTGACTCTGGGAAAGTGGGGAAGACAGTAAAATTCCTTAAAACTACTATATCTCTTTAACCAAATCACAGATGTGAAGGATGTGATCTCCCTTTGATAGCTAATGACAAGTAATATAATATTTTTTTCACTCCCATTCTCTGAGGCTGGATTTCCACTTTGAAAACCTCTGCTCTAAGGTGTTTTTTGGCTGTGTCACGCTTCAGGTGGATGCGCTGCGTCTGCGTCTGGAGGAGAAAGAGTCCTTCCTGAACAAGAAAACCAAGCAGCTGCAGGACCTGACGGAGGAGAAGGGCACTCTTGCCGGAGAAATCAGGGACATGAAAGACATGCTAGAGGTCAAAGAAAGGAAGATCAATGTCCTGCAGAAGAAGGTGAGAAGCCGAAGTAAATGTTACCATATAAAGGGCGTATGAAGGGATAGAAGAGATTAAAAGCCAGAAGGTGGGAATACAAACTGAGGTAAATGTGGTAAAAAAATGTCCAAACCATTTACTAACTGCTCTCTGACTTATTGCTTCGTTACCTATCTATGGTTAATAGGCGGCGGTCTATGTAGGTGTCCCCCAAGATGAAATTTGAAATGAACGATGAGTGGAACCGATTGTTTTGTCTGATTCTTATGTCCTGGTCTAAACCAGTCACTTGGTGAAAACAACAAAGCAGAGTGGCATTAAGAGTGAGAGTCTCTGTTGCTCTCAGGGGGAAAGTGTCCATAGAAAGACAAGCAAGGAGATATTTCTGCCTCACTGGCTCAAGTGTGTGTGCTATAAATACTCACAGAGTGTGACTCCCTCTCTCACCCTGGCCTGCTCGCCCATTCCCTTTTGCTTGTTATCCCTCCTCTCTTGTTCTATCACAACTCCTCTCCCTCAGCCGTCCACTTATATCTCTCTCTTTGTGATTTCTAAATAATTGTTTTCTTCCCATGTTGTTATTTTTGTTTTGTTCCTCTGTTGTGTCAATCATATAACATGATATATAAGATCAGTGCACATATTCTACTTTCTCTAAATAGTTTTTATATTATTACTTAATGCACACTCATTATTTGCTCACTGATGGCAGCTTGATTTATATTTCTTTCCACTCTTTATTCTGCTTCTCAAACTCTTCTTAAAAGTCTTTTTGATCTTCCTGAAATGGAAAATGCTTCGTTGTAAAGCCCTAGCACATTCCAAACTATGAATGTTGTCAGTAGCAGGTTTTAATCTTAAGACTTTCATAATCTCCAAGTCTAGCCGTTACGCCAACTTTAAATACTGCTCTGACGACCATCCTCCTGGTCTCCTCCTCCCTCTGTCAGATTGAGAACCTGCAGGAGCAGCTGCGGGACAAAGACAAGCAGCTGGGGAACCTGAAGGACAGGGTCAAGTCTCTGCAGACAGACTCCAGTAACACAGACACTGCCCTGGCCACCCTGGAGGAGGCACTGTCAGAGAAGGTATGGTACATGGCATTAGGATGGATGCAATGAGTGTTCACGGTTGGGCTGTGAACAACTAATTAATGTTTCCTGTTTGGGAGGTCATTTTAATGAGAGTCTGTTGCACTGACATAAATTAGGTTTGATTTCAGGGCCTGTGTATTCATCAACCCGCTGAAATTTAAATTTAAAAAGCAGCCAGGCAACCAACAGCAACTAGCAACTGGACTAGGTTGAAGATTCTCAAAGACGTTTCACCTTTCATCTGAGGGGCTTCTTCTGTTCTGAGGAATTCTCAACGACATAATTTTAGTTTTTGTACGCATTTAAAAAAACAGATATAACATGTTAATTTGTGAGCTTTGGAGGTGCTGGCATGTGGACTTTTTTTTAACCTTTGGACAGAAACAGGTTAGCTGAATGCTTAGCTACGTTAGCCAGCTGCTGGCGGTAGCTTCTCACTTGTATAGTGGTCAAAGACAAAAGTAATAATCCTTCACTTTTACTCCTCGTAAACTTAAGCTTTTTGTTTATGACACTTCTTACAACTTAAAGGTGCCACTTGAGAGCTGCTCTTAAAGCTTACTCTTACACTTCGCTGTGAGTACGATTAGGCTGCTTATAAATGTGTCTTCTTGCTAACACTGAGCGAAGACTTTTTAAACCCCTGAACTGGCTCCTAATTCTTAAGTGTAAATTCTTTCATTTTGTTTTTGTGTGTTAGGAGAGGATTATTGAGCGTTTAAAGGACCAAAGGGAGAGGGAAGACAGAGAACGCCTGGAAGAAGTAGAGTCCTATAAGAAAGAAAACAAGGATCTGAAGGAGAAGGTCAACAGTCTGCAGATAGAATTAACGGACAAAGAGGTCAGTGAGTATGCACAGAGCAAAGAGATTCTCTTTTGTGTGCAAGGGTGTAGGGCTATGTCTACATAAGTGCATATTGTACACATGCTGCGTCTTTATGTTTATTTTATTAGGCCTTTATATGATATTAAGCTGCCTCCTCTGGCACTGCAGCCTAGTTAGACGTCCTAGTTTGATCTTATGCTAAATGTCTGCCCACCTGTAGTCCAGTCTCATCGATTTGAAGGAACACGCCTCATCCCTGGCATCCTCTGGCCTCAAGAAGGATTCAAAGCTCAAGTCACTGGAGATTGCCATCGAGCAGAAAAAAGAGGAGTGTAGTAAGTTGGAGACGCAGTTGCAGAAGGTGGGTTTGTGTGTCAAAATAACTGTGTATATTTGATTTAATGAGTTAAATATTATTAATCCTAGATTTATATATTGTTTATGCAGTTACACCTTATTTTAGTGTCATCACAGTTCAGAAAGCCATTTTGGAAGAAATAATTCACATTACATATATCAGTCAAACTACAACTCTTAAACTGTCCCTAGTCACTACAGTTGTGTAGTACTCTACACAGGTATGCTGTATTTTCCATTTGTTTTGTTATAATGGACTGAAAGCTCTGTCATTAATAGTGTTGTTGTAGTTGAAGAGGGAAAATCCACACTTTTAATTCAGTTTGTTAAAGCTAACACAATACCACAGCAGCGTATCATAGCACATGTATGTTCATAGAAATTTACATTTGTACTACAAGATGCATTGTATCTCTTGATCTACATCTGAAATCTATATTTTAACAAGTACATGGATTGAAAGCACCGCAGTTATGTCCCTTGTGGTGTGATTGTTTTACCAAAGACTGTTTCTAAGGTGATAATTTAACTTTCAGTCTGAAATTTACAGTCATGTAATATTATCTTTTTATTGTGACCAACATTTTTAAACTTTTCAGTCTCATCAAAAAAAACATATACCATATTTTTGGCTGTAGAAAAGGAAGAATAAACAAATAAAATAGAAAAGAAACAAAATAAATTGGAAGTATGAAATCATGTGTTTCAAGCATGAGAACATTTTAATGTTGTTATGAAAAGGATATATACAGATGAGGAATCTACAGATAATTTCAAGATGTTCAGGATAAAAATGACCTAGTTCAGTAGTGAAACAGTTTTATGATAACTGGTTTGACTTTGGCTGTAAAGAGCTTCTCTGCCCTGAGTGAAGAGATGTCCCTCATTAATCGCACTGAACTGTAGATAAAAAGCCAAAGCTGCGTGCCCACTGTGAAGAAAAGAATTAGCTCACTGTGAATCCAGGGGCCGCTTGAAGATAGTCTATTAAGTAGTTATAACTTCACAATAGTGAATTATTCCTTTCATTCTTAGAATGAGTTAGGTTAAACACTGGTTTAGTGGTTTTTTTTTTCTCTGCTCATATATGAAAAATCGTAATCGTTCATTAAAGTAATTCCTTGTTTGAAAAAAGCTAACTTCTGTAAGGATCAGTGGAATCCAGACTAAACCAAAAACATGATCGAGCCTCATATAAAACACAGTTAATAAGGATAATGCCCATCGCCGTGCTTTCTCTCCTGTAACGGGCTGCACTGCTTTGTTAGGCTGCTGAAGGCAGCAGACAGTCCATTAAATACCCCCTCTGTCTCCTCCTACTCCATAATCCACAGACTGTCCCCGTGTTTGTTCCTCTGCATTTGTCCGTTATATGTTGCCCTTAACCTGTAACAACATGTGCTGTACTGAGACTATGTTACTGCTGTCAAACATGTACTGTAACATGTCTGATCCTGCTGTTCTCTCCTCAAACTAAATCCTAACACTTACTCTCCTGGGTTCCCCTCCACCCCACCCCACTCCCTCCCTCAACCCCTCCGTTTGCAATGTAGCAAGCTGAGCAGCTATTCAGTCACATGAACAATCCTGTAAGTCCCTCTCTTCAGCGATCTGAGGCACATATTGAAAGCATGAGGACACTGATAAATTCTTTGACACATGCTAGATGGTGATCATGCCAGCCCCCGAGCACAGGTTCTGCTTTCACCCACAGACCTACCCAGCTGCATGTTGATCATTGCACTGTACAATAAGGAGCTTTATACTGCACTGTGTCCTGTGCAAAGTACTCATTCTGCAACTGTTTGTGTTTGTGACACATGTGGTGAAACTAGTGCTACATACACAATATGTAAAGTTCGCTTTATTTTGTCAGTTAAAATTATACAGTATATCTAGTTATTCGTAACTTATTTAATCGTGGCTCTGTAGTTTGTTTATCTGTAATACATTTGTATAACTAATATTTCCAATGCAAGAATTTAGAGTTATGGCTACTTTTTCGGTCACTACACTTTTATCAGGGTAAATATTTGTGAACAGGATATCCTAGAGCTCACACCTGTGTTTTGTACACATTAGAAATTCAGCCCACAATTGTAGTTCTTAATGCATATGCATAATAAGCATCAATCTTTTCACAAAGGCTACTCAGATGCTGTATGTAATGGAAGTCAAAGGACATGACCCGTGGTTAACTTCCGGTTTCCTCATATCTTTTGACACCTACAGCCCTGGAATGAACTGTGAAACTGAACTTTTTCCCATTTGTTACTGAATTGTGTTTAAAGATGACAAAGAAATAATGCAGGATTTTTTTTTTGGTCTTTTACAGAGTCAAATTCTGTGTATTTTAGGATCACAGTAAATGTCCAAGTCAAGTCAAATTGTTTGGAGGAATGCACCAATATAGTTTTATATGGCTGATGCCAACATTTTCTCACTCCAATCACTGAAAACTTTTCATGTGGGGCTTAGTAAAATTGCAGGTGTAAAACAAGTTGAGCTAAGCTAAGTTAAAATAAATCTTACATAACAGAGGATAAATCTATACAGAAAGCAATCAGGACAATACCATTACTGAAATACAAAAGCCATCATAAAGTGGAGTTCCTACAACCCTCGAACGCATCAATAATCCCATCTTTAGCATAATGCTCATATCAAAATCCACATTTAAATGCACGGACTGTATAGAGCCTAATTTGTTCAATAAAGTTCTTGACAGAGTATTTTCAGTATACTTGACTTACGTTGATAAGTGGATCTAAAATGACTTTATATATATATTTTACAATTTGAATCAGAGAAAAAATCCCCCTAAAAGTTAAATCCTAACGTCGCTCCTCATGCTTAAAATATGAAACTTAATGTTAGCCAACAGATTTACTTGGTCCCTGTTGCTTCTGTTTCTCCGTTCTTTTGACTGACAATCACAAAGACTGTGCAGCTTCGTTGGGTTTGCATGTCATGGTCGACCTTGTTGCATGTTGTCACTGTGTTGCCACGCTTTTCTTTCGTCTCGGTGTGGTGCGGTTAGCTAAGGTGTCCGCTGTGGTTGGAGATCACTGCAGTGTTTTGGTGGATGCTCTCTGGCTCTGTATAACTCTTGCACTTCTGCGACCTGTGTTGACATGTGTGGCTGCATATTGTCTCGCGGGTTATGTATACCACTGTAATGTTCTTCATGGAGAGTTACTGTTGCAATGATGGCGATAGATAACTTATGAGACAAAATCATGATATTTGCATTTTACTACCACTGATTTGTTACTATTTTTATTTTTTTTGCTTTTTAAAGTGCTGTACAAACACAAGACACACAAACACACACATCCACAGTCCTGTATTCTGCATACTCGCCAAGTGTGCGAAGTGACTGGGAGTCTCAGAGGGCTGTTAAATGGAGCTAAATTATAGCTCTGTTAAAGCTAATGAGCCAGCACCAGTAATGATGCCCTTGTCCACAACATTTTACTCTTTATTCATTCATTCAGAATGAGAGCGAGCAAGGGGAGTAGTTAATATAAGACACTGATGGACTGCGGTATACTGTATGTATCTCTCTTCCATTGGCAGTAAAAAATCCTGTGCTGTAACCGCATGGTTGTGTCAACATTATAATGTTAACTGAGTGTGTCTTCGGGTGTGTGCATGTGTGCATGTTGTCTTTCCCTGGCACGCGGATGCAGAAGGCCCACGAGGTGGAGCAGCATTCCGGCTCCAGAGGGAACCCGGACTACGTGGACCGAGTAAAGCTGCTCGAGAAGGAGGTGAGCTACTACAAGGACGAGGCCAACAAGGCTCAGACGGAGGTGGAGAGACTCCTGGACATCCTGCGAGAGGTGGAGACGGAAAAGAATGACAAGGACAAGAAGATCGCCGAGTTGGAAAGGTAATTATGATGGTCTAGACAAGTTCAGGGGCCATCTTAACCTTCGGTATTTTGATGTAATCACGCCCTTTCCTCTAACACTAAATTCTCTACTATTGTCGTAGTAACATAGAAATAATTATTTTAACAAATTTATCACATTTTTACATTACAATAATTTGGTAAGCTCGTTTTTCCAAAGCAACTTACAATAAGTGCATTCAAACTTGATAGGAGGAAGAGCTGCCGTTATCACTCTGTTTACTGTTTTTTTCTGTATCCCTAAACCAACCCCTCTCAGCTCCTGACCAAAAATAAATACTTTTTTTCTCACTGCTGCGTTGTGTGCAGTGGCCATACAGACAGTTTTGGTTTCATCTGCTGTTGTTGTGGTATCTGAGGTTTCTGCCTTTCTGTGAGCATCATCAAAATAATACCATTTACCTCCAGACAAAATATGGTATTTTGTAATTTGGGTAAACTCACCCTTGAGTGTTATTATAATACTTCTGAGCTTCCGTGTGCTTTTGTATACATGTGCCTCCATTTTCCCCTTTTTATGTACAAGTGTGACATCACGAGTGTGAGTCAGCACACTGTACTGCACAGTCATGGTCTTGAATAATACACTCAGAAATGCACCTCTCGATGGAGGCGCAGCTGCATGTTGAGATACACCAGAAGGCTCTATGTAAAAGTTGTGACACTATGTCAGATGTGATTTTAGAGCAGAAAGTGGCGCTCAGTCACCCCCTTAATGGAAGAGGTCAATCTAATTTCTGTTAATGGACCACATAAATAAAGCTGGTGCCTCATCAGCTCTTGGCTCACCTCTCAGTGTGGTACGTGGTCCAGAGTCGCTGCACTGGAAGCAGCTTTTTGGCTTTGGTCCGGCTGATGGAGGAGACCATCTTCATTCACCTGGACAGGAATTTAAACTGATGAGACGGCATGAGGACCACACATGAGCGCTGTCTGCCATTGACAGCCCTTCTCCCCTGCCACTTATAGAGTCCAAGTTCCTCCGCTTAGTATAAAACCAGTTTTATTTTTCCTTCCCAGCTAGTGACAGCAGTCATTTCATTTCGGTGTCATGCTAATTTGTTAGTAGTATTTGATTAATTGAGTGTTCTTCTCCTTTTTTTGCCATCTTTACCCACTTTTTTCTGTCCCGTTCCTCTTTCTGTCTTCTGTTTCACACCCACCTGTCTCTGTCTTCACCCTCTGCCATTGATTACCTTAACCATTGGTCTTGAACCTCTCTTTTTTCCATCTCCCATGCAATTCTTTCTCTGTTGTGCCCCCCTGACACCAGCCCCCCTCCCTCTGCCCCTCGCCCCACCCCTCGTCCCGGTGGCAGAGCTCCCCCTGACCCGCTCCCTTCTGTGTCCGCTGCTCCCCAGCAGATAGGGGGCATGGTGTGGGATTTCCTGGGAAAGTGAGTGCTCTGCCCTGGCACTTCAGCTCGGCTGCGTGGTTAAAGTCTCCGACTGCAACTGCTGCAACTACATCTGGTTTCACCTGTGTGCCTGTGTGCCTGGGTCTGCCTGCTGTCTAAAGGATGCACAGATCTTTGTATCAAACGGGCTCTGCTTTTAGTCCGCGGTGTTATTGCTGTACCCATGCACATGATACAAAGATCCCTGGTTTGTTTTTATTTTTATAGCATGTGTTTGCCTAGTGGTTTACTGTATATGCCATGGATGGTTTTTGTATCCGTCTGTGTAAGAGTGTGTTTGTGAGAGAGTTAATGCTGCATGGTTATTTTTTCAAACTGCATGTGGCATATCTCTGCACTGATGACAGAATGGGTAATTATAATGTCAACAAAGATTTTGTCATATGACAAATCGCATCACAATTACAAATTGCAAGCAGTATGATTAAATGTGAGTCAAACACTGTATGTAACAATGAAAGTCAATTTGAAGTTCAAACATTAAAGTTTGAGGTTTGTACCTCAGTCAGCTCACAAGTACAAAACCTCAGATCATCATTTTGCAATATATATCCAGACGGTCATATATTCTGAGCTATTCCCTGAGCAGCAGAAGTCACTTCATACTGGGCTTTCTGTTGTGGCATGTTTCTGTAATGATGCATGGTAAAGTCACCCAGTAAAGCCAATCACACCAAGGATTCAGCAAACTAGCAACCAAATTTCACAATTTACATTTTCATATTTTCACAGTTGTAAACCCCTGTCAAAATTTGCACTTGTATACAGATATCTACTACTAAGTAATACTGTAAATACTACACTATATGCTGTATTAATAGCAGTCTGTAGAAAAGAGTATGTAGAACTTGGTGTGATTTTCCCAACTGATATTGCTTGTTTCATCCATTTTATTTGACTGTGCTGTACTTTTTGTCCTTTAGTGTCCTAATTTGAAATATGTATATATGCACACCAATGCAGACACAACCCCCCCCCCCCCAACACACACACACACTTTGTTGTGTCTTTTTGTGGTTTTGGCTGTTTGTTATATGAAGTTCCTGTTTTTAGAGCTGAGGCCTCCTCCTGCCGTGAGCACGCTTCCCCTGCTCATTCCATCCACCCATCTGCCCACCTCACCCTATGCCATCCTCCCCCTCTTTAACTGTCAGCTCACCTTCAGATCATCCTAGTAACACCACCCGACAGCCCCTCTCTTTCCAGTGATCTTTCCCGGTGCCCACCTTCCTCGCAATCCCTCCCAACCTGCCCCAACCCTCCCTGCCTTGATCTACCAGATGCTAAGGGAAATGATCAGCCTAGTGGCCTGCATGAATATAGCTGCTGAGCTCCAGGTCTGCAAGCGCTCAGTAAGTGAAGTGCTGTAGTAGGCAGATTCTGGACGGAGCCCTGTTTCCTGAATTGTGTCAGTTCAGTCAGGTCTCTTTTGTCTGACCAACCCTGCATCCATAACTGATTCTGTCACAGCGCACTCCTTCTCTTGGTCAAACCCCTCCTTTTGCTCGGCACTCAGACCTGTCCTCCTCCCCTCTTCTTTTGCCCGGCTGATTTTTGCCTGTCTGACTGCATGTCGGCCACTCCCAGGCTTGGCAGCTGATGCACATGGTTCCATCCTGCATTAGCTGTGTCAGGCTGCAGAGCAGCGACTGTCACAGGCACCTTTGTAATCTCCCATGTTGTTCGACAGTGAACACAATGTGATCTCCTCTGGGTCCTCTATATTGTTTTTTTTTGTGCTTTGTTATGTTCTGATTCTAATGTCTTTTTTTTTTACTTTCTCCTTTGTGTACTCTCCTCTCCTGCTTCCAATGTCTCCTCCACTTGTCCCGTCATCCCCTTCTCTTCTACCTTTTCCTTTCCCCATCTGCAGTCTAGCTCCCAGGTAAGTAATGTCCCTCCCCAGATTGTGCACCCAAATCTACCTATATCCATACTAACTCTGGTGCATTAACCTGTGAGTCATGTCATGTTAATATGAATCTATCAATTCATCTGTGATGCTCATGTCTTTATTGCTATCCTGGTGATGTCATGATTCCTATCATTTTGAAACTAGATTAATTCAAAATGCACCTGACATGATTGTCCATTACACTGCGCTTATTCTTCTTGTTTGTGTTGTGGTATATGGGTATATATTGTACTCTACTAACACATCTATGTACTGTACAGTGTTGTCTCAAGAATGTATTTGGCATTTAGACAGATGGTGCAGTAACAATAGAATGGGATTCATAAAATTGACACGGAAATGCTCTTAAATTTTTGTTGTTTTACAGACAAGGAGGCAAAGACCAGACTAAGAAGGGTCCAAACATCAAACTGGGACCACAAGGGGACAAGAAAGGCTTAGGACAAGACCCTCGCAAGGACAGCTCCATGGATAGTGGTCACCACATAAAGGTGCACATTTGCTCTTAAGGAATCCACTCAGTTGCCAGTTGCAGTACCTATTGTGTTTCAATTATTTTGTCCACCCCAGTTTATCAGTGAGGGTAGGCTAAAAACAGAAACACAACCACAAGAGCTGAACATTATCACTTTCATGAAGGTAGGATTTATTGCAAGACTGTATTAGACTACAGTTTTTGGAGTGATGATACATGGTTTAATACTTTACAAATGAAACATGGGTCTACCTGTCTGTGCTTGTGTCTTATTTGGTGTGTGTTCCCACATAATGCCTGTTGTCTAATAGTTGGAGGAGCTGATGAGCACGCTGGAAAGGACTAGGCAGGAGCTGGATTCTACCAAGCAGCGTCTCTCTTCCACACAGCAGTCACTGCAGGAGAGAGACAGCCACCTCACCAACATGAGACAAGAGCGCAGGAAACAGCTGGAGGAGATCCTCGAGATGAAGTTAGTGCCATCACGACATTTGATGTCTCACAACCTCACAAAGACAGCCCACAATTTCACTTTTACAGACTTTAAGAAATAGTTAGACACTTTGGGAAACCTTTTTTGCAGTAACTTCCTCGAGTCTTGTCATCACCCTCAGGTTGCAGAGACTCCAGCAAGTAACTATGCCTGGCCAAGAAATAGTCCCGCACTTACACATAACCCTCAGACATGAGAGTGGTATCAATCTTCTGATCTAACTCTTGAGAAGAAAGTGTATTTCTCAAAATGTGGAACTATGCCTTTAAATCTCATAGTGAGAGGTGAGCATGACAAATGTAGTCTGAGTCGTGAGGCTAATTTTATGCCATCCTTTAGAGGAAGTGAAAGTGGTTTAGAGGAGAACAAAGCAATCTGATTTGTGAGTGACTTGACTTGTGTCATTGATCATCATCTGGCTCCTGAAGCTGGATCCCTGCCATAAGTAGTTTTACTTGCACTTAAACAGTATTTGACATTGATGCAGTTAAATGAAATGACAGTTTTTTACTTAAAGGATCTTCATGTAATGGATTACCTGTAAACCATTTATTTGAGGTTCTTTCCATTTTTATAGAATATAAGTGCTGATGCCACCATTTTGTTTTTCTTCTTCAGGCAACAAGCTCTGCTGGCAGCCATCAGTGAGAAAGATGCTAATATTGCACTGCTGGAACTGTCTGCCTCCAATAAAAAGAAGACCCAGGATGAGGTGCTGTCCCTCAAGAGGGAGCGGGACAAACTGATGCACCAGCTCAAACAACATGTTAGTACTGCATCACAATGTCAAGAGATATTCTGTCTGCACTGTAGCTGGTTGCCAAGGCAAGCCAAAATGAAAAATATAGCTGCACAAGGCAACTTGCTCTTTGCTAGTTCTGTTTTGGCGCTTTTCCCAAATCTAAAGTCACGTTTTTAGTCAAAGCCGTCTTTTCGGGAAAGTCAAGTCTGGAGTCATTCTAAACAGGTCCAGGTCAAATTACAGGTTTTCATTAGCAAATTGCAAGTCAATTGCAACTCGTTTCTGGCCACTGACATGACATTTCATTTCAGCTTTGATGTTATCCTGTCAAAGCTGTGTTCATTTGCATAGCTGAGTACAAATCCATTCAGTGCATAGGTCTATAATGTAATATTTAAGGTGTGTTTACCAGGTCCAAAACTGAGTCTTAAATGTTTTTGCTTTCAAGCCCCAAGTCATGTCAGGTCTTCAAGGAGTTAAGTCTAAGTGAAGTCTCAAGTCTTATTTTTTTTTTGCTTGTGTCACGTGAATCAAAGTCTCAGGTGTAGCTCTGCCATAAATTATACACCAGTAATTTTGGCAGCGACAGTATGGCATAAATATGAAGGTAAAGCTAGGAGAGTTAAATTATCTTAGCATAAAGATTGGAATAGCTGGAAACCCCAGGCAAACAATGGAGATTCCAGGAAGCCACCGCACCCAGCCCAGAAGTACTCCCAGCATGTAACTGCCCTTAAGCCACAACATTATTTTCACAGCTTTGTCTTTGTACTGATATAAAGTGCTTGGAGGTAGATTTTGTTACCTTAAAACAAAGCCCCTGTTCCCAGTCATTATGCTAAGCTAAGATAGAGAAACATAGCTTCAATGTACAGATGTATGAGTGGTATCAGTGTTCTAATCTAACTTGGCAAGACAGAGAATTATCGTAGTTATCAAAATTTTGAACTTGTTCCAAACCTATTCTTAACAAAATTACAATGACCTTAAAAATGACTGCAAAGATGAATCAGCGACTGACACAGCTTTGAGTCTGAAAAAAAAAAGGAACAGAATAATTCTCAGTGTTGGTTGAATGGTTTTTGTGCTGGATTGTATTACATTGTAAGGTGTTCCTGTTTTTATGTCCACCCATAAATGCTGACAATATGTGCTTTGTTCCGTCAGAAACACATTATATGTACTCATTATGAGGGAATAATATTCTTTTTAACAGCTGCAGATCATCACACACATAACCGGTTTCCTCTTTCTACAGACACAAAGCAGAATGAAGCTGATAGCCGACAACTACGAAGATGAGCAATATCATCCACACGGTCCTCACCACCCCCAGCCTCAGCCCCCACACGCTCAGCCTCAGCCGCAGCCCCAGTACCCCCACGCTCCCCATGCCCAGCAGACTCCATATCCACACGCCCTGCATCCGCAACACCCACAGCACCCACAGGCTCCCCCACAACACCCACACCCGCAGCAGTCACAACCCCAGTACCCTCATCCTCCTCACCAGCAGCACCCCCAGCAGCACCCTCAGCACCCCCAGCCGCCTCCCCAGCACCAACAGCACCCACGCCCCCCGCAGCCCCAACACCCTCACCAACAGCACCCACAGCATCCTCCACAACACCCACATGGACACCCCCCTCCGCAGCACCCTCACCCTCAGCACCCACACGGCCCTCCCCAACAAGGACCTCACCCCCAACATCCACATCCCCAGCATCCTCAGCATCCTCAGCACCCTCAGCACCCACAACACCCTCAGCACCCTCAGCATCCACAACACCCTCAGCACCCACAACACCCGCACCACGGGCAGCATCCACGTCACCCGTCACCCCATCATCGTGGCGGACCGGCCCGAGGACCCCCACATGCTGGTCACCGCCCCACCCAGGACCAGGTTAGATGTCTCCCATGTCATTGTTTAATTTTGGTTCATACCAACTTACTTTCCCTATAATGAAAATTCATGCTTTCATTGTAAAGTCTAATTTTAGATATTCTGGTCGGTAAGGGTTTGGTCGTCTCAGACGTTATTGAGAATCAGCATTTCTCTTGCTCTCATGTCTTGCTCAGAGTGTAGACATTTTTCAAAACAAATGAAAAGGTCAACTTAGTGTTTATGTGGTTAAAAAAAAAAAAAAAGTAAACAAATCTTGTGGCACCGTTGGCCCCGTCCATAAGGGACACAAGGGTACCATGGAACCCACATGGAAAAACTTTGGTAGAAAACTTTCTCATGTGATCCTGCAAATCCTCCCAAAGTAACTACTTAGCACGTTAATAAATTATTTGATGCTGACTTTTCAAATGTGCTTATTTTCCTATGACACTGCCTGCTGTTCCAGTGGCCTCTTTTGATCAGCACTTACTCCAGTTTCTGTCTACTTTCTTCCCTTCATGCATATCGCTACTGTTGGCCTGTAACAACAGGATGATGACGAGGGCATCTGGGCGTAATCCATGCTGTGACAACCAAAGCTCTAATTTGTTTTGAGGGGTGAGATATATTTAAAACTTTCCCACTCGATTTCCTCTCCGCCTGCAGCGTCTGCTATATTCTGTAACAAATGAAACAGCTGCATGACGTCTGGACATTTATATTTTGTCATCTCTCACAATCAGATGATTCAGTCACTAGTGGAGGAGCACAGCCATTCCATGATGTTGAAACACTACCCTACCAAACATTTATTACCTCCACTCAATCAACAAACACTCAGAAATGGGACCTTTGTTTATTTTCCGGGCGAAGAGGAGGGGGCACACAGGTGCGCAGGTCATGCGGGGGGACTGACAGCTGAGCAGGTAATTTCACACATTTCACATTAGGGCACACATAATTACAAAAGCGTAATGCATTCACATTTTGAAAAAAAAAACAAAAACAAACAAATATGCCTGACCCTTAAACAACAACATTGCTTGGCCTATATGATTTCAAGTATGGGTTCAATAAACTAATAACAATACCATCTATATTACTTAAAGACAGGAGAATCTCCCGAAGTCTCAAATAATGTCTCATTATACTAAACAGACATTATTTCATGTTTGCTTCCATGAAATTGAGCTAAATGAGAGCTTCTCTTGAGATTTTAAGTATCTTATAAAACAAGAATAAAACAAAGCAGAATTTTCCCCCCAAGAAAATCTTGTAATCTCGTAATTCTGAGATAATTACCTTGTTAATGTCTAATAGCACATAATATTAATTGGGGTGACGATGGAGCAGTGGATAAAACACATTCCTTTGGTGTGAGAGATCTGGGTGCGATTCCCACTGCGACACATCCACCAATGTGTCCCTGAGCAAGACACTTAACTAGTTTCTCCAGAAGCATGCGACTTCTGACATATATAGCATAAGTCGCTTTGGATAAAAGCATCAGCTAAATTAATAAATGTAATTAATTAAGTTATTCAAAAAACATTTCCAAATTGAAACTTGCTTATACTGTGTTCTTCTTCATTTTCTGCTCAAGGTGACCTGGGACCTCTTCTTTGTGTGAACAGCAGTAGATGTCTTCTACTCCCTCCATACAGGATCACAGATATGGGATGGCATACGAAGGAAAGAGTCAGATGTTGTTGTGGACGTAGAGACAGATGTGCTGTGTGTCAAATTCCTGCCTGGACAGGGAATGTGATAAACATAGCAGCCCCGCATAAGAGATCTCACGGAGGTCACCTCACCTGTCTGTCACCTGCAGGATGCTGCACCTCCTCAGGCCAACAACACCCTCTTGATCCTCCCTGCAGAGATCTCATGACTGTCTGCCAGCCCAGTATTTGTTCGTCATCCTTCTTCCTTTGGTTGATTCAAGATCATGGTTGTCCTGCTGACTGTTTCACCTGCCTGACTAATTCCTTTGGCTCTGGTTGGCTCCCCCACTTGACTATGTCATGGTTTCTTGATCCTCACTGCCCTGCTGACCCACCTGGTGACGTCTGACCCCTCTACCTGGCTTTCATGACCCTTAGTGTACAGAGTCCCTTCTGTTGCTTTAGTCGTCTGACTGTGTCAATGAGCTATTTTACTCTTTGTGGCACAGAGTGACTTCTTTTTTTTGTACCTTTATACATGCCCCACCCTGCGTTTCTAAAGAAGCTCATGTTTAGCATTTCTAAAAGTGATGTAGTGTCCTTTCACTTGCTCATTCCACAAAATAGTATATATAGTATGTTCCACACGCACCAGATTCAATTGATTTGAGTTTTTTTTGTTGTCATCTCTTGTTTGCAAAAGGAAGAGCTTAGAGTTGACTGATAATACGCCTTTAGCCTTGCCTGCAGCATCGGGGGTTTTCTTGGCTGCATGAGCAGGGCCCTTCTGTTCTTGGGCGTGTTGTAGCCTTAAGGTTGTGGCTGCCATTGATGTTTCTCTTCATGTTACCTCATTTTAATCAAATTTAGTCAAAAAAAATCAATCTATGCAGGTGTCACCGTAGAGTGAATGCATTTTTATTTCCCCATCCTTACTCAAATGTATCACTCAAAGTGTAATTAACCATCCAATCAGAGCGGCCAAGAGAGTGGTCAGAAAATATTCATCAGTTAGATTATTTTGAGGTTCTGAGACTATGCACCTATGCACCGCCTCCGTGTTGCAGGAATTTTTACTAATGGTGCTTCTGCTGGTGCTCAAACTAAATGGTGTCAGAAGACCGGGTCAAGAGCATCTTTTAGTCATTTTACAGTAGAGGGACTTGATCCCACAATGGGCTTAATAAACAACTGTAAAAGTGCTTTGTACATACGGTTCGACCTTGGGGGCTTTGTGAGCAGCGATCACTTCCAGACCCACAAAGAGATGATTTATCTGTATGAATACTGCTACTATAAATACTGCTCACTATGAAGTGGAGGCAATGTTCAATAGATGTTTTCCCTGCAGGTCTGTTTGTACCATTGACACCCCAGTCTCTGACCTACAGGATGCCCCTGTACCCCTCTCCCTTGTAATTCTCCTCTTCCAGCTGTAGTCTATGTGACCTCCCCAAACATAGTGACTTGTTTTCTTCTTCTGAACAAGGTGGCCTGTGCCTCGTAAAAACTGTACACATATATGATAGATATGCATATATTATATATATAGAGAGAAATCTATAGAGTGTGTCTATACGTGGTCAGAAAATTGTTTCAAACTGACAAGATAATATATGTTTTTTTCTTCATGGTTATTTTTCTAACTGGCTGGAGGTCAGAGAGAGATGTCTTATTTAGAGTGTTGAGGGCTGTGATTTTCCTCTGATTTGTACATTGTGAAAAAAAACCCTCAGCAGCAAGTAACATTCCCTGTCTGAAAACACAGGACAGCCTGAAAAAAGAGCTTTAGAGCAGTTTATGGGAAATAGAGTTGTGTATCCAAAATCTATCTAGAAGTCTAGAAAAGATGACATTATTACATTCCTTTCTTAATGTGAAAACATTTAGTTGAAGACCACTTGGCTTGTGGTGACAACTTCGAACAAAAAAAAAAAAAAGAAGAAGACTTGTCTTGAATCTTGCAGCTCACATAGGTAGCAATGAGATTATGTCTGCTGCACTCAGCAGACAGAAACATGCACTTGTGAGTGAGGACTATCACTATGAACATCCAAGTGGCAGTTTGAGTGACTCTGTCGGGATGCATTTCTTTCGCTTGTTTGTCGTCGTTGTTGTCTTGTAAACAGAAGTGGTGACATACGTGACCGTGACAGCTGATTAAGTAGAAAAACCACACATATTGTCACAGTACAGTGGAAAATTGAATTAGACTGTTACTACCCTCCCACTTCCTCTCCCTCCCCTCATGGTGCCTGTGTGTCTCCCTTATATGGCCAAAGTGTTGATTGTTGTATATAAGCATTTTTCCATCTTCCACAAACCGAGGTGATCCCTGCATCATCTTTCATGTGTCCGCTTCACACATGAACCTTTACAGCTCCTGTCACTGACCAAGAATCAACAGATTGTGTGAAATGTTGGTGTTTGTGTTTACAAATTGTTACGAGAAAGGTCCTGATTTGGATTTTCTTTTAAAAAAGGGAAGACAATGCAAACAGACAGAGGAGCAAAAATCCTCTCACTTCACCATCAGGGGGGCGGAGTACGAATCCTCCATTTTCAGGTCCTTATCTACTGAATACTTGAAGTAGGGGGTTCTCCTACCATGAAATACCATATATGATTTACATGGTAGAAAACATGAAACATGCCCATGCATGCTGACTTTTACATGATGTGCCAACTGAAAGTGATGATGTAAGGATAATCTCCTGTTCTCTATGCAGAACGATTTCTCAACCGTTGTGTCAAAAAGGTTTTGGAGACACAGGCTTAAATGCTGGGGCTGGTTTCCTGGGCTTAGACTTAAGACTAATCCTGGTTCTGAATGACTGACATTGCGCTCAGTGTGAGGTGGAGTCAAGAAGTCAAGTCTGCATCTGTGCCTAGAAGCAGCTGTGTAGAAAGACTTGAGTTGGAAGGCCTGTAGATTGACCAGTAATATTCAAAGGCCTTCAAGAAAAAGAATGAAAAGCTTAACATACATTTTCACTTTATTATTATTATTGTATACAGGTTATTTTTCTTTTGTCGGTTGCTGAAAACTTTGGATTAAACAAATCACTGTGACCAATGCCAGAAACATTTTTGTTTGACAGAACAAATATTGTGTTTACTTTTTTATTAATCATTTTTTTAAATTTAAGTTAGCTTTATTTTTTCTATTGTTTCACCTTATTGAATATGCCAGTTTGAGACTGTACTATTTGTATAAGTAAATGTTTTGAGCTGTACAGTAAAAACCTAGGAACAAGTTAAATGTGAGTGTCCAGCATGCTGAATGATTTCTTGTGTGAACGTGAGCTAATGTCCCATGAAGCATCATTCCTCACTCATTAATTGCATCTGCATTGTGACGGTGTGATGTTGTGTTTGAGAGTGATGTGTGTCTCACTTACTGTGTCCCATTAGTAGACAGCCTGTGCAGTTTTGTGAGAGTGCAGCATGTTTCTGGGGTTGCTTGTGTAAATGTATTCAGAAAAGAGAGAGTGTGTGTGTGTGTGTGTGTGCCCGCGTGTGTGTGTGTGCACGTGTGTGTGTGTGTGTGTGTGTGCGCGCAGCTGCTTTTATGGATGTCTGTGTGTGTGTGTGTGTGTGCGTGTGTCTGTCTATGTGTGTGTGTGTTATGAATGCACAAGTGAATGATCTATTTAAAAAAAAAAAAAAACAATCAGAGGAAGTCCCTAGAGAAAAAAAACGCGAGACTGAGTCAAAGTTTTGAATGAAGCATGGATACTCTGTAATGTTTTTTGTTTTTTTCAAACCTAGGAGGCTGTCCTCAGTGCCCCAGTTTGCTATTGTATGTGCTGTATCAGAATATTACTATTGAGTGTTGGCCAGCTTGTTTATATCCATCAAATAAAGGTGAATTTCTTTCTGTCTCTGTTTGCACTTTTCTACTCTAAATTAAAATCTGTTAAATCTTAATAGTCCATTCAGTATTTTCTAGTACTAAACCAGTCATGGTATGATACTGCTGGAAATTGCAGACAAGCACTGTGGTAGTTCAAATACAATAATCTTGTCCTGTACTGCAAAAAGAATTTGGTATGAATAACACTATTATCTAAATTGGTAACTTATTCTAATAACAATTTCTAAAGTGTCACTTTGTGTGATCCTTTCACATATTTGTTTTTAAAAAACACATAAAAGTATTGGAGTTTAACATTCAGTAATGTTATATTATAACAGTGTCATCAACAAATGTATCATTAACAACAGCAGGGCCCTTCAAAATAATAAAACAAATCCTAAACATAAGACATATTTATTTCAGTGACTTATAGTCTTAAGATATACATATACATGTGCACATGAAGAAAGGTGGCATTACACATTTTACTACTTTATATACTGCATTGTACATGATACAGCTTGATGCAAAAACAGTGTTACAAAAAGTACAAAAAGCCAATCTAATACATGGTTTAAGTATTCATACATGATTTCAAGCAAGCTGTATATACTTTATTCAAGCTACAACTGACACACTTTATGTTGGTGGCTCTAAATGCCAAAACAAGGTAGCTGCTTGAAAACACTTAATAGGGTGAGACGTTCCAGCTCAGTACCAGATGATGTTATAGCTGTATGATGAAAACATTGGAATCTCTAAAAGTATTTTTCTTTCTCTTTATCCTTTTTAGACATCATTAACGCTAAGCCCTTTCAACTGCATCCCACAGTCTTAAACAGTGACTGGAGTTTGCTCAACTGTTTAAGCAATATAGCAACCACCGATGAAACCTGTGAAATTCAGTTGAAAAGCTTAAGACAAAGCAGATAATTGGACCTCGAACAAAGCTTTTTTCTGTTTACATGGTGAAGAATAAACTTTCACGCTTAACATTCACAATAGGCTTTTGCCCAGCTAGTTATATCTGCAAATATTTAAAGACTGTGCAGTGAAAGAATGATTATTAATCCTTAACAGTCAACCAAAATAAAAGCTAGCAGTACAGAACGAACCTACAGGGACAGAAAACTGGCACTTCATTTGTCACTCTTTCTGGGTTTCCTGAATTCCAATAACACAGCTTCAAATATGAAAGGATGCCCTTTTCTATTGTAGGTAGATTTACTCTCTTAGCACTAACTATTTTATGTCTGTTCTAAAACATAACAATAAAACTTTGGAGTTTCACATTATTTTCGTAATGGTTCAGTGGTTGTATAAAGACTGGCATGATAATTTCTCTTACAGATAGAGAAGTGTGACAAAAATCTTTCCATGCACAAAGTGTTTTCATATCAATAACTTATATACTGTCCACAAGTGAATGCACAAGATTCACCTGTAACAGTAATAGTTTTAGGCCTTGCTGAGCAGTGGCACACGCATTTGTCAATATGAAACACTGAAGTCCGGTTTGCAGTTTTTAGCTTTAACGTCCCTTTAGGAAGCTGTCTAACAAACGGTTTCCCCTGTCAGAAAGCCAGTACCCTGCCATGGCTGCCACTGCGCCCATGAATACAGATGTGTAGACCAAATCTCCCTTAGCAGCCATCGTGGCAAGAGCACAAAGCACCACCCCAAACAACATCTGCTGCAGCACCTCCACCTCGTCATCCTTGATATCCTCGAAGAGACCTTTCTCCTTGACACCTGCACAAGGAGACGGACATGTGAAAGTCTGCGGTGAGGTCACGTGATTATACGTACAAACCTCCTTCTGTGTGTGTGATGAGACTCACTAGGCAGCTGCTTCTTCACACAAACACCGTCTTTGCGGAAGAATCCTTTAGCACAGTCACAGCGGAACGAGCCTTCTGTATTTGCACAAATCTCATCCAGGCCGTGACAGGCGAGTACTCTGTCACTACATTCATCTATATCTGAGCAAAAGAAAGAGAGGCAAATGATATCATCTCATCAAAGTCTTTAATGGATACATGAAATAATATTCAAAATATTCTCTTTTACACAATTACCCAAACACTTGGACCCCATCAGCGTGTACCCAGAGGCACATTTCCTGCAGCGAGCTGGTCCCCTGCCCATACAGCCCGCACAGGCCGGATCACAGTCTGAGAAAAGAGTGAAGAGTGAAATTTCTTCACTTACAGACGCACTCATTTGCTGTAAACACTGTATATGACACAATCCAAACACAATCAGTTTGGATCAGAGAGGGGGTAATATTTAATATTAGCTGGACATTTGTTTTTAGATGTGTGTGATTTACTGTCTCCTTTCTCATAATGTCAAACTAACTAAACCAAAAACTAACTAACTAGCTGACTTTGTGAGCATTTTCATGGCTGCTTAAGTGCTTCATTGGTTGTTATGAGTTTACACAGTGGTGCTTTAGGTGTATACACAGTATATGGATGATTAATATGATCTGCACTGAATGGTGTAGTTTTATAAAGAAAGTTAGCCTCAGCTAACCTGGGATAAAAGAAAAAGTTTGTTTCTTTTTTTACCAACTGAGTGGAGGTCACACGCCATTTTAATTATTTAACTAACAATATTATTTATTGATATATATTTTTGACTTTTTACCTCCTTTTGTCAGTTTTGGGGCATAATTTTCCAGAATTAATGCTGAAACTATTAGTAGTCAATCAATGAGTAGATCAATAATAAATTAATAGAAAACTATTTTAACAACTGATTAACTGACTTTTAAAAGCCATTTATTAGATAAAAACTGCACTGCAAATTGAAAATCAGCTGGCTGGCTAAAAAACATTTATTTGAAGACTTCACCCTAACTGTCTGACTATCCCATTCTACATGTCCAGACAAACAAAGAAGGCTCGACATCAGTCACTTCCGGTCTCCAAATGCAAGCAAACCTTTTCCCTGCACTCCTGGCAGAATCTCACTAGCTCCCCCCTGTTACCTTATCAAGCTGGGACCCACTGCTTATCTTGATGGCCTTTCAAAATCAAAAAGACACTCTCCTGAAGCGCTGCCCATACATGTTGTGATTAGTGAAAGACCAAATAGTGTTATCAACCTGCACAGCAACCCCACAAATCTGTTATCTATTACCTGCCAGCCACAAACCTTAAGCCCTATAAACTCACACGCAGGATCTATAATTTAATTCCTGTCAAGACTACTCTTTCTTCTGGCATACGCCTATCTGTGAGACTGGTTCTCCTAAATGTAAGATAGGGTGCTTATTTTTAATGGCCTTATTTCCTCTACTAATTGGTACTTTTTATTTTTAATTGAGACTTGGGTATCACCTGGCGACAGTAGCCAGTAGCTTGAGCTATGCCCCCCATCTATGAATATTTGAGCTCCCCCAGTGGAGCTAATGTTTTACTCAATAGCTCCAATAATGCCTGTCAAACTACCCTAGATGCCACTGTTCCCATTAAACTCAGAATTTCTCCTTGGATTGAGTCTTAAAAGATAGTGTAAAAGAAGAAAAAGAAAACTGAACTAATTCTCTAAACCTAATCACCACTAACCAGCTTAATCCTATAAACCATTAATACACTTATCTACCCTGTTCCCCCAGCCTCTTCATCTGCTGACTGTTATTTTTTTTTCTCTTTAGTAAGCAAAAAGCCACTGACATCAGGGTTAACATTGCACCTACTACCACTGTTGTTGTCAATATTTCTAATCACCCTGCCTGTCCTGAGATCATCGATACTGTCTCACATGCATTCCTCTTCAAGCTCTCTTGACATCTTACCCACTTCACTCCTAAAGGAGGTTATAGGTACAATCTGCCCTAGCTTACTTCACCTGTGCCTGTGGCACCCCACTCAACTAATGTGCTGGATGCCACAGGGGTCTATTCTTGGTCCCATTTTGTTTTCCCTTCATATGCTTCCATTAGGAAACATTATCAGTCATTTTAATTGGGTCTCCTATCACTGCAACACTGACACTACGCAATTCTACTTGTCCTTTAGGGCAGATAACATTAGCTATTTGGGCATTTTAATGGAATGCTTAACTGCTATTGAGAACTTTCTGCACTCAGACAAGACAGAAGTAATAATCTGTGGCCCTGAAAGCAACAGTTTATTGGTCCACTGGCAACCAATATAAAGCCTTCAGCCAGAAATCTAGGTGTCACATTTGATTCACAACTGAACTGAACCACATCTCAACAATCTCATTAAATCCTGTTACTTCTGCCTAATAAATATTACCAAAATTAAATCAGCTATTTCTTTCCCCGACTTAGAAAGGTTTGTCTTTTCATGCCTGGACTATTGCAATGCTTTGTTACATATCTTAGTCAATCCTCAGTGGCTTGGTGTCAACTAGTGCAGAATGCTGCTGCTTGAATTTTAACTAAGACAAACCGGAGGTCTCACCCCTACTCTTGCCTCCCTTAACTGGTTGCCAGCTAAATTCAGGATTGATTTTAACATTATTTTAATGACTTTCAAGGCCTAACATGGTCTGGCCCCCAGCTATATTAGGTAGCTTTTGACTCCTTATGTTCCAAGTCGTGACTTGAGAACCTCTAGCCTACCCTTGCTAGTTGTCTCTAGGTCAAGGCTGGTGACTAAGGATGACTGGGTTTTTGCCATCAGGACCCCTAGACTCTGGAATTCTTTACCTGAGGAGATCCCACTTGCCAGTACATTACCTGTTTTTAAATCACTGCTTAAAACATATCTTTATAGGAACGTTTTCTCTTTGATGCTTAATTTATAACTTTGGTGTGGTTGTGGTGTTTTGTGTTATTTTATTCTCATATTGTAACTTTATTTTGTATGGTTATGTATCTTTTTTTATTCTAAAGTATTCTGTGAAGCGATTTGAAACCTTGTTTAGATTAAGGGCTATAAAAATAAAGTTATTATTACTATAATCATCTGGGAAATTATGATTGTTAGTTCTCACTATTTTCTGACAGGTTTATTTTATTACTCATTTCTTTTTTATTTAATTTCTATTTCTATAGATGTAGCCTAAATATTGTGTCTTTTGCATTAAGTCTAAACCACTGACCTCTGCATTCAAAGGAACCCTCTGTATTGAAGCAGTAACTGTTTGTAGGACAGATGCCCAGCTCTGTGCCACACTCATCAATGTCTAAAACAGATCAAAACATATATACATTCAGTCATTATTCATATTGTCTTATGCCAAACTGGACATGTACATGATGATGTCCAGACTTGTACACAAGTCTCTGTAATACAGTACCTACACAGGAGTTGTTATGGAGGGTCCATCCTGCTCTACATTCCTCACACTGGTCCTTTTCTGGGCCTGAACACTTACTGCAGGCATCTGGACAGCTGTGAACCCGAACAGCCAACAGACAACACAGCCAAGCAGCCTGCAGCAGGTTTCTGTGAGCCATCCTTACTCTCATCTATCCCATCAGGTCAGGAAGATAAAGTTGTTCAAAATATCACATCTATGCTTGTTAAATGATGCTTGCAAGTTGGGATCAAAAGAACTAGGAACTGCTAACAAAATAAAGTATATGAGGGATAAAAAAAAAAATCACAAAAATAAAGATATATATTTTAGATTATATAATGTCACCCATTAAAATAATGTATAAATAAACAGTTTATTATTATTTTGGTAAAGAAGTCTGACTGTGTGTGGCACTCTAGTGGTGGAAAGTGACATAGTACTGTACATAAGTACCATTTTCAGTACTAATTTAATTTAGTATTTTCATTTTGTGCAACTTTATACATCTGCTTCACTGCATGTAAGAAGCAACTATTACCTGACAGCCACTGTTACTTTTCCAGATTAAATGTTACATACAAAAATACTGTTTCATTAGAAACCGCGTTTGATCAATTGAAACTGAACAGAAGCAGAAAATATAAAAGTTGCAGAATATATGCCAGTGTCACAGAATCTTCATTAAGATATATGAATCATGCTGTAGCAACACAATGAGCTATAAATATTTATTAATATTTCAGGTACTGTCACAAGCAGGCTCTATTCCAATAAATAATTAACTGAAGAACTGCGTCACATTCCAGCTTTCGTATTATAATTTAACGTCACTTTCTGACAAATCAGATCAACTCACTGTAAAACTGTTAACACACCAGGCATTTAAGTGGACATAAAAACAAAATCTTAAAGTTAAGGGCGTAACTTTTACCTCCTACAGCTCGTACGCCGACTGAGTCTGGACTATGTCGTCTTTGGTAAAGTTTTTAAATGCACAGAACTCGGCCGAGAAGCGCTTGACACACTTCCAGATCTCCTTTGTGTTGGACAAATGAACCAAACATTCTGAGCGGGCGGAACCTGCGTCAGACTCACAACACCGCCCCTCCAGAATGTAACGACATTCTGAACAAGCGCTTCTCTGTGTCCTTAACCTGACACTGGCCAATCACAACCCGAGATCCACCATGAGCAAATATATTTATAGACAAGTGTTATCTACAGACTCACAGTACATAGATATAATTAGCCTGTAGATTTTTTGGTTAAGCACTTTACAGCACTAATAGGTCTGGTTATATTCTATTTTGTTATGGTCAAAAAATCTCATGAAAAGATACAAGCAAACCATAAATTAATCCTAAAAAAAGATTTGTCTTTGTAGACAAAGCCTGATATAATGTATTTCTCAGTGCCATAGACCTCCACATTTAAAACACATCAACATTGTTGTACATTGTGACATTTTCCTTCATACAAATTAACATAGGCATGTCCTGCTGTCTAAGATATTCACAAACAATATGTGGCTGAAAATAGTCCTCAACAAATACACTATTTACTGCTATTTGAATAATGGTTGCTAAAAAGCACCGCCTCCTTAAATAATTAGGACATTATTTAACATCTTTAGTAAAAAATAAAGGGTTTGGAGCTGAAAACTCCAGATAGGGAAGTGAAGTCGGAAAGTACTGTGAAAGTGTTGATTTTGGTCATTAAGAACAATAGTCTATAGATAATCGTGTCCTCTGTTCATCTCATCCACAATTTGGATAAACATGTTCTTCATATGCACAGAGGTACAAAAATGATCAGCATGACATTTATGGGTGATTTAAAAGCGCAGTCTACAAGTTCTTCTAAACTCCAACATATTTACAGTCTGATCCCTCTTTAGGCTTTGATCTCCACTCATCTGAGGCACTCCATTTCCACCCTGTCCATGTCCTTCTACCTAATCCCCTGCTTGTCCCTCCCACAGAGAGTTCAGTCAACAGAGCCTGCGTCTGAGAGGGAAGCTGGAGCAGGGGCAGCCCCTGAAGAAGCTCTGGTAGACTCCTGTCACTGCGTGGATGGGAATCAAATTTCACCAGAAGAAAACGTTCTCCAGCACTTCCCAGCTGTTTGTCCGCTTGGATGAGGCACAGGGAGGCCGTGAACACATCAGAGTAAGGGGACAATATCTGAGGGAGACCCTCGTCATCCCCCGTCATCATTATAACCTCTTTGCGAGTCCACTCCTCTGCCCTCTCCAAAGCCTTGCGAGTCAAGACGAGCACAACTCGGCCACCATGGCTTTTCAGCTCCAGCAGCTGGGAGTGCAGCCATGGCAGAGGCCCCAGAGAGCATTGCTCCTTCCTGCTCCATTGGTCCACAGATACACTGAAGCCCTGGTTACAGAGCCAAGAGCCAAGCCGACATACTAACTCCGAAACACTATCATCCACATCTGGGGGGCTCAGCAACACCACATGACGCTTTCTGCCAACTTTAGAGAGGAAAAACAAGGGGACAGATGTCAAAGATTTGACTTGTTCCATCAAAACTTCACGAAGTTTATATTACAAGTAGTAGTAGTAGAACACTTACTCTCTACAAATCTGCCATGATGCCAGCTCCACACCCATTCTATAAAAATCATAAAATTAAGAGTAAATTTAACAGAAATACGTCAAATAAATCATTTCAGTAGCACAAATAATTGATTTCCTAAACTGTATGTGGGTAAAATAGACAGTCTTTTCTGAATAATTCCCAGATCTAGTAAACAAGATCTGGTCTTTGAGGCAAATAAAAGGAGCCTTTGTTGGAAGTGCCTGAGGAAATTCACCAGACAAGTTGGGCAATTTCATCATGGGCTTGTTACAAATTCCAGAGCAGAGAAATTAGGCACCGCTCTGTTTTCTTCATTTACGGTATGTTTCTCCTCTACCATATTTCACACACTTAAGAATTTAACACACACAAGAAACAATTAAAACAACTTACTCTTGACAAAGTCATGAAGGATATGGAATATGAGCATAGTCAAGCAAATCAGCAGCATAGCACCAACAACCACGAGACTCCAGCGCCACCGGTCAGCTGCAAATAGTACAAAACAAAACGCCATTTATTAAAACCTTAAGAAACAGGTGCTGTATTTTAGCAAAACATATCATGTCAAAATATGTAAATATGTCATGCTCCAACCTGCATCATTTATTATTATAAACTGTGTCAGACTCACTGTTATTAAAGCAAAATGGACCCAGCTCATGTCCCATCCCCTTTACGTTCACCTGCACAAATGGATAAACATAAATGAGTTATTAAAATTCAATAACTAAGTACATGATTCACAGGAGGACAGTTGCAAATACTTTACCAGCACACATGGTGAGCGCTGAAGGTTGATGTCTTCAAACACCCCTGTTGTCTCCTGAAGAGGACACATAATAAATCTTGGGTCAGCCTTTACATACTCATGCTGTGAAGCCAGGCATGATTCAAACCCAGAGAACTTCCAAAAGTTTCCAATGATACAATGATGTGTATACCAGTTTGCACAAGACCTCTAGCATATTTATTTGATCGAATGGTGCAGCCATATAGATATTTTACTCAGTGTAAACATTACATAGCTTGAAACAAGCTGATGGCCAATATATATGTGATGCTGTCAGACTGTGGAATAATAACACTAAAGTGGAAATAAATGGGGAGATTTGATGTTAAGGACTTTTCTTACCCACTGTCCCTTGCTGTTTTTTCTCCATTTGCCATTTGCCAGCGGTTGTCTAAAGCCCTTGATCTCCCTGCAGCTGGTATCTTTGTGACAGGGCCACACTTCACCCTCCAGCCTGCAGGGGGCAGACAGGTTCCACAACAGCATTGTGTGGAGGTTGTTCATTTCACCCTGGCCTACTGACACTGACACATTCTGCCATAAGTTCTCTTTGAAGAGAAGATCTGTAATGGACACATAGGAAACATCAGCATGCCGATTAGCAACTGCCCACCCTTTATGCTGTAAACTGAGAGCAGAAAGAAAGTGATGACAACTAAAAAAGACAACTTCTCACCACTGTTATAGAAAGGGCAGCTTTGAGAGCGTCTAGACCTCTGATCATTCTCTTCCCATACCTAAAAACACACACATGTCTGTCATATAGGTCTGTATAGACTCAGCATTGATAATATGTTAGCCCTAAGCAATTATGCTGTGTAAGTGCTGGTACCTGGAAACACATGCAGGGGGTCACAGAATACAGAGGAATAGCTGCCATTTTCCAATTCTAAAAAGAGAGCGAGAAAAGCAGTGGAGACTAACATTTACAAGAACTGTAGGTACTTGTTAAATATTACAGTTTGGCTGAGACATTACACACATATACACATAATACACCCACTGTGACTGAAATAGGACAACAACACTTAGATCAACAAAATGTTGACAGTCTTTCAACCAAATGATCTATCAGTGATCGAGGGAATATTTGCAGCCTATTGCAAAGACGGCCTACAGAGCGCAGTTATTCTATCTAAGTCTGTACCGAAACTACCTTTAAAAATCTACCTTTTCATTAAGAAGTCTCTCACTGTGGCTGCCTGTTACAGGTCCCTTTTATATACTCTTTATTGCATTTGTATTTTTGTATCTTTGTTCATTCAAATTTGTAACCACATGTTGTAATGAACAACTTTGCTTTATCTTTGCCAATGAGAATTTGTTCTCAATCGGCCTACCTGTTTAAATAAAAGTTAAATAAATTTAACAAAACAAAAAACAACAGCATGATTACATTGTTGAATGTATGAAATCAAAGTGATGGAAATGTACTTTATGCTTAATTGGCATTCACATTGTATGAGTTTTTATGGGACCAGCCTTTACTTGTTCGTGGCAACCACAGGTTTGTGGTAAAAAAAAAAAGTTTCTTTTAAAAAGGTCACTGAAAAAAGAGTGACATGGAGAAAAAATCTTACGATTGTCACAGAAAAAACACATCAGAATGCAAATCAAAATCTAAATAAAATAAAATGTTTTTTAATGCCTGTGTTTTAACTTTTTTCAGGGCCAATACATTTTCCAATACAAATGTTTCAATCCTAATTTTTCGTTTTTCAGTTCCGGTTTTGTTTTCAATGCCAGATCTTTATTTTTTTGATGCCAAAATATAATGTTACTGTTCCAGCCCCACAGCTGGGGAACAGGGAGTGCAGGGTAAGCTGTGTGTCCAGCGTGTATGCATGAGTAGTGTTTTTGCATAGTACTGTTTTAAAAAAGACAAAGTTTTACTATATAGATGTATGCAACATTTTTAATAAAGTACTAGTAGAGTCTCAATTTTATGTAAGATGCATAGAATAGTGCAATGGTATTGTGTCCTGGGTATGCCAGTAGTATAAACTTAATAAGGGAACAATAAACGGGACGATAAGTCCAATCTTCTAAATTTAAACATTGTGATTCATTTCATTGTAACACACCACACAAAATAAAACCATCTCTCTCCCTCTTAACACCTCTTAAACAAAGAAGAGTGAAATCTCACTCTAATGTCCCTCCTGGCTCCCTTACAGTCAAGATAGCAGCAAAAATTAAAACAATCATTAGTTGCAGCCCTACTTGTTTCTCTGAAAACATTTAAATATAAAACATAATCAGCTTATGAAATATGATGCACTGCTATATGAAACTACCCAACATCATATTGCTCCACCTCCAGCAGCTACAACATAATATGCTGCTTATATATTAATGCATAATTAATAATAATGCAATAAGTAAAATATAATATGTAAACATGTAAAAGGGACATTCTGCATTGTGAGTACTTTTACTTTTTATAATTTAAGTACATTTAGCTGATAATACACACATATGGTATTATCAGCTAAATGTACTTTAACTTCGAGAATTTAGATTCAAGGATCTGAATACTTTCTTCAAAAATAAACACAAAACAATGTCAAAACAAAAAAACACAACTGCAACTGCCACTAAAATTAGGCACTGACACTGACCTGACATCTCCCATTCCGCTCATACTGGACACACACAGAGGGAAGACTCTCATTGCTGCCAGCAAACTGCAGCTCCACCTGATTCATTTCTCGGTTAATTACAATGCTGAGTCCGGGCACTGAAAGGAGGGGAAAGAAAATTTGGTTTATTTCTCCATACAGATGCAAAATGGCCCAAGGAAAACCAATACATGTGTTATATGTTTGTTTTGTTTACCACGACATTCTTCAACACGCTCCTGCAGCTCCCGGGAGCACACTGAAGACAGATAATACAAATGTGTCAACCACTGCTCCAATACTGTAAAGTATCACTTGGTTCAACAGGTGCTTTGTAGTTAAAACTCTTAAAGACCAAATTTTACCTTCATCCTGAGAAGGAGCAACAACTTCTCGAGGTAGACTTGATTTAGAAGAATAAACAAACACCTTACTGCCGAAGGAAACCCCAACTGGCTTAGTAATCACAATGGAAAGCTATAGAAGTCACACACACACACACACACACACACACACACACACACACACACACACACACAGAGTTTATAAGTCAAGGTGCCTGGAAGTGAGCATACAATATATCCCTATTGACAGTACAGAGTTTATATTCCAGTCTAAATTAGTCCACAGTACCTTTGCCCGGTTTTGCTGAGTGAGAGCTGTATGGGCAACCGTAAACTCAATCTTCTTGCACGTGGGCATGGTAGATGTTGCCTTGTAACACACTGTCACAGACGCTGTTGCAATGGAGAAAGTACAAGGGTGAGGCTCAGAATCAATTGGAACAGTAATGTAAAATGTAGCATAGAGAGCAGTATTTAAAACTCACTTCCAAGACCCACACTTAAAATACCATACCAGTCTTTTTTATGTTTTAATCCTTTAGCTATAAAGGAAATACTTAACATGTTGTACATACTGTATGTGCATGTTTTGTATTGCTAATTGTTTTTTGAAAGCATACCATAGGTTTTTTACTGCCTCTGGTTTTCATTTACTCCATTAGTTTCAAATCAATCACGAAAAATATTCTAGCAAGGTCATTTACATTCATCGTTTGTCTGGGTTCATTGATCAATGAAGACAGTAAAGTTAAACATCTTATTTCCGCGGTGGCCTGTAAATTCCATCTTTGTTGTGCTTTTGCTATGTGACAATAATACAACTTTGACACAAAATGTAAGGTAAGTAATTGTTCACTATTATTTACACCATTATTTAATAACTATTATAAGCAAGTTGAAGGTGATTTTCTTAAAGCATTACTGTAATTTAATGAAACCAACAGCTGCCTGGATGATAGGAAATTACTTTTAGTCAGCAGCAACTTAAAGCCTAATTAATGGATTTACTAAACAACCGGTATGGTCCTTTCAATGACAAGTAATAACATGACAGTGGGCTGCATGCAGCCTTTGTTTATACCTTTTGGATTAATTGTCTCGGCACTAGAATCTTCCTCATCAAGCCCAGAGTGACCTTCATCCTCCATGTCTATATCTGGTAGGATGTCAGTCACCAGGCATAAAGTACACGGCCGGCTGTCCTTGCAGCAGAGCTTGAAATATGCTGTCAGGTTTTGGACATCCAAAGAATTATTCTCTGCTTCAGCGAGAGGCACCTCATCCTTAATGGTGCAATCCAATAGACCCTAAAAAGAGGTAAAAATTGGCATGACATTTTCACTGAATGCATCAGCATGGTAAATATTTGCTGTCCAGAAGCCTATGTCAATGTGCATATAATACAGCAGCCTTATAGTCTGACATGCTGGCAGATGGCTATAACTCTTTTTCTGCTTTTAACTATGTTTGTGAACAAAACACTTAATCAGTGAAAAGGGAAATTAAAATGTCAGAACAGGCTACCCCAGTACTAAAAGGATATTAAAAGTGTAATCTGTCAACAAAAACTGTATATACTGTACTGCAGCACAGGAAATCTGTCTTCTTCAGTGTATCCAAGCAGTGTACCCTACAGTACCTGTGAGCAAATGACTTCATGGCTGTCATATCCAGAAATCTCCAAAACACAGGCTGACATATGTAGAGTCAGTAAAATGCACCAAATGGACCATCCAAGAAGAAACATTTTACTTGAAGACAGATTTGAGTCCTACAGCATTTTTCTCCAAATATCTTTCTCCAGGAGCGACACGAACACCTTGTCAAACAAGTCCAGTCTCTTCCTCCGCATCATCACTGTCAGTTAGAAATTAACTTGATATCCTGGCTGAAACTGCACACTGGCATGGAAGGCAGTCAGTCGAAACAAACTGTTAGAGCATAGCTGAGATCCTTGGTTATGGCCTGGGGAAGAAGGGACGCAAATTAATGCTGGTATAGGTGTTTTCTTTGTGTGTTCCATATGAATTAAACTGGCTCCAACTTCAAGTTCACAAAACCCTTAATAGACATAAAATCATGGAACACCTTCAAGCATTAAACAAGCAAACAATGCTACTACAGAAGATAAAACAAGATAATATTAATGTAACATTAGAAATAATATCAAATTACACTAGTAATCTCATAGAAAGATAAAATAGTTTACTTACTGCTTGGTAATCCACTGGTAGAAATGTGCTGCCTCTCCACAGCTAGTGGCACACCTTATCAAAGCTGCCTAGAAGTGTTGGAGTCATGTGAAAACTGAACCTTATGACGTCACTGATCTGACTCAAGAGACATTTCTCCCTCCCTCCCGCTCTCTCTCTCTCCCTCTCTCTTTCTCTTTCTCTGTCTCTCTCTCTCTCTCTTTTAAAAATGCACATATTCCTAAAACTTCCTGATCTGAATTCCTCATTACAGTGTAACCAGCAAGACCTCAATGGATCAAAGTCCATTACTGTTTTTTTAATCAAACTTTCACACTAGATTAAGCACCTTATACACAGAGCTGCATTTTAAACATGATCTGTGTATTGTTATGGGGATTTGGCAGTTTTAAGTAAACTGTGTCTTGACAAACATGTTTATCGCCTCATGAGAATCCACACACCTGCACTAATTATCCAGTTCACTGAGAAAGGACAATCACATGTAACACAATGACACACAGCTCACACAGCAGCTCCAACTGGTTTGACCACATAATGCTGAACTAAATTCAAAACCCTTGACTGTCTATCGCTCTCTGGAAATGTGTTCCACCCAGAAAAAAACAACAACCACCACCTATTGAGTAATCGATGTGGGGTAGTCACTTTGTTACAGCAAAGGTGAACAGTAATATTTACTTAAGCTCTGTCTACAGCGAGGTTGAGCACTGGCACCGTGCCTCACACTCACAACCTTTCTTTTGTTTAAGGATTTATACATTTACACTGCAATACTTCAGAGTTCCATTTCACAACATTTAACTGATTGCTGTAGTTAATCATTTCCAGTTAACAAGCAGTAAGTGAAGCAGAACTAGCACCACCTAATCGATCAAGCTCTGTTGCTCACTGTCCCTACCATGCATCAACTTTACCACTAATATTCTCTATTTTTATTTTCATTTTTATTGTCCTGTTTTTTTATATTGTGCTATTCCCAGTAAAAGATTTCCATAGCCTACTTTTTGCTTTTCCTTGAAGTTGCTTCTATTGACTGTATCTGTGTTAACTTTCATACCAAGTCTCTCACGTCAACAAGTAAAAAGAATACATTTGAAGCTTGTGACTTCTGTACAAGTACTATTGACATTAGACATACCAAGCCTGTCTCATGTCAACAAATTAAAAAACAAGCAGCGTAATATTCCTCTGCTTTCACTTTTGGTTTTCATCATGGTTAAACAGATATATGTAGAGTTTCAGGGTTTTTTGATCTACACAGTATTAAGATGATTAGCAGTAGTGGAGGCTATCTTGAGTTATAGGGACCCTTGCTTATCAAAAAAGTCCACTATATGGTTGCCGACTGGATGATTATTATTTATGACACTAGATTCAATGTACAATGTTGCCAGTATGGATTTATTTTAAACTCATGTCGTGTCCAATACACAAGTACATTCATAGGTATAAATATAAAAGGAAATACAATAACCCCACTTTCATTCCTCCTACCACATTGCACGTTGCACGGTCAAAAAACTGTTTGCTCAAATCTCTGGGTCGGCAACACTATGGTTGGACCTTGATTAAATTAACTCTGTCGCAGCCAAATTGACAGCGCCATGGCTACCCCTGGTGGCGTGAGGTTTAACAACAATAAATAATAAACATTAAACCAAATGGCTCTCACAAGAGTGTAGGACTTTGAATTTAAACCATGGCAGTAAACTTTAGGGCCAGCTCTGCTGCTAAAAGGCTCTTACAAAGCCTGTAGCAATGATAATGCAGTGTCTGACTAGAAGTTATTATACATTATGTGTCTCTTTCAGTAGATAAATCACATAATAACTAATTCATATGAATAATAAAGGCATAGAATGTATGACTATTGTTAAAACCTGTGCGTTCGGGTAATTTTGAAAGGTAAGTTCATGTCATGCACAGTTGTTGTGGTGTTGCAAATGCCACAGTCATTTTTTGATGTACTACTTTTTAGTTAAATTTTTTTAGAATGAAATTCTTAAGATTAAAGAATTATTCCAAACAATTAAAACAGTGATACCATATGAACTATCCTTTTAGCAAATATTAATGTATGAAGTTCATAAAACACAACCCAAGAATTATGAAACCATTTATTTGTTGATGTTAGTTGATGTTCGCAAAAATCAGTGTTTGCTTTATTTGAAGTGATTCATGTTTCCCAGTTAAAGTTGTATAACCATGAAATCATTCAGGTGTCTCAGGGCAGACTCAGCAGACATGAGCCAGCAGTCCAGTGTCAGGGCAGAGACAATACTGTAGTCAACAGCAATGGATCTACAAAAGATATAAATGTTCATATAAAAAAATTATAGTACTCCCAAACAGCGCTCTTTTTATACCAACTAATAATACAGAAGAAAATGTACCTGGTAGCATCAATCTCCTGGTCTTTGATCTTAAGTTTTGTTGAAGGAGTTTGCTGCATCTCCTCATAAACTGCTGGCTTTAAACACACAGAGAATAAACAATAAAGCAATGGCACTGAAAAGCTGGCACTCCATGAGACACAGCACAACATATTTGTGTCTTTTAATGATTTACCTCCACTTTTGGATGCAAACACACAAGCAAAAGCCTTTTTACCCACCTAAAATTCCTGAAACGTTGTTGTCCGATGGCTGCTGTCTTAAAACAGGCCAGATGAATTCTTTGTCACCTCGCTTATGAATTAAGATGACCATGCGTGTGTCTCCAGCTGCAACATCTATTTCCTTGTCCCGCCTAATCACTGTCAAACTAGTAAAAAGAGCATCTCCTCTAAGCTTTCTTTTGGACTCTTTTTAAAAGCCCTGCACACACACACAGGTCATTTCACTTATCTTGACTGATTACACCCTGTACTCAGGCTTAAGAGCTACAAGACTGTACGTAAGGTCACCAGAGTCAATTGTCCCACCGTGTAAAACTGTAGCTAAAAGGGGAGTGAGGAAGATGCCAATCAAACATCGTCTGCACACTCCTGAGAAGAGCTCATCCAAAATAACCTGGAATCACCTGGGTGGATGGACCATAGGTGTGCAGGGCCATTAATGTAAGCGTCACCTGTAAATTGCAATTTACATTATATTAGTGAACTAATGGCAAATTCAACATCTTGAATATCATCAGTGATGTGCGGTGTTTGGAGCTGCCCCTCCCCTCCCCTTTTTATTCAGACATGACAGTATAGGGAGCCCTTGTTTTAAGGGAAAAGTTCAACATTTTAGGCGTTCTGGCAGAAGAAGTGAAGTGTAAAAACAACAACTCACCCACATAACACAGCAAAGTAAACTAAGATGGATGAATGCTGGTGTGAGGTAGTGCTGTCCCAAATACCATTGTTGGTGCTTCGATGCTTAAGTGAGAATTGCCAGTGAATATTCAAATCAATATGTAATTTGTTAAGCTACTAATAGTTTAACAAATTACATATTATTTATACTTTTTCTTATTCAATGTTTAAGTCACTGAATCTCGTGACATGAACACAGAGTTCAATTTCAGAGTCATGTTACGTAACAAGTTGCTGTCAACTCGAGTATCGTTCACTTCACCTGTCTCTCCTCTGCTCCACTCTGTGTGCCAAGTGTATTTCCCAAAATGTCAAACTATTCCCTTAAGCTCTGATGAGATCTTAGGCCACAGATGAAAACTTTACTCTTCACGCATAAACAGTGACCATGTGCATTCTGTACACAGCTGAGTATCATCATAGCGTAATTCCTGCCATTACAATGCAAAGTCACCTTCCAGCTGTGATGAGGTCCTGTCCAGTGTGCTGTGTCAACGTCTGTCCCTCTCCTACAGTGATTCTCTGGGTGTCAACCTCAACATGCATGTCAGCTTTGAAGTCGATTACAATCCTTTTGAAGCCTCCATAAGCTACTGAATCAAGCTCACCATTCACAGACAGCTCTAGTACAAAAGAGATCAAACACAATGCAACACCACACTTCAGTCTAGAGTCACACAGCAATTGAGCAAAAGGCGACTAAAAGATGTTTATTTACTAGGCTGTTTAAGGAACAGAGGGGAAATATGATGGCACAAAGAGGAACATTACTGACCCCTGCTGGGATGGTGAAGTAGTTTAAGGCGGACATCTCCAGTGACATCAAAGCATAATGGAAGTGACTGAGTCTCAGTTTTTAGGAAAAACCTGTGGTAAAGAGGACTGTCATGGGGCTACCCCATGCCTTCATTGAAGCCAGCAGTAAGCTAACCTTAGCTGAGCATTAGCATAGGACGGTTACCCTTAGCATATGGGCTAGCATCAATGGACAGATGGCCTGTCATTTCATGTCAGTTCATTTAAGTACTGGTTGGAAGAGTTGAAATCATGGTTGGATAAATACAACACATACACAGTTCATTTCAAGTAATTTATTTTAGCTTATGGGATTTACCCAAGGTCATTCAAGTGTTTGTGTGTTTTATTCACCTGTTCTCATCCTCAAGCAGGGATCTGGGCCGAAGGGGCAACCAGGAAGTGATGGAGTGTGGAGTCATTTATAGGGAGAAGACCTGGAATGGTCCAAGTGTGAGCCAGTACAGAGGGGTGTACGGGAGTATCTTAAAGTTGCTCTTTTGAGAAGCTTTTGTTTAGCCGGTAACATTTCATTTCTGGTTTTCTAGTTGATGTGTTGTGTGGTGATGTAGCCAGAGATGTGTTTGATTGTTGAGATAACATAATGGTGTTTAATTGATTGTCAATTAACTTTGGTTTGTCTTGTAGGAGGGGCTTCTGGTATAAAGGAAGGAGGCAGAGGCTCCCCTGGGGAGAACAGCTTTGGCCTGGAAGGGAACATGTGCTGGAGCCCAATAGTCAGGGCTGATATAGGTTTTGTTTTATCTCAGTTTTTAATGAAAATTTGAATAGTATATACTTAGTTTCCTCGTTGTTTGTTTTTGTTAATTTGTAATATATTTTTACTATACCTCACTTGCACAACTGCACTTTCCACGCATCTGGTATAAAAATAAATTGAAGCACCAGGTGAAGAACTCCATGTCCATGTCTCCTCCTTCTACCATGGGGCTAAACCTTACAAGGACCTTCAGAGGAACACAGAGGCTGTGTCTGAAATCACCCACTACTCACTATGTAGTGGACTATATAGTGAGCTCACCATTTTGTAGTGCTGTCCAAATGTATAGTGATAATTATTATACCCTATATAGTCCACTCAATGTATCCCAGAATGCATTAATGAAAAGTAGCGTACAACCGATGGTCACCAACCAAGCCATATATACCATCATGCATTGCCCTGATAGAAAAAACTGATTGTCCGACAGCAATGATGTAATTAACGGCGGCGAAATGACGATGTAGTCTCCAAAAGTGTTGTTTTAATACAGCGAGTTAGCTCACTATGTAGTATACAGTATATCTCCCTTTTTTCGGACACAGTCTGTGATACAGAGACACCAGTGATGGCAAGTTCGAGTCTTTTGACACTCGTTCATTCAAATCTCGTTCATTAAAATGAAGGGTTTTTTTTTGAGTCATTTCGTTCATTTCGTTCATTTGAACTAGGCTGGTTATTGTGGAGCTGCAGCCCTCTAGTGGGCGATTAAAAAACAGCGCCGTTCTCAAACACAGAAGGCTGCCTGGCTGAGAGGGGTATGGCTGCAGCCTGGAGCCTCCCATCTCATGCCCTCCTGTCTGATGCCTTCCGCTAGTTTCAAAATAAAAGCTTGCATCTTGTTCCCTATTTCTACCTCGTTCTTTGGTGTTTTTGAACTGATAAATGAACACTGTCGTGCTAATGATAATGCTATTAGAGCAATCTGGTAGAAAGATTGTTTTATATATATATTTTTTATTTTTTTTTAATGAAAAATGCAACGCATGATGAACTATTCAGTTCAAAAACACCAAAGTACGAGGAAGACAGAACAAACCAGACATTGAGTTTTTATTTTGCACTGTAGAAACTAGCGGAAGGCACCACGCGGGAGGGCATGAGACGAGAGGGCATTAGACGGGAGGCTCCAGGCTGCAGCCATACAGTCTTGGCCTGGCTTGCTTTATTTGACAAAGTATAATGTAAAAATTCACCTCTTGATTACTGTATCATCATTATATAACCCCCCCTGGGCCCACAACCAAATTCAAACCATGTAAAAACCACAGAAATATGTTGTCAATATGTAATCACCACTACTCCTGCTAAATCCTTCCATCTTTCCCGAGTATACAACCAGACCAGCCATATAAAGGCTTATAATTACCATCATTATCTCTGAAGTGCTCATTCATACAGCAGCCTAACGTCCATATCCATGAGTAAAATATTTCTAATACTAATACTAATAATCAGATTTGCAGTAAATATATTGAAGTAATAAGCTTGATACACTATATGAATAAACATTAAAATTCAACCAATTTAATAATAATCTGGATCAAGCCACCAAGTTCTTAAATAACTCCAGCACAGACAGAGGAACAGAGTAATAAACACATATAAACGCAGCAGTTTGGCAGTTCTGGACGCAGAATGGGCCACATCAGGTCCGGATTCTGCAGACAGAGAAACAAACATGAGCACATCGCTCTCAAACACTGCAGGTTGTTCACCAGTCAGGAGCTGAGAAACAACAGCACGGCTCTGTTGATAAATAAAAAGGAAAAGTTACGTTGCGTTCTCTTCTCTGGCGGACCTGGATAAGCTGTTAGCTGTTTCCAGAGCTAACGCTAAGGTTGCTACGTGGCCGTGTTGTAATGTTTTAATGACCGGGTCTGTTTTGGAGAGGAGATGACCTCGAAGGTAATTCGGCTCCAGGGAACCAGGTAGAACCCTGTCAGGGCTCTGAAGTGGACCCAGAACAACTCTCATCAGCTGTTAGCTCTAATGTTAAACACTAGCAGGACTAAAGTTACGGTGCGGCTGTGTTAAAACTATAACGAGAGCCGAGATCCTTCACGCATGCATGAAAATGAACGAATCACTCACTGAGACAACCCGTTCCTCCCGAGTCATACACACGATTAGGTCTTATGAACAAAACGTTCTTTGTACGACACAACACTAAGAGACACACGGTGTCACACAGGAGAAGGAAACACTACTATAATAAACAGTTTATTCTTGTATAGGGAATATTGTTTGGACCTGATTTGCAACAGATTGATAATAATCTAATAGATAACATGAATAACATAGATGAGATACTCTACCATTGGTTGCTCTTTCTGGCACAAACGCTGCAATATCATCTACGATATGATCCATATTGTTCTTAGAAAGAGTACCTATGAATACATTTACACAAAAACAGTTAGATACATTTATCTTACACAACATTTTTACATAACAACGTGTACCTTGACTCTACGATTTTGACCTGCGATTTGAATTCTTTTGCTGTTTGATTGCTTTTGAGTAATTTGTCAATAATTCCAGCCATGATACTGGCTCAACTATCACTCACGGCCAAACCGTTGCCTCAGCACAGTGGTAGTCTAGCTCAGTCTAGTTTCTTGTGTTATAACTTTCTTGATTCCTACCTTGTTGCTAACTGCCTTTCCTCAGGATGATCTCTCTTGTTTGTCTACCTGTTTTCCCTTCCCTTCCTATTTCTGATAGGACAGGTGGAGTGACCTGAGTGACTGAGAGAGACAACATGCAGCAAAGGAGTGCGGGCTGGATTTGATAAAGACTCAGCCTTGTACATGGGGCAATCTACCAGTTGACCTAGCCATGCCCCACCAGTCCCTCTCGTGAACCACACTGTTTTATCCCCAGCCCTATGCGTTGCCCTTTCTCTGGCTTTCCAAACCTGCCATCCTCTAGCTCTCCACCAGATGCCCTTGGACTTTTCCGTTTTTCACCATCATCTGACTACACACATTTCACTTCTCTAATCAGCCCTGCAGTTACCTGGCCTACCCACACACTCCTCAACTGCCATTAATTCTCACCATTTATTAGGGCCTGAGCATGGTACATGCAAGGACCCTGTTGCAATGCAAGGAGTTATTATTCTTCCAAATGAATCACATCTTTAGCTGCCTTAACATTCTCAAAGATTCACCACACTTTGCACAAAATTCAAGAGTGGTGGAAATTTAAGTGTCATATGGTTTTTGCGCATGGGCGTGGCAAAATGGCTTGCTCCCTAAAAAGCAGCCCCCATGACATGTATCACCAATTAGTACAAAATTTTTGTGGCAGATGTTTCATGTCCAGACCTACAAAAAAGCCTCTGGGAGCAATGCCCTAAACCCAACAGTAAGTCAGCCATTTTGAATTTAACAGCCATTTTTAATAATTACAAAATTAAAAATTAATTACAAAAAAATTTACCAAATTATACAAACTCCTCCTAGGGAATCAATCAGATCAACTTCAAATGTTGGCTGTGCAATCTAAAGGCATTGATGATGAAAAGTTGTGCTATCTTTGAGTTTTTGTCAGTGGGTTTTGTCAGTCTGTGGCATGGCGTGGAAAATTGATGATGAAGTTGTTATAAATTCAGTGTACATGCTCACATCTGTACAAAAATGTATCAATGTATGATAACAGTCCCACTCTGAACACACCTATATGCCAACCTTCACTCACAGTCATAGCGCCACCCATTGGCAACAGGAAGTGTCAAGTTTTAAACTGTGAATTACTACTCCTAGCAGGTTGCCCACACCCACCTCAAAACAGTCTGAGAAGAGCCTTAACACACTGATGATGCTACGTTGTGAAGATTGTGTTTTCATGTAATGGCTTGTCCCAGGCATGGCAGCGAAGTTTGAGGCTTTGCCATGAAACAGGAAGTTGTTGTAACTTCATGGTACATGCTCTAAAAGCCTCTTGGAGCCATACCTAAAACCCAACAGAAAGTCAGCCATTTTGACTTGAAAGTGCAATTCCAGCCCATTTATGGCGTTCTACAGGTTCCATACTTTAACGAACTCCTCCTACAGAATGAATCGGATCATCTACATGCCAATATTCACTCAATGTCATAGCGCCATCTACCTACAACAGGATGTAAGCCTGTTGTGACAAAATAACATTTCATTAACATGGCATTTTTACATTGTGGGCCAAACTTCATGTACTGGTACACAACAAATCATTAGCAGGCGTTGTCTTGCGCCACCTAGTGGACACAGGAAGTGATGATTAACTATTTTGTGATTGGTCCAAAACGTGCAGTAATTCAGACCCGCATGTCCCAACCACCGACCACTGCGCTGCAGTTGCATCCCATCCCGGCGAGCATCATGGCACGAGGGCCCTCCCAACGCTGCTTGCAGCTTTAATATCAGTTTACTTCCATTGTTCATTGTCATTTCATCCTGATTATTTTCCACGTTCCTAGTTGCTTGCTGGATTTTCGTTTTGATCACCTGTTAGTTGCCTGTTTGCCTATCTGGAAATTAATTTATGTCAACTGCACCATTCTACCTGTTCTGTAAGCCTTCCTGCTTAGTAACCAACGCTTGCCTGCTACCTCTGCTGACCACAACACCTTACCATTCTCCATTCCTGGTCTGCCTCTAGGTCTCTGTTCTGTGTTTGGGGCTCCTTTTGAATTAACAGCAACACCAGCCTTGGTGGGGATTTGTGCTGCCTGCTTCAACATGAGTGGTTGGTACCATAGTTGCAAAATTAAAAAGATGGATCAGAACTGGTACAAAAAAAGTTTACCTGAAGGAAGGATTGAAGATATATCTTGGAAATGGGGAGGAAGGAAATAACCATGTCCTGGTAACATTTTATGCAGCTCTAAAAAATACAGTGAAATTTAAGAATAAACATCTTTTGTTTTTTTTCTGTAAAAATATACTTTACAACATGCTATTTGTTATAATAGTAGTAATGAATTACTAATATTAAGAACCTCCCAGATCTGAATATGATGAGCACATCGAGGGAAAAAATGGTAACTTGAAATATTGTGATATATATATATATATTGTGTGTGAGAACTGTTTCAAAATGGCAAGACCTTTTGAGACAATTGTAACTATGAAAAATATTTACTCAGGAAATGTAATATAACAAGTAATGCTTTTAAGCTGCAAAAGCAGTCATATCACAACAGTGCAGATCTGTCCTTTACCTCCATAAATGCCACTATCACCATATGGACCACTCACTGTTTTGAAATAAAAACCAAGATACAATACATTTATTTACCAATTATTTCATACTATACACATGATTTGTAAGTTCACTTGCACCCTGCCATGTGTATCTTGGGGAGGTACCGTCAGGTCACTTCTTATATTTATATCAATGAAATAAAATTTCCAAAGAAAAAAGATTACCTCATGTAACTTTTTGGTTGAGATTAAAACGTTTCTGAAGCATTATTTGTTCTCCTGCCAGAGTTTTGACAAGTCCCCCCCTACTGTGCTGGGATGGGCTAGTGGCTTCACCACTGCCCCTCTCAACCCATTAGTTGAGAAGTTGTTTTTATATATTTAATTGTATATACAGTAGTTACTTTTTACAAACCCATACAATAAGAAGTAATTTTAACTGTGCATACTGGTAGTTCTTTTATCAAATGGAATGGTTCCTACCCAAACTAGTTTATTGCTGTGTAAAACACATTTCAGTTTTTCATTAAACCATCCCAGAACACACGAACTGAACTTTTTCATATATTTTAGACAGAAATCACATGACATCATATCTGTCTCCAATGCATCGATATTCTGGATTGTACATTGTACATTGCTCACGATGTGCTTACTCATACAAAAATACAAAATCACAATGATAAAAATAAAATAAAATCAGACACAGACTTCAGTGTAGACAACACAAATATACACACTATGAACAAAAATAATATAGACATTGACAAATAGTGCAGTGAGCAGAGTGCAAAGGATGGAGTATGTACATGTCGGAGATGGATGTGATATACAGGTACATATATGTGCATACATGTACACATGTACACAGTGCAATGAAGCATAGTGCGAAGGATGCTGGAAGAAATAAGTATTTTGTGCAGGAATAATGTAGGTAGGTGGATTTGGTATACAGTATCTACAATATGACAATATAACATTGTAACAGCACTGAAATAGAGAATGGTGAATAAATAAATAATAAGTGTTAGCCAGTAAACAGGTAGCTGTTCCTAAGTATGTTGGTTTTGGCGTACAGTGCTCTGGAGCGCCTACTAGAGGGGAGAAGCTAGAACAGGTTATGTCCAGGTTAAGATGGATCTGCAGTGATGTTTCCTGCTCGTTTCCAGACTCTTGAAATGTATAAGTCCTGAATGGAGGGCAGGTTGGCACCGATGATCTTTTCTGCAGTCCCAACTGTCCGTTGTAGTCTGCTCCTGTCCTTTTTGGTGGCAGATCCAAACCAGACAGTGATGGATGTGCAGAGGACAGGCTGGATGATAGCTGTGTAAATGTGGATCAGCAGGTCCTTAGTTAGGTTGAGCTTCCTGAGCTGGCGCAGGAAGTACATCCTCTGCTGGGCCTTCTTGATGATGGTGTCCGCATTGGGCTCCCACTTCAGGTCCTGGGAAATAGCGGATCCCAGAAACCTGAAGGATTCCACAGCAGACACAGGGCTGTTGAGTATGGTGATGGGGGGCAGAGTGGGGGGTCTCCTCCTGAAGTCCACGATCATCTCCACAGTTTTGAGCGTGTTAAGCTCAAAAGCTGATCAACCTCCCGTCTGTAAGCCGACTCATCACCGTCCCGCATGAGGCCGATGACCGTTGTGTCGTCAGCGAACTTCAGGAGTTTGACAGATGGGTCTCTTGAGGTGCAGTTGTTGGTGTAGAAGGAGAAGAGCAGTGGGGAGAGCACACACCCCTGGGGGGCACCAGTGCTAATAGTCGGGGCGCTGGATGTGATGTTCCCCAGCCTCACCCGCTGACTCCTGTCAGTCAGGAAGTTTGTGATCCTCTGACAGGTGGAGGCTGGCACAGTGAGCTGGGTGAGTTTGGTGCTGAGGATGTCCGGGATGATGGTGTTGAACGCCAAGATGAAGTCCACGAACAGGATCCTTGCATATGTCCCCGGAGAGTCGAGGTGTTGCAGGATGTAATACAGTCCCAAGTTGACTGCATCATCCACTGACCTGTTAGCCCTGTAGGCAAACTGCAGGGGGTCCAGCAAATGGCCTGTAATGTCCTTCAGGTGGGCCAACACCTGTCTTTCAAAGGACTTCATGACTACAGATGTGAAGGCGACAGGCCTGTAGTTATTTAATCCAGAGATGGAGGGTTTGAAGCAGGAGGGAACTTCACACAGCTCCAATGATCTGTTGAAGATCTGTCTGAAGATGGGGGCCAGCTTCCCTTCCAGATCTTCTGCCTTTGGAAGAGGTGGCTCACATCCTCTACACAGATCTTGAGTGCAGGTGAGGGGTCAGAGAGGGGGTGTGGCAGTGTGTCAGAGGTGGAAGGTGACTGTTTAAAGATGGTGTTGGAGTGGGGCAGAGGTGTGACTCTGGGCTTTTCAAACCTACAATAAAAGCCATTCAGCTCGTCTGCCAGTCGTTGAGTACCAGCAGTGTTGGGGGATGGTCTCCTGTAGTTGGTGAGTGTCCGCAGGCCTCTCCACACTGACGCAAGGTCATTGGCTGCAAAGCTGTTATTTAGCTTTTCAGCGTAGCACCTCTTTGCTGCTTTGACCTCCTTAGTCAGAGTGTTCCTGACCTGGTTATACAGGACTCTGTTCCCACTTCTGCGGAAGGTTTTGGTTGACACACACATGTCCTCACAAAAACTGATGTAGTGTCACAGTGTCAGTTAGTTCGTCCAGATCAGTGGCTGCAGTCTCAAAAACATTCCAATCAGTGCAGTCAAAGCAGGCTTGTAAATCCAGCTTTGACTCGTTGGTCCATCTTTTTACACTCTTTACAACAGGTTTGGCAAGGCTGCATGGGGAACAGAGCGATAGGCATCCTTTAATGTACTGCAGCAGTGGTCCAGTGTGTTAGTGTCCCTGGTGGGACACTTAATATGCGGTCTGTACTTTGGAAGTTCGTGGCTGAGGTTTGCTCTGTTGAAGTCTCCAAGAACAATGAGCAGGGAGTCTGGATGTTTTTTCTCCACGTAAGTTATCTGGTCGGCCAGGTGTAGTAATGCCTCACTAACACAGGCCTGCTGGAATGTAAACAGCGACCAGATCAAACAAGGAAAACTCCCGCAGTGAATAAAAAGGTTTACAGTTTATAAATAATATCTCTAAGTGAGGGCTGCATGATTTTTCCAACACTGTGACATCTGTGCACCAACCTTCGTTAATATAGAAACAGAGTCCACCTCCCCTTGTGAGCTCCCTTTCGCAATCCGCGAGGATGAGATAAAATCCCTGTAGGTGAAGTGCGCTGTCCGGGATGTGCTGGGAGAACCAGGATTTGGTGAAACAAAGGGCGTCAACAGCAGTTCGTCCATTTTGTTGGCTAGAGAGCAGACATTCGCCAGGTGAATTGAAGGGAGCACAGTGCGAAAACCCGAGCTGCTGCTCCTCCAACTAATAACTCCGGGAAAGTTCCGGGTTCATTAAGGAGTGGTGGAATAGTATGAACAGTTGAAAGTCAAATATTTAAGAGCTTCTTCTCTGGTAAATGTTACCAGAGAGGGTCAGCAGAAAACAGTGTTATTAAACAAAAACACAAAAACCACTAAGGAGCGTAATCCAGAGGCTGCCGTCTGTGGCACCGTCTTTTAATCTAAAATAAAACTCTGGCAGGAAAAAAATAAATCATCTTCGGGATTATGCAAAGTGCAAGGTGTACAAGAGGGAAACAGTGCTGAAGTTTTCATTATAAATAACCACAGCTTTTCTTGTTCATAAAAATTATGTAAACGCATTTTACTGTGAAGAATAAGAACATCTAACCATGAGAGAGAATGTAAGCTATATATAAAAAACATATTAAATAATAGTGTGTGTCATGTCATACCTGTTGAGGAACCTGCTGTTAAAAAGAAACTTATGATGATAAAAAATTAAGATACAGTTTTTGTTTTCTTTAAAATATATCTGATCTGACAAATTTACATTGCAAAATTGTATGTCAAATAAATAAAAACTAAATTGATTCATTCTGTATCATTGGTCTACTATTGTTGCATTACACTTTCCTATTAGTAATTAATGTTTACATTAATTGAATGACTTAAAATCAATTAATTGATCCATCAATTAATTATTGTTAATTAACTGCTTTTATACATACATAAGTCCAGTTCCACCCCCCCACTTGAAATTAGTGCCACCCACAAATTAGACGGGTAATTGATAGTTCTTAGAAGCAATGATTGTATTCATATATTTTAATAATACCTGATATGAAATCATGCAGATGTGTCTTACCAGGTATTAATATGTCCCCTGATAAAAGAGAAAATTTAAAAAAGAAATGTTGGACACTATTGATTTTGCATTTTGTTTGTTTTGTTCACATTTGTGTTGCTCACCCATATAACTTCTTCCCATATGAACTCTTCTATGAACGTCTTGCCTTAACCTGGCTTGACTACGTGCTACAGGAGGTTGCCATGCCTGTGGTGTTACACCTTCTTTGGGTTTATGAAGCACATCGGTGTTCTCCCCCAGAGGCTTGGTGACCACCATAGATGTTAGGGGGGTCACAAAACTGTACTTCAGTGACAGCTCCAAGGCCTCTTTCTTCACGTTCTCTTTCTCAGGTCCAGATAACTGCAGCCTGTGTCACAATTGTGTACAAGTGTTTTAAACATGACAGCTGACATGACAGTAATGTATGAACGTTATTTAACACAATTTTTTGATACTATTTTTGTTGTATCCTCAGTAGCTGCCCCTAAAATTAATGTATACACACACACACACACACACACACACACACACACACACACACATCACTCCTCTTATCAACTGTTCTCTTTTGTCAATAAATTAGCACTGAAATGATTAGTTGGTAAATAGTTTTAGCATTAGAGTTAACATCTGCTTATAGTAGCTAGCTATGGCTGATAAAAAAGGAGGATTGTCAACTAGAAAATATTGGTTTCTGTCCTTTTAGTTAGTTCTTATCACACTGATGTATGTTCAAGTTTTCATTTTTCTGATAAGTTTGGTTTTAATTAGTTATTTAAGGCTATAAAAAAGGGGTTTCACATCATGATTGACAGCTGAGCCCTACTTGCAATTGATGACAGGGTGTAAGGGCAGGATGTGATATTTTTTACTACTCTTTTTGACTACTAGACAAGTATGAGCCAATCAAAAATATTTTGGGGGGACCTTCAAATGCTTCAAATTCAGAATATTTTAGCTTCATTTCTGAGCAGTGGAGGGAAGTGGAGACCATGGATGTTTTTTCCCACCACTTTATTTGCATCTTCAATAAACAAACAGGCAAATTTTGCTATGATGAAGAGAGACCATGGATTTATAAAGAGAACTGGATAGAGCGTTGGAGGCGGGGACCCATTCATTTTTATGAAAGCTGCTTAGAGGCACATGAAGCCAAAAAGTTCCCATACCCAGATCTTCCGCATAGTTTCCACATTGTGCTGCCCCACAGAAGCAAGCGCACTAGTTTATCGGCTAACTTCTGGTATAGCTGTAATTTGTATGAGGGTAAGAATATTTAATAGTGGTGCTCTTCTAGACTTTCCAAATGTTTGGATCAAACCAAATGATGATTATAAAGCACAAAAGGTCAAGTCAGTTTTATTTATTTTTTAAAATCAAATTACACTGTGACAGTTATGTTCCTTAAAACAAGATAAGGAGAGAAAAATGCCCTTCAATGATTGAGTGATTAGCTGCACCCCTTCCTCCAGTGGCTATTTGGAGGGCCGTGCCCGTTATAAATGAAATGGGTGAAACATCGCAAAGGCTGCCACTGCTTTTGGGTTTTGGACTGTTAATCATAAAATAAGTAATTTAAAGACGTTCACCGTGGGCTCTGGGAAATTGTGACGGACCAATATGTTCATATTTCACTTAACTTAATTAATTGATAAAATAGAAATACGAGGGAAGCAGCCCTAATTAACTGATAACAAACAAGAACAAAGAGAAAAAATGGTCAGCATCACACTCACTCTTTCTCTAGAAGCTGTTTGACTGTGAGGTAGGCCCAAACCCTCTGGATGTGGCTGTCAGACGCTGTTCCAGTGGACTCAGAAAACACCACCCTTGTATTCCTCTGTTATAGTTGAATGAATTGTTATACGAGTGTGAAGAGGGACTTTCACAAACCTTTCGGAACGTAACAGCTAATGTGCAGTGTGGATGATCCTTACCGAAATGGCCACAACTTGTGGACTGAAAGTTTCGATGTCGTTGTCAGTGATCTGACCGGCCACCACAATCTCAGAGCCATTATAATACTGGCTGAAGTTAGTCTGGGTTAGATTGGTCGCACCAGCATAGATCATTGTCACATCTGTCAACAGAGGAGTGGCCACCTCTTCATAGAAACCCTGTTGACATACAGTATGGACACTGTATGAATGTTTAATGTCTCCACAGCCACCCATGATAATTGTATCTATGGAAATGTAGAAAATATATAATTTGTGGGAAGTGCAAGTGATTTAAAATACCTTCAGCTGTAAATCAGTATCAGAGTCTTCGTAAATCCTTTGGGCTGCACCATTGTTCTGCAGCGACATCTTCTCAAGGAACTCAAAATTGATGTCAAAACCAAAACCAAGACAGTAGAGTGGGAATTTGTAAGCAATAACCCCTCTTACATTTGACTGTATTGTTTCAAGATTTGTCACCCCTGCAAAGACACAAGACGGGTGTTTTAAAAAGGCAAGTTAGTGTTATTTGAATTTATAAATTTTAATGTCCATGATCTTTAAAGTCACACAAAGATGGGTTTTAGATTGCTGACAGGAGAGGGTATTCATAAAAGACTGCAGCCAACCCAGCAACAATCAGAGCATTTGTGCACACGATTGTGTGCATGTGTATGGAGGCCTGATCCTGACATATTCATATTCAAATGTAGGCATTGATTAAATTATACAATGTATACATGTAATGTATCTTTTTATTAACTTCTATACTCACCTATATTTATGACCTTATTTATTTATTTATTGTCTTTATAATCTGCCACTTTCAGCAAGCAGCAGCTACCCTTTATGGTAAATGCAGTTTTAACAGAGCAGAGCAAGCTGAGACTTTTTCTGTCATTTTCTCTCTTTACAAAGACATGTGTTACCTGAAGAGAGGCTATCAAGTCTTAATTGTATGCGAAACGAGGATGCAAATCCAGAAAAAGGAGCAGAGACAGTGTGGCTGATAATGCGCAATAAAACTATTTACATTTCAACAAATGCAACTGTTTGATTATGTTCTCTTCTTTTGGTTTGCAATATGCAAGTATTAAACCTACAAGTTACAGTGCTGGTAAACAGAGCGGAACAGTTGAAAATAAAACAATGACCTCCTGTGGCAGCTATTAATTCATTACAGTGTTTTTCTCAATTGTGATGTGCTAACAAAATAACATAATTTCAATAAATACAAATGATTTTATCCCACCTTTATAATACCAGCCATACTTCAGGGATTTATTATGCATTTCTACAACTTCATTGCATGATTTTAAGAAACAGGGCCCTGTTTCAGAAAGCAGACTTAACAGACTCTGAGCTTATCCCTGATCTCTGAGTTGATTGAGGTTGAGGTGGGAAACTCTGAATTTCTGTTTCCAGCTGACGAGAATTAGTTCACCCAACTCTGAGTATGTTGAGCCTGATGGAAGGGCGTGCGTGGGGATGAAAAAAAGCCATCATCAATAGAGCTCTGATACTACGATTCACCATGGCATTGTGTAAATAAAGGCAGAGCCTCCATTTTAATCGGGTGGAGCTAGAAATATGAATGTGTGCCAACGCAGACCATGATAGGCTCTAAAACGCAGGAGTGGAGGAAGGATCAATACATTAGTACTTTTTATACAGCGTTGCTCATTCATCATTTACCAGACTGGAATTCCTTAACAAATGATCAAGTGCTTGAATTCTCCTACAGCCCATTACATTCATTTTAAATAGGAAGACTCTATTTAATAAGCTGTAACCAAAATTAATTTATTCCATTGTTTTTGGGTTATCTTCTCTGTTGTTCTCCTTCTTCTACCTCTTCTTTTTGTCCTCTGACAAAGATCCAAGTGATGACCAAAGCCTCCTATTCTTATGTGCTTTAGGCCGTAAAAAAACATCAAATCATTTTAACTGGTTAAGCGCAATAAAGTTAACTTTAAATTGACCAGCGCACATAAAATATGGCTTAATAACAATCACATTTAACAAAAACTTATAATAATAATAACTTTCAAGATTGTTTTTTTTGCAAGTCTCCATTTCTAGCTTAAGCCTATGGCATTTTCCTCTCCTCATAGCTAAACAAATTACATATATTATTCTTATAAGTTCTTACTCACCACTGGTTAAGTCACTGCATCTCTTGACACAACACCCCGGTTGAATTTTCAGCTTGAAAGTAGGTTTAGTTGAAACAAAGCAGCTGATTGAGAGCATTTCCGTAAAAGCTCGATAACAAGTGCAGTTAGATTTAGCTGTGGCTAGCTGACCACGTGGTTCTCACAAATAACGGCTCACTTCCCCACAGTCTGTGTATGTCGCTAACTGCAAAACACTGTAGGTCAGAGGGTCCACCAATAGGCGAGAAGTTGACCCTTTAAAACACAGCCCCCCCTCACTTGCATAATGAGGCAGAAATGCATAAGAAAATAGAAAAAGGGGAGAGAAATAAATACCAACGGGCAATACATAGAGTAGAAAATGTAAAGGAAGAATAAAACAGACAAAAATATTCACACAGACATAAATAAATAAATTTTAAAGAATAAGTAATCAATAAATAAATAAGGTAATTAATAGAAAAGATGAATATAAAATTAAGCTAATTAAAAGAGATTTGAGACATTTGTCTCATTGTATAATTTAATTAATCCCTACATTTATTTATTTACTGTATTTTTTGTACATTTAATAGGATGTTTATTTATTTATTGAGCATTTATTTATTACTGTATGTATTTATGAATATGTCAGGATCAGTCCTCCATACCATGTGTGTTTTATTGTAACCTGTGGTTGGGTCTCCATAAGTGAGAAGTATAAGAAGAGACGCTGAATTTTCTCTGGGATGTGCATTCAGCATACGTGTGCCATCCAACACCGCTCCGTTAATGTCTGTGGCTGAAAGGAAATTAAAAAATTCCACATCACCGTTCTGCTGTCCAATGATAACATCTAAATAAAATCTTTATTAAAAACCTCACCTCCTCTAGCTTGAATATCCTGTGCAAATTTTTTAGCACTGTCCAGGTTTTTTTTGTTGGCCTGAACAAGTTCTCGTTTCCAGTGAAAAATGCTGCTATCAAAAGTGAAGAGACCGAAGAAGTCATCTTCTGCCAGGTCATTCAAGATATGGATTAAAGCTATTCGGGTCTGGGATAAAAACATTCACACATTAGAACTTTTATTCAAGTAAGAGACCATGTAATAATGTGTTTCTTAAGTTGTTTACTTAATAAAGTTGTCTGTAAAGTAAATCATTAAATGACACAAACAAAGACTCTTCAGATATTGTACCTGTTGTATTTTTCTGCCACGCATGGAGCCACTTTGATCAATAACAAAAACAATATTTTTTGGTATGCGTTGAAGACTAGATGGCGCAAAGTGATGAACAAAGTACTCAGCTGATATCTTAAGATAAGAAGAAAATTTGATTGGTTTGATTGTTTAAAAGACAAGGAAAGATAAAAGACCATTTAGCTCTTGCTCTTCCAAGAAATGAACTCTTACCGTACCTTAATGTCTCCAAGAGAGGTGTCCCTGTTGACATCATAAACAATAACCAGATCTCCATTCATACCCTGATCGCCACAGCTGTCACATGTCTTCTGTTGAAATGCACCCACGCCTGGAAACAGGATTAACTAAGTTTTAAAATCTCTTGGATTGAATGGATTGAATGGATTTCATTGGTCAAAAAATTAGCCCTTTCACTTTGATTACATTTGATTAGGTAGTGCAAAGGATGAACAAAATGTATCTTTGATATGCACAGTGTAAATAAGCCTGAATATAATGTGTCCAGTGCCATTATTGCACCATGATGTATAGTATAGTAATAATAGACAGTTAGACATGGGTCAGATAAGATAACAATTGAGTTGAATACAGAGTATTGCTTTATTGCATGCAGTACCTGTTTGTCTGCATGTGTTTTGGTGATGGCATTAGCGAGGGCTTTGGTGCTTAGTCCTCCTTTAACCTTGATGAAATTAATGCCGGTTTTCAAAAGTTTGAAGTCCTGACCATGAAAGATGTTCTTACCCCAACATTGTTTTCCTGGATGAGGAGATGATATGTGTATATATATATATATATATATATATATATATATATATATATATATATATATCATATATATTTACATATTCTCTTAGGAATTTGGACATGGAATTCTATTTCCTTTGACTCGTCTATACGATTGGCCACACGCCTTGTGATGACAGTGGTGGCATAATGACTGGTCACTGTGGAGTTGATGTGAAAGCTGTAGATGTACCAGTCGTCCTGAGCAAATACAGGAGGCACTTTTCACAATAACAAAAACAAATTGCTTTCACTGGCTGATGACTGGCTGACCAAAGATCAGATGATGGTGAAAAACAAAGTGTTGGTGGATCTCATTGGTCTAAATGCAGAAACACCCCGTTTTTATTATTTTTCGTACAGTGACTTCACATGGCAATGACATTGCATCCTGCACGCTCACTCCCACTATTCCTTAACTTGAATATTTACAAAGTCTTAACCAGAAGTGGGTAGTAACAAGTTACATTTACTCTTTGGATATGTTCGTGCTACCTTTATTTATCTATTAATTTTTTCATTTATGGTTCATGGTATGGCTTTCAAATGGTACTAGCAGCTAATCTTTACAGATGAAAATTTAGCGCAAAGTGCATCAGGCTCCGGTTGTGAAATCAGTACATCAGAGGGCCGTGCTGACACTGAGCTGACAGAGAGCTGTGTCTGTTGTGTTAACGCTAATATGTTTAATAATAAATAAACACACACAGTATACCATATCTCAAAATTATTCCTGCTTTTTGCCATAATGTAAACATTCATGCTAACAGTGTATGATAATATTTTGTTATCACACTGGAGAGCTAAACAATGGGAATATTTTCCTGGTGTATATGTGGCATGTTATCTAATCAGGAAATGATGACTTGTCTTTTCCTCGCAAATAAATACAAGTGTATTTTTGCTTCTTTCCCTTTATCTGTGGAAGACAGTGACTGAAATATTTCTAATCACATCCACATCAAACACAATACTTTTTATTTCTATTTCTATCTTTTGTACTCTACTTTTACTTACAGTTTTGGGATACTCTATCCACCTCTGGCCTTAACCCTTTGATTTAATGATTGAAATTACAGGAACCAACTTTTGTCCCCAAAAGGGAATCAAGTCCCCCCATTGCAACTGTGTAAACAGATTTATGGCCCCACATTATAAGTGATATACATTCAAACATATGTCACACAAACACTGTCACTTTAGCGGACATTGCATTGTTGACTTACAATAATTCCCTGGAATTTTACTGCAATCTTACCTAAACCTTTACCAATCCTAAGTCTTAATATTTAATGGATCAGGTTAATGACTTTGTACACACACACACACACACACACACACACGGTGCATTGATATGAACGATATGAAACAACTAGGAAGGTGTCAGGGCTGGTAACAGAACCCAAGAGCAGACTGGAGCTGGGGGATGAACAAGAGAGCTTTATTGATGAAATGACAGAGGGAAAACTGACGGGGGAGAGGGGCAAGGTCCAGGCTCCGTAGGAGAAGGCAAGCAGGGCAGGCGAGGCGAGGCGGAGGACACTCCTGAGGGTTGCGCTGACTGGCGGGGAAGACCTGAGATCCAGGGCAGGTTTCCTGAAGATGAGAAACAGATAGTGTAAGCAGGCAAACAGAGACACAGTGTTACTAGACTGATCTGAGGCTGGGGTGAAGCGTACCATAGTTACACAACAATCCAGCAAGGACAGGTGAGTTGGCCAGGGTTAAATAGGGAGTGGTGATGAGGCAATACCCAACAGGTGCGCCACAGCCGTGAGGAACTGAAGACCACACCCACCAGTTCTGGGAAACAAGGAAGGAGAGACAGACAAACACCAGGTACACGGCAAACACTCAAAGTGCAAAAAACAAATCAAAAATCATTCACCCATACACACACTGTCACTGGAGGGGATCAGGGGCCGGGGGCCGTGACAGAAGGTAGAGCTAAATCATGTCCTTCAACTTGTGCTTTGTGACAGAGATCTGTTGTGACTGACAGAAAGATGGTGAAATACACAAAATCATGCACAAACCTCATATATTTGTTAATTTGTCAGTGCTAAGATACCAATATATTCAATTCAAGCACTAAATGGTTTAGGGCCAAAATACATTTCCGATCTTCTGCTTCATTACAAATCATCCAGACCTCTCAGGTCAGCTTTCTGTCCCCAGAGTCAAAACTAAACAAGGAGAAGCAGCGTTCAGTTATTATGCTCTGTATATTTGAAACAAACTGCAGGTCTGCTGAAACAGTCAGTTCTTTTAAATTAAGACTTTTCTTTTTACCACTGCTTTTAATTAAATATTTAAGATTTTTCTTTTTACTGATAACTTACATTGCACTGTAACTTTTACTGTCCTGTTTTCTTTTTCTTTGTTTTTTAGCTTTTTATTATTTTCCATTTAAGTCTTTTAACCCTGATTGTAAGACTGTAACTTTTATTATATTTTATGTTGCTTTTAAACTTTTACATATTTCCCTGTTGCTTCTATGTTTTATGTAAAGCACTTTGAATTACCTTGTTGTTAAATTGTGCTATACAAATAAACTTGCCTTGCCTAGTGTGGTAACCAAAGCCAGCAGAAGCCCAAAGAGGGCGATTTGCACCAATGCCCTCTCCATGACTTCTCTCACCAGACTGCACCCCAGGCAGCTGGGGAAAGCACATCATTCTTCTGTTTTCAGAAAATGAAATGAGGCATCAATGAAAAGAACAGTCCCTACAGTTATGGTGGAGGTTCACTGATGTTTTGTGGTTGATTTGCTGCTTCAGACGCTGGACGTCTTGACTGTGTGCATGGCATTATGAAATCTGAAGACTACCAAAGGATTCTGGGGCGCAGTGCAGTGTCAGAAAGCTGGGTGATGCCTCTTACAGCAGGACAATGACCTAAAGCATACTTACAAAAGCACCCATAAAAGGTTTACGACAAAGCAATGGAGAGTTCTGAAGTAGCCAGCAATGAGTGCAGATCTAAATCCCATAGAGCACCTGTGGAGAGATCTCATAACAGCAGCTGGGAGAAGGAATGCATCAAATCTCAAAAACATGAAGCAGTAGGCAAAAGCAGAGTGGTCCAAAATTCCAGTACGGAGGTGTAAGAAACTCATTGATGGTTACAGGAGGCGATTAATTTCAGTAGTTTTTTTTCCAAAGGGTGCGCGACCAGGGCGGTGCGGTGGTTCAGTGGTTAGCGCTGTCACCTCACAGCAAGAAGGTCGTGGGTTAAAACCCCAGTTGCCCCGGCCTTTCTGTGTGGAGTTTGCATGTTGTCCGCATGGGTTCTTTCCAGGTGCTCCGGCTTCCTCCCACCCTCCAAAGACATGTAGGCTAGGTTGATTGGTTGTTTGTCTATGTGTGGCCCTGCGATGTCAGCTGGGATTGGCTCCAGCCCCCCGCGACCCTGTTCGCAGGATGGTGGTTGACGATGGATGGATGGATGGTGTGCGACCAAACATTGAGTTTGTCCAGTACATTTTTACAGTTCTGTGTGGAGTTTCTCAGGTTTGGCTTTTTTCTCTTCTGCTTTTTTTGTGTTGTTCCAATGCAAAAAAAGAGACCAAAGCATTTGTGACTGTGAACATTTTTTGGAAGAAGTAGTAGTGATAGACATGCAGGGGTGCCCATATTGTTTGTCAATGACTGTAGCTAAAAGAAAGTGTTGACAGGTCAAGCCTTCCCACTTTGCCAGGACTTTGTTACCACACTGAAAGCTTTTCATACAAACACAGACCACACTGGTTTGAAAACTTAAAGTGATAGAGGTACAAAGAAACAATTTTACTCCATAATGACACACGTACATGACTAATATGTTGATGAATTTATTATTTCTGTCTGGAAGTATGTACTGCTTTTGTAAAAAAGCAGTACATACAACAAGTGATACAACAAGCTAAAGCAACCATACACCAAACTTTCATTGCAAACATTAAAGAGATGTAAGAAAGTCATATTTGCAATTGATTCAACATGTTTCCCAGTTAAAGTTGTGTAACAATGAAATCATCCAGTCGTCTCTGCAGGGCAGACTCAGCAGACATGAACCAGCAGTCCAGTGTCAGGGCAGAGACAATACTGTAGTCAACAGCATTAGATCTACAAAAGAAAGAAATACATGGTCATATATATGTGTATATCAAAATAATAATACTTTTATTACTCCCAAACAGCTCTCTTTTTTATATATCAACTAATAATACAGAAGAAAATGTACCTGGTAACATCAATCTCCTGGTCTTTGATCTTAAGTTTTGTTGAGGGAGTGTGGTGCATCTCCTCATAAACTGCTGGCTTTAAAGCTGGACACAGAGAATAAACAATAAAGCAGTGGCACTGAAAAACTGACACTCCATGAGACACAGTACAACATATTTGCGTCTTTTTAATGAATTATCTCTCTATCAACCACCTCATTTGGGCGCAAACACTAATTCAATATATTGTTAACTTGAGATTAAAACACACAAGCAAATCCAGCCTTTTTACCCACCTAAAATTCCTGAAATGTTGTTGTCTGATGGCTTCTGTCTTAAAACCGGCCAGATGAATTCTTTGTCACCTCGCTTATGAATCAAGATGACCATGCGTGTGTCTCCAGCTGCAACATCTATTTCCTTGTCCCGCCTAATCACTGTCAAACTAGTAAAAAGAGCATCTCCTATTAGCTTTCTTTTGGACTCTTTTTAAAAGCCCTGCACACCCACACAGGTCATTTCGCTTATCTTAGCTGATTACTCAGGCTCATGTGCACTGTGTTGGTACTAATAAAGTCTCACAGTTATCAGTGCAGATATTCTCTCTGTAGTTGTCACCTTTTTAACAAACAACTGCACATGAATAATTACAGGTTAGCCTACTGTTTGTCCTGCTCAGAGGCACAGGATCATTGTGAATTCGTTAGGCTATTGAATAGCCCAGAATATGATCAGGTATCTTTGGATTTTAATGTTTAAGGGAAATTGTAATGATGTAACTCATATCAAAGTCAACAAACAGTTTTGGGTTTTCCGTTTATTTCCTCTGTTTATGTAATTAATTGGAGCTGGTGTGGGAGGTAGAACAGTACCAGTTAGAAACTTTGGCTCACCTCTATGCGAGTCACAGAGAGGAGGGCTCTGACTGTTTCACCACATTTGGTGGATTATAAATAGCTTCCTGAAGCAGCAGAGAGGTACTGGGAGGCACCAAAAGAGCAATTTAATGAGCTCCTGAACCAAATGAATTAGCATAGTAATTGGTTATAACATTTTAGGAAATAGTTGATTGGCTTTCTGGTGTAGAGTACAATGATAGGACTGATACCATTTTCATGTCTGTAGGTAAATATGAAGCTACAACCAGCAGCTGGTTAGCTTAGCTTAGCGCAAAGACTGGAAACAAGTCAGAAACAGCTAGCCCAGCTCCTATCTAGGTGTAAAAACCTAGGCCTAAGCTAAGATGGATGGATGCTGGTGCTAGGTTTATACTTAGCATAGGGACATTACAGCTAAATCCATCCTCTCCTCTAACACTCAGCAAGTGAATGAATAAATGTATTTCCCAAAATGTCAAACTATTCCTTAAAGCTCTGATGTGACCTTAGGCCACACATGAATACTTAACTCTGCATGCAGAAACAGTGACCATGTGCATTTTCATCCCTGCATCAGAGTCTATACACAGCTGAGTATCATCATAGCGTAATTCCTGCCATTACAATGCAAAGTCACCTTCCAGCTGTGATGAGATCCTGTCCAGTGTGCTGTGTCATCGTCTGTCCCTCTCGTACAGTGATTCTCTGGGTGTCAACCTCAATATGCAGGTCAGCTTTGAAGTGGATGACAATCCTTTTGAAGCCTCCATACGCTACTGAATCAAGCTCACCATTCACAGACAGCTCTAGTACAAAAGAGAACAAACACAACTCAACACCACACTTCAAACTAGCAGTGGTGAAAGAAGTGCAAGTACTAGCAAAACAATGTAGATTACAAATAAAAGTCCTTCACTCAAAATCTCAAAACCTACTTAAGTCAATGTACAGAAGAATCATCAGTAAATTTTAAGTACTGTACTGTGGCCAAGTGATACTCAATCTAGAATTGTTTAATAAGACTATCATGTAAAATCAATGTATTTAAGTTACTTCCCACCACTGCAAACTAGGGGATAATTATTGGTTATTACACAGTATATAACTGACACAAAGATCCTGAGGAGAATAGAAGAAGAGTGTTACACATAAAGCAACAGGCAAAATAAAAGGTGTTTATTGATTAGGTTGTAAATAATGGAGGGGAATTAGTGATGGCACAAAGAGGAACATTACTGACCCCTGTTGGGATGGTGTAGTAGTTTAAGGCGGACATCTCCAGTGACATCAAAGCATAATGGAAGAGACCGAGTCTCAGTTTTTAGCAAAAACCTGTGGATAAGAGGAACTACAGAGGAACACAGAGATACAGAGACACACAGCGTCACAAGAGAAGAAGAGGCAGTTTTTTTTTTTTGTTGGACCTGATTTGCTTATATGTTTGTGTTTTGAATCAACTTACTACTTAACTCACTAACTATTAATTACGTGAAGGAACAGGGGAAAAACAGAAAGCTAGATCAGTATATTTGTCATTAACTAATGAATGCTAACATAGTGATAATGACAAGCAGGTTCTCTTCATTAAAGTATGGCCTATTATAGTACATTTTTAGAAGTGCACCCTTTTTCACACCACAAAAAAATACTTTTGACTTTAGGTTTTTAAACTGTTTACAGATACAGTATGTGCGTTGCACTTGTTTATGATGCTTTATTTAACCAGATAAGTCATTTGAGAACCATTTCTCATTTACAATGTCGACCTGGCCAAGAGGCAGACGCAAGGGGCAAGTCGACATTAAAACATAGATACAGAAAACAATATTATTAAATTAAAACATCCCAATACAGTATATACAACAACAGGGATCTATTTACTGTGAGTAATTAACAGAAGGTGTGCCTGTGGATTACATTTATGTTGATTTTGCCATGGATTACTCCAGCTAACATCACCAGAAGAAGAACAAATCTTTAAACAAACAAAAAAGGTGATGAACTAAGCACTGTTAAACAATACCATGAATTACATGCATGAGATTCTTTACCAGTAGTTGCTGTTTCTTGCACTTTGCCGTGAGCCACTACAGTACTTAAAGAATCAAAACCAGGATGAGCAGCTGTAAATACATTTACACAAAGCAAGTTATACACATTTATATTACAAAGCTTCAGAGAATATTGTATTAATAAAGCAGGATATTTGATATCTATATTCTGACACCTCAGCTTCAAAACAAACCACTAAATTCACACAGACTTCATCTAACATTAAATTGTAAACTGTATATCAAAATGATACAAGTCACAATGTGTTCTTGATTTAACCTACAAACCCTAACCTACGCAGAGTAAATCTATATATATGTAAGTCAATGTTTTTTTGTACCTGTATTTAAAATGTTCCGTTAAGTAACATCCCATAAATATCATGGGATTGGCATATTTGATGATTGCCCATACAAAAATACAAATAGTCTTTTATGCAAGTTTGCAATATTAAAATGTGCGTATGTAAATGTAAGTAATACATCTGAATGTAGTGGGGGTAAAAACAAATAAAGTCAGGAAAAGGGAGCATTATACCTCTACTAAGGATGTTTTTTTCTGCCCTGTTTGGCTTGTAAGAAGCATAAAATCTTAAAAACTACTGAAAAGACAAGTGGCATAAAATACATCAGTAGTTTTTAGTGGAAATTCAGATCCAACAGCAGCACTATGTGGTTTATTTATTTATAACTCATGAAACGTGAACTAAAAACAAGTTAGTACCCACTTCAAAATTCTTAGAAACATCAATCAATGGCCACATCTATTTCTGCCCAAACAAATTCTGTAACTGTTGGAAATATTTCGCAAAACACTTTTTGTTGGTAAATATTTAACTCAACAAATTTTTAAGCCTGGGGTGTGGGTCATTTGCTTTATTTTTTTATTTTTCATGCCTATTACTGACCCATTTGGCTATTTGATATAAGCACTTAAAACTGATTGTCTTTCACTGTATTTGTTTTTTTATCATTAGAAGAACAGATTTGGAGGACTGTCCAGCCTTGGTGGGGGTATTTGCTAGTGCTTCAACATGGGTGGTTGGTACCATATTTACAAAATAAGAACGATGGATCAGAACTGGTACAGAAAAATAATTTTACCTGTAGATTTATCGCTAATGAGTTCTTCTTGTAGAACAGCAGTGGACTCCACTAATACATGATGGGAAATGAATAAATTTAAGAATTAAATGTCTGTTAAGATCTTACTTGTACGTTTTCTACAAAAAATATACAATATTCTAATTGTTAAAACTGTAGTAATATTCAGAATAATTTCCTGAATAATGCACATTTCAGTTTAGCATTTTGCATTCATCAAAGTAAACATTTCAAAAATAATTTTAAATTTTGTGATCATGAGATAACTATTTCAAAATGAAAAAAAAAATGTAAGCGTTTCATTGTAATTATGAAAAAAGTTTACAACTCTTGTTTGACTCAGGAAATGTGAAGAAGTTATGCTTTTAAGTGCAGATGTGTACACTTGTCTTACCTCGAAAAATGGGATCATCAACGAGATCATCATAATCATTAAAATCAGCAAACAATGCTGTGAAAGAAAAAAGATAAAAAAATAAAAATGATAACATACAGTTGTTAATTTCTTTACCAGTTTACTTAATACTTCACTCATATTTTGTTCACTCGTACCTTCCAAAGTGTGTAGGAGGGACTTTCAGGTCACTCCTTGCTGATCCATAAAAGTTTTTGGTAAAACACATTATTGCCTTTGTGCATTTGGATATAAATTGATAAAACATTTTAGATATAAATGTTGTATCTGTGTGTGTATATTGTATAGCTGCCTCCCTCCCCTCTCTCTCCTTCCATCCCCCTCTTTTTCTCTCTGTTCCTCTCCTGCTCTCTCTCTCTCTGATCCTCTCTTGCCCTCTCTCTCTCTCTCTCTCTCTCTCTCTCCCCTTCACCCCCAGAGCCTGAGCCATGGTTCTGCTTAAAAGGAAGTTTTTCCTTGCCTCTGTCGCCTAGTGCTGTGAGATAACTGTTGTTGTGTTTTGGCGCTATATAAATAAAATTGAATTGAATATAAATTGATATTTTACACAATAGAATTTTGCAAAGATACAACATCTGTTTTCATGCAACTCTTTGGTTGAGATTCAAATGTTTCTGAAACATATTCCAAATTGTGCAAAATGCAAAAATGTACATGGGAAATAGTGCAAAGAGAAGTGCGTCTGAAACAGCTTGTATTATAAATAACACATTTTACTGCAAAGAATGAGAACATATACTCATCAGAGAGAAAGTATGCTATATGCCATTGGCTAAATATAAAATGTATTATTATTATTTAAAGTTGGGGTAATGATTCTAAGCCAATATACTTCTCAAAGTCAGTGAACATCTCTTCATGGTCTGCAAGCTGTCCCTTCTGTGTGTGCACTAAAAAAAATCTAGTGTTTGTACTTAGCCCTGGCTCTCTAAATGGGAAACAAAGTGAGCCACACAACACTATTCCAACCAATCAGCAATAGGTAACATTTGTGCTCATGCACAGGACAAGGGGCAGTGGGAGCATGAGGGTTGGAAAATCTGGCACATGCTAAAATGTAATTGCTTTGTCAAGAAGGAGAGATGGCAAAAAAACAGGCAAACAGGAGGTCAGAATAAAAAAAGAAGAAGTTTTATGAACTGGGGCCTGTACCACAAAGCAAGATCAACATACGATATCTTTTCATTGTCAGACTTCACTAACCCTAATAATTGCGTTCAGGCTAAGCAGTCACACAAAACTGGTTATCAACTTGATAAGTCAACCCAGGGTTTCCCAATCCAGCCATGAGCTCATTCACATAAAAAAGGTGGTGTTAGCAGCAGATGACCAAATGTAAACATGGACAAGTCTACTGGCAGCAGAGCATCATATATTACCAACGAAGAGCAAGCTGTTGTATTTAAAAAATTGCCAATGACATAGGAGCCTATAAGGAATGCAAAGTCCCTCACTCACCATTGCATTCTTAATGATCTGGTGGGTTGGACATCACTGACCAGCCGCAGGAAACAGCACTGGTATATTTTTATATATAAAGCTATGCTAGGTAAACTTCCAACTTACCTCTGTACCCTTCTCTGTCTCAATTCTGCTAGTTACCAGCTAAGCTCCTCCAAGTGGTTGCTTTTTAATGTACCCAGGGTTTTGACAGATCTGGTGAAAACTGCGTTTTCATACTATGCACCCTGGGCATGGAATAATTTGCAAAAAAAATCTTAAACTAGAAACACTGCTGTTCGAGTCCACACTAAGACCAAAAAAGTGGATCACATCACTCCAGTTCTGAGGTCTTTAAATTGGCTTCCTGTATGTCAAAGAATTGCTGCTGTTAGTTTATAAAGCACTAAATGGTTTAGGGCCAAAATACATTTCTGATCTTCTGCTTCGTTAGGAACCATCCAGACCTCTCAGGTCGTCTGGGGCAGGTCTGCTTTCTGTCCCCAGAGTCAAAACTAAACAAGAAGAAGCAGCGTTCAGTTATTATGCTACATATATCTGGAGCAAACTCCCAGATAACTGCAGGTCTGCTGAAACTGTCAGTTCTTTTAAATTAAGACTGAAAGACTAGGGTAGGGTTAGAGTCCCTAAGTAACTAAAGGGGAGGTAGAGTGGGAGATGGGGAATCAAGGAATAAAATAAGCAAAGGTGGGAGACCTGCCCGTTTTTATTTTCTATTTAACTGTTACACTTTTTCCCCCCTCTGTTGCTTTTATGTTTTATGGAAAGCCCTTTGAATTACCTTGTTGTTGAAATGTGCTATACAAATAAACTTGCCTTGCCTTACTGCACATTTCTGAGAAGAGCTGCGTGAATGGTGTGTGTGTGTGCTGATTGATTGGCGCCTGTGATGATCGAATGAGTGTGTTTGGGCCGACTGTGTGTGTGTGTGCATGCTGGGCCACGTGTATATATAATTAGATGTTAGATAAATGCATTTCAGGACATTTCTGAGAAGAGCTGAGTGAATGGCGTGTGTGTGTGTGCTGAACTGCAAGTGTATATAATTAGATGTTCCTAAATACATATTCTTTCAAGTGTATATGTGTTTCTTATATTTTTTATATATATACTTCTTGGGGAGGATTTTACCATAATAGTGTATGTGTCATATTATACCTGGAAAGGCACCTGCTGTAAAAAAAAATATGATGACAGTTATTTATTTACTTTAAAATTGATCTTTACAAATTGGCAAATTTGTGTGTCATACGTTTTCATATGCAGAACCATCACCAACTGTCTACTTTTGTTGCAGCATTGTAGTATTTGCAATTAATTGTTTACATTAATTGAATGTTAACTAATAATGTGTTAACTATATAATAGCATACAATTAAAGCAATTAGTCAATCAATAAGTTAATCAATTAATTACCTGTATTCTATGATACATATGTTCAGTTCCTCAGCCAGACTTTAGATTGTAGAAATTTGATTAATCAATATAAATGCCACCCACAAATTGGTCTAAATCTCTAGTTCTTATTAAATGTAATAATTGTATTTATACATTGTAATAACACCTGATACCAAATCATGCAGATGTGTCTTACCATAACCATGTAACTGCACTGATAAAAGAGAAATGTTGAAAAAAAAAATGTTGGACATTTTGCATTGTGTTTTCATTCAAATGTGTGTGGTTCACTAGTAGAAACTCTGTTGCCCATGGGGCCAGCGTTTGGCCTTAAGATCCACTGACCAGATCCTGCAGGAGGTTGCTGTGCCTGTGGTGTTGCACCTTCTTTGGGTTTATAGAGCACCTCCGTGTTCTCCCCCAGAGGCTTGGTAACCACCATGGATGTCAGTGGTGTCACAAAGCTGTACTTCAGCGACAGCTCCAAGGCCTCTTTCTTCACATTCTCCTTTTCAGGTCCAGAAAACTGCAGCCTGTGTCACAAGTGCGTACGAATGTTTTAAACATGACCAGTGCTTGAAGTGGAAAAAAAGAAACTATCCTCAACCTCAAGATGAAACTAGTAAATATTATAGTACGTAATGTTAATATATTTACAGGTCACACTTTATTTGGATAGTCTGCCTACCTGTCATTCATTAAATTATTGTGCAAGAAAAATGCTACATGGTAGTTGGTCTCTGATTTGTGTGGCTAATTAACAATATTAATGTAATAACTTAAACTTAACTAAAGAGGTGAAGACATAAGGGCTCAGATTAGGGGTGTGATGCTGAAATATTTCAGTGGTGGGGTCTGGGGGTCCTCTCTGAGAAGACTTTGAGCATTAAACACACAATGTCCTGCATTCTGGAGACATTTTCTGCACCAATTTATGGAGGAAATGTCTTTATTTATATGAAGGGGAAAAAATTAAGGTGGCAAATGACAATTCAAAATATAATGGAATATAATGCAGTAATCAGCAGCTTGTTGTTTTAGCTTAAGCTTTTTTGGACAATTCACATTTTTTTCTTCAATATTTCAACTGCTTTGCATCTTACTGTGCGTTGTTTCATTTGTTATTTAACCTTTCTAGTTGCAAGACGTTTTTCAGAACATTTTTAACAAAAGCTTTCAAAAAGGGATGGAGACATTCTGATTCTGACATGTCTCCAGCGTCCCCAGTATAAATAACACCTATCTGTCAAGGCTGTGATTGGTCCATAGGTGTCATTTACACTGGGGACGCTGGGGACATGTCCCCACCACTTTTTGAAATGGCTGATTTTGTCCCCATCACTTTTTGAAAGCATTTGCTAATTGTTTTCAGATAATTAGCTTGCAACAAGAAATGTTAAATATCAAATAAAAAATATATGAGAAAGGTTTGTAAATATGGAAGAAACAGATCTGCCTTGTCCATAAAAAGTAACTTACAGCCTATTTCATCAATGACTATTTTTTCAAAATTTCTTAATTGTCCCCACAACTTTCCAACACATGGATTGCTCGGTTCAGGAAAGAAAAATGACATTGACGAGCTACATTCAGCACACGGCTGCTTGAAAGGCTTCTCTTCTCCCTTGTCTCTCTCTGCCGACAGAAATTAGGGGGAATGGGAACATGTGAGCGTCACGTAGTGACCATAGAACCTGATATGGAGAGGGCAGAGGAGAGTACCAGCAGCTTCGTTCCGGCCCACTTCAAGAACTGAATACGCCAGTTGACATGACAGTATGATGTTATTTAATGGCTAACGATATCTTTTGATATTATTTTTGTTGAATCCTCAGTAGCTGTTTGGTTAGTTGATAAAAACCTTTGGCATTAACTTAAAAAGGGGGGTTTCACGTCATGATTGACAATTGAGTCAGCTAGGTATGTGGGGTCGAGACTTCGATACTGCGGCTCCAACCCCCACTACAGTACAGACTGGCTCCAAATTACACCACCAGGGCAAGATGGCAGCATCCGTATCTGGGATATTTGACGATATTTTTGAGTATAGTACAGTAGAAGGAAGTGGAGACATGTTCTTTTCTTAATGTCTGGCTGACTAATTACATTGACAATGAACATTACAAGTCTGCCTACATCTGTGTGAAAAGAAAAGACCCATTGTTTGAAAAATTACACTGCAAATATTGAGCAGGAAATCTGGCACTGTTATCAATGTAAACTGCGTATGTGCCCTGTGAAAACGTAAAGCTTGAAAAGGATAGCAACAGAAACTTTTCTGACAAGTGATAACATTTTTGGTAATTAAATTGTTTAAGTCAGGGAAATTGCTGAACATTCTCTGGTTCAAACTATTTAAATGTGAGTAGGCTTATTTGCTTTGTTTTACTTGGTTGTAAATAAAAAATTGGGGGGTTTTGGACTGTTTGTCACACAAAACAAGCAATTTGAATACATTCATCCTGGGCTCTGGGAAATTGTGAAAGGCCAGTATTTTAATATTACATTTTCTTTCAATTTTATAAACTCAACAATTCATGGATTAAATAGAAATATGAGGTTTGCAGCCCTTCAATAAGTATTTGATAACAAACAAGAACATCAAGAAAAAATGGTCAGCATCACACTCACTCTTTCTCTAGAAGCTGTTTGACTGTGAGGTAGGCCCAAACCCTCTGGATGTGGCTGTCAGAAACTGTTCCAGTTGACTCCCCAGTGTTTGTGTCAGAAAACACCATGCTTGTATTCCTCTGTTATAGTTAAATGAATTGTTATATGAGTGTGCAGAGGGACTTTCACAAACCTTTCAGAAGATAACAGCTAATGTGCAGTGTGGATGATCCTTACCGAAATGGCCACAACTTGTGGACTGAAAGTTTCGATGTCGTTGTCAGTGATCTGACCGGCCACCACAATCTCAGAGCCATTATAATACTGGCTGAAGTTAGTCTGGGTTAGATTGGTCGCACCAGCATAGATCATTGTCACATCTGTCAACAGAGGAGTGGCCACCTCTTCATAGAAACCCTGTTGACATACAGTATGGACACTGTATGAATGTTTAATGTCTCCACAGCCACCCATGATAATTGTATCTATGGAAATGTAGAAAATATATAATTTGTGGGAAGTGCAAGTGATTTAAAATACCTTCAACTGTAAATCAGCATCAGAGTCTTCATAAATCCGTCGGGCTGCACCATTGTTCTGCAGCGACATCTTCTCAAGGAACTCAAAATTGACGTCAAAACCAAAACCAAGACAGTAGAGTGGGAATTTGTCAGCAATAACCCCTCTTACATTTGACTGTATTGTTTCAAGATTTGTCACCCCTGCAAAGACACAAGACGGGTGTTTTAAAAAGGCAAGTTGAGCTAAAAAAAAAATGTAAATAATATTATTTTCATTTAAATGTCTATGATGTTTAAAGGTTCCATATTATACAAAATCCACTTTTTCATGTCTTTTCAACCTAAATATGTGTGTCTAAAGACTCTCTTTTTCTCCTAATCAGTCTTTAAGTTTATATGTATGGAGGACAGATTCTGACAAAGGGAAATAAATACAGAAATAAATAAATGCTCAATAAATAAATAAGGATCCGATTAAATCCACAAAAAATACAGTAAATAAATAAATGTATGCAGTAATTAAATTATACAATGAGACATTAATGTATATATCTCTTAATTAGCTTTGGTATTTATTCATCTTTGTAAAAATTACCTTATTTATTTATTGTCAGTTATAATCTTCAACTTTATTTATGAATTAAATAACACGGGGCAACTTTTTGAGCAATATTGCTGGGCAGTCTCGCTGGTGGCAAGTCCGACTATGTTTTGAACGGATAGCGGCGTGGTGGGCCGGGTGGCGGAGTGATGGGGGAAGGGCATTACGGTAGTAATCTTTACTCATTAATATTGACAGCAACATTGCCCAGCGCCATTGCTCTAAAAGTTGCTCTGTGTATCATCAGCTTTAGTGAACTGAAGTGATTAGCAACTCTGTCTGAGGACAACCAGCCATGTCTTCCTTCCTTTTCGTGTGGACGCTCTGACAGACAATGATTTCAGTTTGCGGCATGCATGGACACAGAACTGCGGTAAAGTTAGATGTTTGTGAGAAGAACATGGTCAGCTAGTAGGAGCTAAATCTGGAGTGCACACGTATTTGACTCTGTATGGTAAATTCAGTTTTAACGAGCAGAGCCAGCTGACAGGCAGAGTTAGACTGTGTTCCGTCAGTTTCTCTCTTTACAAAGACAAGTGTTGCAGTCTGACAGTCTTATCTGAAGAGAAGCTATCAAACTTCAATACTACACGATGCAAGCGTCACATAGGCTACAACATAATTTATCAAATTACGTCGGACTTTGTAAAATTAGCACAAAGACACACATGTCACAACATCCGGTTTTCAAAATAAGGTGTTAACACAACATAAGGTATGAAAATAATATTAATTGTATTATATTCACAGAAAGAATAAAACATGTTACATGTGTCTATTAGGAGCTATAAAACACATTTCCACTTAAATTCTGATTTGAGTTGTGGACAACTAGAACCACATGAATTTAAAAAAATTAAACATTTCACTGCCCAAGTCAGCTATAATACAATGACTATTCATTAGGCTACATCAGTGTTTCCCAACCCTCTCCTGGAGGCACACTAGTCCTGCATGTTTTAGAGCTCTCCCTGCTCCCACACAGCTGATTCAAATGATCATCTCGTTATGAACTGCTAAAGCTGTTAAATCAGTTGGGAAACACTGGGCTACATACTGTACAGTATTTGTGGACAGCTAGATCCTGGAGTTCAAGTTTAGTTCAGTCTAAAATGAATGAATATTGGATAGCGATCATCAATAAATGGGTTGCCAATCATCAGTTCTCCCACAAAGACACCTTTAACTACTTTACCATTAATGAAAACTAAACTGACTCTCACAATCATCTGATTCAGCTGTCACATTTTTTAGATACAGCTAATCCAGAATAAAGAGCAATGGCACTGGGGCTGAAAATGTGCAATACAACAATTTAACAAATACAACTGTTTAATTATGTTCTCTTCTTTTGGTTTGCAATATGCAAGTATCTCAAAGTAATCTTAAAATTCTGTGTACCTACAGGTTACAGTGCTGGTAAACAGAGCCTCGTTTCAGAAAGCAGGCTTGTTGTGGTGGCAGCCCGGCTGATGGTGAGTGTCCTGTCTATTCCTCCTTTTTGCTTGTGATTCTGTTTTCCCCTGGTGTTGTGTTTTCCTGTACTCTGCCTGCTTCCCTGTGTCTCCTCCCCTGCGTGTGCTCTCTCTCCCTCTGCTCCTGAGCCCAGCCAACAACCCGCACCTGCACCTCGTCAGCCACCTCCTCTGCCTGCCACACCTGCCAGCAATCAGCCTCATCTCTATATACTACTTTTACCCCGGTTCTCCAGTCAAACCCTGCTTGATCGTCGTTGCTCCTTACCCGGTGCCACTTCACCACTCAAGCTCTCTCGTATTCTCCATCATTTCTGTTTCCCTGTGCTTGTCTCTGTTGTGTCTAACCCTGTCTGTCTCCCCTCCAGGTCCACTCACCTCCGTCCTCCGCTCCGTCAGCTGGGCTCGCCACCCTGCCCTCTCCCCTCTGACCTCTTCCACGGCGTCCTCCCGGCTCCTGAGACCCCTGCAGTGGTGGCTAAGGACCAAGGGTTTTTCCCCGAGGGGAAATCCTCTCCGTCTGATTTGGGTTACGCGCTAGTGTCTTTGTTCCCTATCAGTTTGGAGGGAAACTTGGTTCCTGTCCCAGGGGCCCGTTCTGGGAGGGTCGTCGCCGGCTGGTCATTTCGACAGACGCCTCCCTCACGGGCTGGGGCCCGGTCATGGACGGCCGCTTTGCAAGGGGATCCTTGCAGGTGCATCAATCCGAGTGGCATATCAACTGTCTTGAGATGTTGGCGGTGTTCCAGGCTCTAAGGAGTTTCCTGCCCGATCTCCAAGGCCACCACGTCCTGGTTCGTTCCGACAACACAGCGGTGGTGGCCTATCTGAATCACCAGGGCGGTCTACGCTCGCGCCCTCTGTACAGACTGGCGCGTCAGATCCTCCTGTGGTCCCAGCAGAGGTTACTATCGCTCAGGGCGATGTATCTCCCGGGGACGCAGAATCAGGGAGCAGACCTGCTGTCAAGGCAGGGGCTGAGGCCCGGGGAATGGAGACTTCACCCCGAAGTGGTGGAGCTCTTGTGCGAAGAGTTCGGCCCCATAGACGTGGTTCTGTTTGCGTCTCAAGAGACTACGCACTGCCTGCTATGGTTTTCTCTCGTTCCTCCAGCCCCGTTGGGTCTGGACACCACGGTACATTCTTGGCCGAGGCTATGTCTGTACGCTTTCCCCCCAGTCGCTCTGCTCCCGTGGGTTCTGGAGCGGGTCCGCCAGGACAATGTCGGCCTACTGCTTGTAGCCCCGTTCTGGCCAACCCGGGTGTGGTCCTCGGACATCATGTCGCTCCTGGACGGCCCGCCGTGGCGGGTCCCTCTGAGGAGAGACCTGCTGTCCCAGGCGCAGGGCCAGGTTCTTCACCCTTGCCCCGCCATATGGCGACTGTGGGTCTGGCCCCTGAGGGGGAACAGTACCTAGAGGCGGGTCTAACAGCCGGAGCAGTCGAGACCCTCCTGAGCTCCAGGGCCCCATCCACACGGAGGATGTACGGCCTGAAGTGGAGTGTTTTCTCCACTTGGTGTAGGGAGCGGTCGGTGGACCCTGTTACCTGCCCGGTGGTTCAGGTACTGGAGTTCCTCCAGGACCGGTTCTCTGCTGGTCTTTCCCCTTCCACCCTCAAGGTGTACGTGGCAGCTATTTCGTCTTTCCACACCCCTCTGAGGGAGGGGTCTTTGGGGAAACTTCCCTTGGTTGTACGTTTCCTCCGTGGTGCCCGGAGGATGAGACCTGCGACTTGGTCCAAGGTTCCCACTTGGGATCTGGCGGTGGTTCTTGGGGCGTTGGCTGAGGCCCCCTTCGAACCCCTGGAGTCAGCTGATGCTAAACACTTGACCCTCAAGATGGCCTTTCTCCTTGCTATCACCTCTCTGAGGAGGGTGGGGGATCTCCAAGCGCTTTCGGTTTCCCCGCAAAGCCTGGAGTTTGCCCCGGGGAATATTAGGGCTATCCTGCACCCTCATCCAGTATACATCCCTAAAGTGCCTTCTTGTGCGGCAGGGTCCACAGTGCTGCAGGCATTTCATCCTCCACCTCATGTGACAGCGGAGGAGGGGAGACTTCATCTGCTCTGCCCTGTCAGAGTATTTACACTCTGAGGTCCTCCCTTTGGAGGAAGGCTGACCAGCTGCTAATGTGCTTTGGGTCCCCCAGGGCTGGGCTCCCTGCATTCAAACATACTATTAGCAACTGGATTGTTCAGACTATTTCCCTGGCCTATCAGGTGCGCAGTTTGCCTTGTGAGGGTTCATTCTATCAGAGGCATGGCGGCCTCTCAAGCCCTCCTTTCCGGGGCACACATTCATTCGGTTTTACAGTCTTGACCTTCCTTCGGCACCTGGCACTCATGCGCTCTCCTCTTAGTTGTGCCACTTTATTGCACACTGGGGCAGGCGGGGTTTTCGGCACGGTTTAGTGGGTATCTCGTTCCCATAGTGTCGTAACCGACGCAGTTCGAGTTCCCTCGAAGGGGAACGTCTTGGGTTACGTATGTAACCCTAGTTCCCCGAGAAGGGGAACGAGACACTGCGTCGGCCCGCCGCACCTCTCTCCCCGCCTGAAGCGCCTGCTTCATAGTTTAAGCTAATGATGAGTGTGTACAGGTGTGCTTTATACTCCTCCGGTTATTCCGTCACACCTTACCGTTCTAGCAACAAGCCAATAGGATTGGAGTGATTTCATTCACGTTCAGACCTGCTACGCCTAGAGGCATTCCCATAGTGTCGTAACCGACACAGTGTCTCGTTCCCCTTCTCGGGGAACCAGGGTTACATACGTAACCTGAGACGTTTTCCAACTTGCACAGCGTCAGTAGCCGGTGTTACTGATCTAGGGTTTACCTAATCTCACTCTCTGAAAAAGAAAACCCAGTGTTTCCCTCATCTCAGGTTTAACATACTCAGAATTTTCACTAATCCTGCTTTCTGAAACAGGGCCCAGAAGTAGGTTTAACCAGTTGACAATAAACAATGACATCCTCTGGCAGCTATTAATACATTATAGAGTTTTCTCAGTTGTGACGTGCTTCCAAAATAACATACTAATTTCAATAAATACAAATGATTTTGTCTCAGGATTTTTTTTTATGCATTTCTTCTACTTCATTGCATGATTTAGAATGATGAGTTGATAAAGGGTCTATCTTCGTTCATCCTGCACTGCAGAAGCAAATAAAACACATTTAATCCCAAAAATGTTTTTCATTTAGGCAGACTGGAGCAGAAAACAACTTACCTTTCTCAAGTTATAGCCTAAAGTATACAGTACAATGTATTAATATAACATATGTATGAGGTGGATCAAACACAGCTAATCTTAAATGTCAAAGTAGAGAGGAGCCTAGCAGGCCTATTCATTTTCATTCTTTACACATTACACAAGATGAATAAACCATGCCCACAGTTAAAAAAAGTCTTCTCCATGTTCTCCACCTGTTATCCTGTAGTTACACAGTAATATTAAGGGTGTGGCTGTATTAAAAGTACCCACTGTTCTCCCATGCTCTATAATTGCACAGTAACGATGGGATATGTGCTGTTCTCCCATTCTTCCTCTGTATCTACACATAAACAACAAGGCATGTAAGGGGGAATATAAAAGGAATTTATCAGGCCCGTAAAACTAGGGCAGTGATATACAGTACCTAACACTAGAGGAGACAGCTGATCTGCATACTGTCAGGCGGAGTGAGCATGGTGGGACTGGAACATTATAAAGTGCATAGTACAACCACTTATATGTATATCCTATCTCTATTTAAAAGGCAGAAGTACTTAACAGTAGCTGTAGTAGGCCGAATAATAAAATAATGGCAGCATCAAGAAATAGGGCAGTACCAGGAGCAGCCTAAAGACAGTAGGCTATAAACAGTGTCATCTGTGTGTAGCAGCATGATCTTCTATATTGAGTGGACAGTATTGCGTAATGTGAGATATGCAGGCTACATATAAAGTCTAACATTTCGCAAACAGTGTTGACCATCATGATAGCAGCCAAGCAGACACACTGATGGCTCAGAAGGAAAGGAAGGAAAAAAAGTATTGCGTGGGAACGCAAAAGTATAGGGAGGAATTCAAATGTATTGCAAGAAAACATAAAACATATTGCTAGCGAACGCAAATGTATTGTGAGGGAACACAAAATCATTGAGAGGTAACACAAAACATATTGTGAGGGGACGCAATGTATGGTATAAATATTTGTGCACATGATTATGTGCTGTGCATGTGTGTTTTATTGTAACCTGTGGTTGGGTCTCCGTCGGTGAGTAGTATAAGGATAGATGCTGAACCTTCTCTGGGATGTGCATTCAGCATACGTGCTCCTTCCAACACTGCTCTGTTAATGTCGGTGGCTGAAATAAATGAAAAAATGTTTCCTCACCGCCGTTGCTGTCAAATGTTCACATCCCTTTAATAAAATATTAAGTAAAAACCTCACCTCCTCTAGTTTCAATATCCTGTGCAAATTTCTTAGCACTGTCCAGGTTTTCTTTGTTGGCCTGAACAAGTTCTCGTTTCCAGTGAAAAATGCTGCTATCAAAAGTGAAGAGACCGAAGAAGTCATCTTCTGCAAGGTCATTCAAGATATGGATTAAAGCTATTCGGGTCTGGGATAAAAACATCATTCACACATTAGAACTTTTATTCAAGTAAGAGACCATGTAATAATGTGTTTCTTAAATTTTTTACTTGATAAAGTTGTCTGTAAAGTAAATCATTAAATGACACAAAAAAACCACTCTTCAAATACTGTACCTGTTGTATTTTTCTGCCGTACATGGAGCCACTTTGATCAATAACAAAAACAACATTTTTTGGTATGCGGGGAAGACTAGATGGAGCAAAGTGATGCACAAAGTACCCAGCTGATCTCTAAGAAGAAAGTTTGATTGGTTAGAAAAGATTGTAAAAAAGACAGGGAAAGAAAAAAGATCCATTTAGCTCTTGCTGATTATGTATGTGCAATGCTAATAAACCACTGAAAGACAACAGTTAATGAACTCTTACTGTACCTTAATGTCTCCAAGTGAGGTGTCCCTGTTGACATCATAAACAATAACCAGATCTCCATTCATACCCTGATCTCCACAGCTGTCACATGTTTTCTGTTGGTCCTCTGTCGGATAGAAATGCACCCATGCCTGGAAACAGGATTAACCAGGTTTAACGTCTGCGTTAAACTTGGTCAATCCTTAATTAGTCCTCTACCGTTTATTAAATTTCATTAGATTCAACTTGATTGTCACTGCACAGCGATTGGCACTACTGATCCAACAACAAATTGTAGTTTGACATCCAAACTGTTTAAAAAAGTGCATATAGATATACAGTTGATAAAAATAAATGGTACTAAAATATGTGCACGAGGATGAGCAATAATTCAAAATATAACTTTGATATGTCCATGCAGTACCTGTTTGTCTGCATGTGTTTTGGTGATGGCATTAGCGAGGGCTTTGGTGCTTAGTCCTCCTTTAACCTTGATGAAATCGATGCTGGCTTTCTCATGAATGTACACATCAACCTGGCATTGAGAATAAAATAAAATTGCCTCAACATTTTTTTCCTGGATGAGGATATAATTAGATACCAAAAGGAAAGGGTTACACACACACACACCTTGAAGTCTTTGACAGGCTGCATGGGTCGAGCGTGGATTTGTAGTTCGTACTTGCCGAGCTTGCGTTTCAGCAGTTCCTCATATGTGAGTTCAAAGGTGACCTTTTTGTGAGCAGCCACAGTCACGGAGGTCTTAAATTCCTCGAGAGTCCTTCCTACAGAACTACAGCAGAGACAATAATCATGGTATTACAACAGAGGTTCCCACCTTTCTGGCATGTAACTCCTAAAATCAAACAATGCCTACTTATAACCCCCCATCACAGATCATGGCCTAAGTGTGGCTATGAGTTGTGAGTAGTTCCACTAAAGAGTGAAGATTTTTGTTAAAAGGATATTAGAGACCAGAATATGTGAAAGTAGCCAGAATTTTGCAAGAAGGTAAACCAAAGGACACACAAGATTCTTCTACAAATAAAACTTATGAACTCATCTGTATAAAACCTGGTAATAAACTGATCCATGTACCTGACAATCCCAGCGCTTTGGCCGCGGGACACAGCCTCAGTGTACTGCTGCTGAGCTTGCTCCTTAGCTTTCACAACCCCGTCGTACTCCTGGCCATCTATAAGCCTGAAAAAGACCAAAGACAAGTCTTTGTTTACAGACATACTCCTGAGTGACACATGATTTATTTTTGTGATTCTTTAATGTGTAATTCTTTATGTACAAATTCCTGTAAATATTAACAGATAATTTTTGCTTCACACACATTTTGAATTTACTGATGAAGGCGTTCTTGGGAATCCGGACGTGGAATTCTATTTCCTTTGACTCGTCCATACGATTGGCCACACGGCTTGTGATGACAGTGGTGGCATAACGACTGGTCACTGTGGAGTTGATGTGAAAGCTGTAGATGTCCCAGTCGTCCTGAGCAAATAGAGGAGGCACATTGCACAATAGAAAATGGCTTAGTTGATCCCACTGGCTGATGACGGGCTGACTAAAGATCAGATAATGGTGAAAAACAAAGTATTTATGGGTGGCATCAGTGAAATCTCATTGGTAGAAACTGAGAAACCACCCAGTTCTTATTATTTTTCATCCAGTGATTTCAAATGGCAATGACTTGTTCACTCCCACTAATCCTTAACCCTAAATATTCACCAAGTCTTAACTCGTTAATTTAATGATTGACATCACAGAGACCAGCTTTTTGTCCCCAAAAGGCAGTTGAGTCCCCCTGATGCAACTGTGTAAACAGATTATGGCCCCACAACATGAGTATTACACATTCACACACATAACAATGACATGATTTTGTCATTTAAGAGGACATTGCATTGCTGACTTAAAATAAATCCCTGGAGTTTTACTGCAACCTAACCTAACAAACCTTTGCTAAATACCAAGTCTTAACCCTTAAAGTAAATGGATCATCTCAATGTGACTTTGTTCCCAAACAAGAATATTCTGAGTGCACACACACTGTGCATTCATATGAAGAATATGAAGGAACACTGAAGGTAAAGTCCCATCAGATTGTTCAACCTGCTCATTTTTAATCATACGCAGAGAAACAAAATCATGCACAAGCCTCAAATATCTGTTAATAATCAGTGCTAAGACATCAATATATTAAACTGATTGAGTGTTCTCACAGTGTGGTGCTCTATTCCTAAGGTTTTGTGACCTTACCTTATTTGGTAGTGTGGTAACCAAAGCCAGCAGCAGCCCAAAGAGGGCGATTTGCACCAAAGTCCTCTCCATGATTTCTCTCACCAGACTGCAACCCAGGCAGCTGAAACTGTCTTTTATACTCAATCCGACAAGGAAAGTATTGGCAAACTCTTCTTTTTCTCTCTCCTCTTTAAACTCTCACTTGCACACATGACAAAAACCCACCCACACACAAAAACACACCTCTTTTACCCCTCCACATACTTCCAGGAATCACACGCATAGCTAACAAAACGTCGTCATGACAGGTTCGGAAAGCAGAAATTTATCAGAAATTCATCTGCTTCTGTGAGCTTTATTATTGACATAGGGGCCCTCCCATTTTGCAAGGTCTGATGTTATTATGCAAACACAATAGACATTGGTTTGAAAACTTAAAGTGACAGAGGTACACAGAGAAAATGTGGCTTCATATTGACAAAAGTAAATGACTAATATGATATGGTGTCAAGCAAAAATGTATTTATTATTTCTGTTTCAAGTATGTACAGCCTTTGTGAAAAAGTACCAGTCTGACGAGTCCAGGAAATGGTGGGGAAAACAGGTGATACAACACGCAAACGTAATCGCATACCAAACTTTCATTGCAAGCATTAAAGCGATCAAAGAATATTATTTGCAATTGATTCAACATGTTTTCCAGTTAAAGTTGTGTAACAATGAAATCATCCAGGCGTCTCTGCAGGGCAGATTCAGCAGACATGAGCCAGCAGTCCAGTGTCAGGGCAGAGACAATACTGTAGTCAACAGCAATGGATCTACAAAAGATATAAATGTTCATATAAAAAAATTATAGTACTCCCAAACAGCGCTCTTTTTATACCAACTAATAATACAGAAGAAAATGTACCTGGTAGCATCAATCTCCTGGTCTTTGATCTTGAGTTTTGTTGAAGGAGTTTGCTGCATCTCCTCATAAACTGCTGTCTTTAAAGCTGGACACACAGAGAATAAACAATAAAGCAATGGCACTGAAAAGCTGGCAGTCCATGAGACACAGCACAACATATTTGTGTCTTTTAATGATTTACCTCCACTTTTGGATGCAAACACTTATTCAATATATTGTTGACCTGATATTAAACCACACAAGCAAATCCAGCCTTTTTACCCACCTAAAATTCCTGAAACGTTGTTGTCCGATGGCTGCTGTCTTAAAACAGGCCAGATGAATTCTTTGTCACCTCGCTTATGAATTAAGATGACCATGTGTGTGTCTCCAGCTGCAACATCTATTTCCTTGTCCCGCATAATCACTGTCAAACTAGGAATAAAAGCACCTTGTATTAGCTTTCTTTTGGACTCTTTTTAAAAGCCCTGCACACCCGCACAGGTCATTTCACTTATCTTAGTTGATTACACAAAGAAGCTATACTAGGGTCACCAGAGTCAATGCACCAATGAGAAGGATGAAGGTGTAATTTGTCCCAGGTAGGTGCAACAAAACTAACAGAAGAGTTAGGAAGATGTCAATCAAACATCATCTGCACACTCCTGAGAAGAGCTCTTATCATCCAAAAATAATTAAAATCACCTGTGTGGATGGACCATAGGTGTGCAGAGCTAATGTAAGCATCAGTTGTAAATAGCGATTTATATTATAATAGTGAATTAATGACAAATTCAACATCACAAAAATACGTGACGTGGGGTGTTTGAAGCTGCCCCTCCCCTTTTTCTTCTCAGCGCTGAACAGCTCTTATTGTTCAGACATGAGAATACAGGCTCCCCAAAGAATCGCCACATGAACGGGGATCGGTTTGTGTGTCCCTGTGATACTGGGAACTGTGTTGTTGGGGTCTCCTTAGACAAACTGGTCGCAGGGAGGAGCAAGATTCTCACAAGTTCCCAGCTATACGCTGCTGTGTTGGAGTTCTCCCCGCCTCTATGCGAGTCACATTCCCCCCCAAAAGTATTCCTTAAAGGTCTGATGTGACCTTAGGCCACACATGAAAACTTAACTCTGCACGCAGAAACAGTGACCATGTGCATTTATCAGAGAGTCTGTACACCACTTAGTGTCATCATAGCATAATTCCTGCCATTTCAATGCAAAGTCACCTTCCAACTGTGATGAGATCCTGTCCCGTGTGCTGTGTCACTGCTTGTCCCTCTCGTACAGTGATTCTCTGGGTGTCAACCTCAACATGCAGGTCAGTTTTGAAGTGGATGACAATCCTTTTGAAGCCTCCATGTACTACTGAATCAAGCTCACCATTCACAGACAGCTCTGTGTAAAGGGGAACAAACACAACTGAACTCCACACTTCCGTCCTCCATCACTCAACAAATATCAAGTAAATGTACAAGTACTTAATGTACAAAAGTTATTTCCCACCAGTTACACTAGGAGATAATTATGGGTTATTACACAGTATATAACTGACACAAAGATCCTGAGGAGAATAGAAGAAGAGTGTTACACATAAAGCAACAGGCAAAATAAAAGGTGTTAATTGATTAGGTTGTAAATAATGGAGGGAAAATAGTGATGGCACAAAGAGGAACATTACTGACCCCTGTTGGGATGGTGGAGAAGTTTAAGGCGGACATCTCCAGTGACATCAAAGCATAATGGAAGAGACTGAGTCTCAGTTTTTAGCAAAAACCTGTGGATAAGAGGAACTACAGAGGAACACAGAGATAGAGGACACAACGTCACACAGGAGAAGGGATGGTCTATAATAAACAGTTCTTCATGTACATGGAATATTGTTTGGACCTGATTTGCTTTATCTGTTTTGTATTGTGTTTAAACTAATGCTGCATTCCAGGCAACTCGGTAATTACCAACTAGAAAAAGTACCATGAACGCCACTTGAAGTCCGAGTTCCTAACATTACGGCGGATGTCTGCAAACAATCAGAGACGACGTTAGTCGGACTCTATACACCTGTTGTTATGGCGGATTAACCTCATCTTAAGTCGATTGTAGCTGGTATGTGTGCTCAACGTCCAGTGTGAACTGGCCATGCATGTGCATGTGGTGTCCGAACAATAATGCTGCGATGATGTGTTGAGAAGAAATCCGCTTGACACTGTTCTTGATCATAAAAGTTTATTACATCAAGGAGTTCAGCATCAATTACAAGCTCTGCAGCAGCTTGGAGAGTGACCCAGCCCGATGACCACTCTGTCTTTCTGTACATCAAACATAGCTTATATAGGATATGTTTAGGTATCTGTTAGGTACCATAGAAGGGTTTGAGTCTGCAAAATAAAGCTCCAACCCATAGAAGGGTACAGTACTATTCTGAGGTAACAAATGAGGTAACATTGCGGTAATATTACTTATAATATATATTACTTTCCACAGTAAATAGAGTAAGGGATTACTATTTCTAAAACTGTTATGATATGACAGTTATTAATCCAAGATCTGTTTTGATATCCTTGACTTGAATACAAGGTGGCAGGTCAGGGGCAGTTCAAGCCAAGAAGCCAGACTTTATGTTGTTAAAGTTGGCTGCTAGCCAAAAAGTAAAAGGAAGAATAGGGAACGAGGTAGGTAGGCAGCTGTAAGTATTGCCATTATTTTGAGTTTGTCAAAGTCTAAGCTAAGATGCAAAGAACATTGTTGTTCGTTATAAACCTTGTGCGACCAGCAAAAGGCTTTCAACTGCAAAAAATTCTCAATCTTAATTTATTGATGCATCTGCTAAACAGCACAGAAATGTGAAACTTAGATGATGCATGCACTCCTCGGGTGAGAGTGGCGTTAAGCAATGTTTTATGTTTTGTAAAGACAGTGAATACTGCTTTTTAAATGCATGTGCAGAAAAACATTAGTTAAAAAGTCGGGAGTGACTTCCTTTTAAAAATATATTTTTATTATTTTTAAATGTTTACATAGCCTATACTGTATCATCTGGTTTGAGAGGCTATGATGTTGTCAGTTTGGCTAATTGTTGATTATTGTTCTGGTAAAGTGTATTCAATTCTGAAATGAGCTGGCTAAAAAGGTAGTCCTTAGTAAGGGTCAAGGGGTGGTGAAAGTTATATAGTAACATAACAAGTAATAATTACTTTTAATACCAGATTTTTTAATGACAATCTGAGAAGTGCACCCTTTTTCACACCACAACAAAATACTTCAGATGTTTTGGCTTTTAGATTGCATACACATACAGTATGTGTGTTGAACTTGTTTATGATGCTTTATCTAATCAGATAAGTCAATTGAGAACCACTTCTCTGTTATAATGTCGACCTGGCCAAGAGGTAGCGTCGATACAAGACATTAAAACATAGATACAGCTAGTGCAAGAAAACAATATTAGACAAAATTGAAACATCCCAATATTTACAGTATATACATCAACAGAGATCTATGTACTCTGTTCAAGTGTTCAAATTCTATCACTTGTAATGAGTTATTAAATGAGGGTAATGGAATGATGGTGTGCCGGTGGATTACATTTATGTTGAACTTGCCAATGATTATTTTGCCACGCATTACTCCAGCTAACATCAACAGAAAAATAAGAAATTGCTCCATGATCCTCTGTCATACAGAATAACATATCTTTAAAAACTGAACTCCAAAAAGGTGATGAACTAAACACTGTGAATGATACTATGAATAACATGTGATACTCTACCATTAGTTGCTCTTTCTGGCACAATGGTTGGAGCCACAGCAATCTCTTCAGGAACACTATATATATTGATGTCTGGAAGAGCAGCTGTAAATACATTTACACAAAGCCAGTTATATACATTTATATTATAGTTTCAGAGGATATTGTATTAATTAAAGAGGGTATTGCATTAATTGATATCCTCATTCTGACACCTCAGCTATAAAACAAACCACTAAATACACACACAGGCTTTTCTAACATTGATTTAAATTCTCACAAAAAAACAACTGTAAATCAAAATGAAACATGTCACAATGTGTTCTTGTAATATAGATTTCACCTACAAACCCTAACCTACACTGACAGTTTGAAAATTTGTGTATACATGTCAATGCTTTTTTGGTACCTGTATTAGAAAATCTACTTTTTTATATCAAATCATGTGATTGGCATTGTTAATTGTAGGCCAAACAAAATTATACAAATTCTTTAATGCAAGTTTGCAGTATTAAAATGTAATAAGTTAAGGTAAAAACAAATAATGTGTTTATATATATATATATATATATATGTATATATATATGTAAATATTTCATGCCTACATTTTGTAGAACTGACCCATTTGGCATTTTTGCACCTACAACTTATTGTCTTTCAGTGTATGTGTTATGATGTAGATGCAGAACATTTGTATTAATTTTCTATCATTAGAAGAAAAGATATAAAGGACTGTCCAGCCATATTGGGGGTATATGCTGCCTGACTGCTCAAAATGAGTGGTTGGTACCATATTAACAAAATTAGAAGAATGGCTCAAAACTAGTACAGAAAAAGAATTTTACCTGCAGGATACATTTGCGATACATCTAACGCTGGAGGAACGAGATAAGCCTTTCCCGCTGATATTTTAAGGAAAACGAACAGTCAAATAACAAAACCATAAATACCATATTTACAAAATTAGAAAAATAGATCAAAACTAGTACAGAAAAAGAATTTTACCTGCAGGATACATTCGCGATACATCTAACATTGGAGGAACGAGATAAGCCTTTCCCGCTGATATTTTAAGGAAAACGAACAGTCAAATAATAAAATAAGCATCTGTTACTATCTTGCAAGTACATTTTCTACAAAAATATATTTTACAACATACTAATTGTTATAAATGTAGCTAGTAATATTCAGAAAAATTTGTCCTGAATAAACATTTCAATACATTTGAATTTAGCGCTTTGCATTCATCAAAGAAAACATTTCTGAGATAACTTTACAATTTATGATAATGAGAAAACTATTTCAAAATGAAAAATAACAAACATTTAAGACATTTAATTTTAATTATGGAAAGAATTTACAACTCTGGTGTGAACAAGTAATAGTAAGTAAGGTGTAAAAGCAGTCATATCAGAACAGTGCAGATGTGTACCCATGTCCTACCTCCAGTGATTCCACTTCTGCCTGTTTTGAAAGAAAAACATGATAACATGAAATTAGGATGCAGTAAGGCAAGGCAAGTTTATTTGTATAGCACATTTCAACAACAAGGTAATTCAAAGTCCTTTACATAAAACATAAAAGCAACAGGGAAATATAAAAAAGTTTAAAAGCAACATAAAATATAATAAAAGTTACAGTGTTACAATCAGGGTTAAAAGAGTTAAATGGAAATATTTAATTGAAAGCAATGATAAAAAGCTAAAAACAAAGAAAAAGAAAACAGCACAGTAAAAGTTACAGTGCAGTGTAAGTTATCAATAAAAATAAAAATCTTAAATATTTAATTAAAAGCAATGGTAAAAAGAAAAGTCTTCAGTCTTAATTTAAAAGAAGACTGTTTCAGCAGACCTGCAGTTATCTGGGAGTTTGTTCCAAATATACGGAGCATAATAACTGAACGCTGCTTCTCCTTGTTTAGTTTTGACTCTGGGGACAGAAAGCAGACCTGCCCCAAACGACCTGAGAGGTCTGGATGGTTCCTAACGAAGCAGAAGATCGGAAATGTATTTTGGCCCTAAACCATTTAGTGCTTTATAAACTAACAGCAGGATTTTGAAATCAATTCTTTGACATACAGGAAGCCAATTTAAAGACCTCAGAACTGGAGTGATGTGATCCACTTTTTTGGTCTTAGTGAGGACTCGAGCAGCAGTGTTCTGAATCAGCTGCAGCTGTCTGATCGATTTCTTAGGGAGCCCTGTAAGGACACTGTTACAGTAGTCGAGTTAACTGAAGATAAATGCATGGATAAGCTTTTCCAGGTCCTGCTGAGACATAAGTCCTTTAATCCTTGATATATTCTTCAGGTGATAGTAGGCTGACTTTGTAATTGTCTTAATGTGGCTCCTCAAATTCAGGTCTGAGTCCATGACAACCCCAAGATTTCTGGCTTGATTTGTGGTTCCTAACATTACAGATTGAAGTCGAGCACTGACTTTCAATCGTTCCTCACTGGCTCCAAAAACAATAACTTCAGTTTTATCCTTGTTTAATTGGAGAAAATTCTGGCACATCCAATCGTTGATCTGCTCAATACAGTTACTCAGCACCCGTATGGGATCATAGTCCCCTGGTGAAATGGTTATGTAAATCTGTGTGTCATCTGCATAATTATGGTAACATATTTTGCTGTTTTTCAGAATCTGAGCCAGTGGAAGCATGTAAATGTTAAACAAAAGAGGTCCCAGAATGGAGCCTTGGGGAACTCCACATGTCATTTTTGTCAGCTCAGATGTGTAATTACCTATAGACACAAAGTAGTCCATGTCCTTTAAGTAGGATTCAAACCATTTTAGTACTGTGCCAGAAAGTCCAACCCAGTTTTCAAGTCTGTCTAGTAATATGTTGTGGTCGACCGTGTCGAATGCAGCATTGAGATCCAATAATACTAACACTGAAATTCTGCCACTGTCAGTGTTTAAATGGATGTCATTGAAGACCTTAACAAGAGCCGTATCAGTGCTGTGGTGTGGTCGAAAACCTGACTAGAAGACATCAAAACAGTTATTTAGTGCCAAGAAAGCACTAAGCTGTTGAAAAACAGCCTTTTCAATGATTTTACTTAAAAATGGGAGATTTGATATGGGCCTATAATTGCTCATTAGTGAACTGTCTAGATTGCTCTTTTTTAAGAGTGGCTTAATGACTGCAGTTTTCAGGGCCTGTGGGAAAAAACCTGAGATGAGAGACATGTTGAAAATTTGTAGTAAATCTGAGGCCATGCATTTAGACACATTTTTGAAAAAACCTACTGGCAGAATATCAAGGCAGCATGAGGAGGATTTCAGATGTTTTTATGGTTAATAGAATCAAATTGTCTCATGCTATATGAATTGTTTTTAAGTGGACACAGGGACAAGACATATCCTGTTACTGTCATGGAGGCACTGATTGCTTGTCTAATTGTTTGTCATAAATGTTTTTGGAAAAACATTAAAATGTGAATTACCTTTGTTCATTTAAACATAAACTGAAAAAAAACTTTTAGATATAAATTGATATTTTATATCAATCAAATTTTTTTTTCATGTCACTTTTTGGTTGAGTTTCATATGTTCCTGAAACATATTCAGGGTTATGCAAAGTGCAACCAATCGGCAACAATCGGCAACGGTAATATTGGTGTACGTGTACTGGACAAAGGGCAGTGGAAGCATGAGGGATGGTAAGTCTGGCACGTGCTAATCGCTTTGTAAAGAAGAGAAAAAGAAGAGATGGCAAAAAGACAGACAAACAGGAAAAGGTCAGAATAAGCCATGTTAACAGGAGGCTTTCCAATGGTGGGACTTTTCGAGAGTTGAAAGTCATGAAGACAGATACAGATGTTTCTCTATTCCTGCTCGACCTGTTAATAACAGCAGCTAAGTTAGTTAGCTGTTGACAAACTCCAGCAACAAGTAAAGCTATCAGGAAACTCTGTGATACTAATTTCTCCATATTTCCAAAAGTTCTGTCAGTGGGGCCCAGTCCCAGAAACACTATGCTTCAGCAGCATTATATTGAGAATTTTTTTCATTGGATGCTAAATTAATACACGTGCAGAATGAGTCATTAACATTTTAAAATGCTTTTCCGAATTCAAATTTTCAAACTCTTAAATATCCTCAAAAATACCCAGAAAACAAAGTTTTTTGTCATTGATGGGCCAGATACTGCCACAGTGGTGATATGGTGCAAAGCATATAATATATACCATTTAAACATGGATTTTGGGAATAGGAGATTTTGTTATTGCATGTTTCTCTTAAAATACACTGAGCAGACAATGAATCATAGATACTTATCTTGTCTTCATTTGCCTATTCGGCAGTGTCTTATTTTGTAATGATCTGTTTGGGGTGTTTGTTGCATTCTTGGTTTTGGTCTGTTTTGTCCATATACATATTTGCGCTCTGTATTTTATTATAGTCTGTTCCTGTCTGTTTTGTCTGTGAGTGATCTGTCAGTTTGGTCCATATCTTAGTGTTTTGCTATGTTTCCTTTGAAGTTGTCTGTGTCTGTTGTTTGCATTTAACTTGTTCCCTGTTCAGTCTTGATTACACCACACCTTTTTGCTAATCAGTTTTTCAGGTTATTGTCAAAATTAACTATGAACTGTAGTCTACTGGTTTATGCCTCCAGCTCTGGCAGTTACAACGTTGCCATGGAAATGGCTGCTAGTGGCAATGCCGGGGGTGGAGCTAGACTCTCAGCACAGTGAGAGTGTTGGGCCCACCTGCTACCAAGTCATTTAAACCAAGTTTACACAACCCCGGACTCACTCCGAGAGTCCGTCTGCTTCGCTGCTGCTGGAGCTGATGGCAGCCATTCGATTAATGTTTGTGCTCACACCAGAAGCGTCCCAGCATCAAGCAGCACAGAGCAGATTTTCACAGTTGGTCCTGTGACACTTGGGGGTTTCTTCCTTTTTCCTGTGGTGTTCTGTGGGCGTGTGTGGGTGTGTCTTTCACTTGGCAGGGAGCTGATCACCCAGCGAGGCTACACACCTGTTGCCAATCCTCATCTACACCTGGCCTTAAGATGTGGGGCTCTCTGAGACTTGTCACCAGATTATTCCTAGCCATCGCATGGTTGAGTACTTCAGGCCAGCTTTGTTGATTGAGCATTTAGTTTGTATCAATTGTGTTCTCTGCCTGAACCCGGACTAACAATCTTTTGTTTTTCTCCTTTTTCAAGTTACCGAATCCGTGTGTGTTTTAGTCCTGCTTGGCGGATCTTTAGGAGAGCTGTTTGCCACTGCCCTGGACGGCCTGCCCCTGCTCACATCTCACCTACTACCACTCTGTACTACTAGTTCCTCAGTTCTCTGTAAATAAACTCTTTTCTTTAACTGGCCTTGAGTGTTCTGTATCTGCACCCCGGTCCTCAGTCTTACGAAAATCTAACACCGATGAACTGGGCAGGAAGTCAGACACAGAAACGGCAGAGAATCCAGTCAATTTTCAAAAAAACAAACAGTACAGACTTCTAGTCGTATATCAACAATAAACACAGGACATATTAAAAACAAGTCATTAACGTGGGGAAGGCTGCATGCTCCGCTGCTGAAATGCTTCTTTCACATCAAAGACAGGTATCTTATCCATTGCGCCATCACAACCCCGCTGATGGTGGGTATTAAAACGTGTCTCATTAGAATCTAGTGTGTTTGTTGGTAATTGTCATTCTTGTGGTGGTTTACCATTGAAACCTGGAGTGAAAGGAGAAGAGTTTCATTTGAGAAGAGCTGCTGAATTTTCCCTGTACAGTAGAGCTGCATGCAGCGTTGTTGTTCATCTGCGTCCACAACACTCAACTGAGCTGCACTTAATGGCTCACTTAGGGGGCCACCTATCAGCCGAGGCCCTGGGTCAACTGCACCCACGCTATCTCCACTTATGGGCGCTGCCTTTTCAAAGAGTGTCCATGAATTTGGGGTGCAGAGCTTCTGAGAGAAGGGTCCGGATACGGACAGCTCAAGGGGCGTTGCGTGAGCAAGGGGCGAATAAACAGATGCACCATTCATGTTGGTTGTATTATTGTTTGTGGTTTTCTATTTGTGCCTGCTTACTATGACAACATCCCAGAGATGGGGAGATTTGGACTCGAGTGCGACTTAAGTCTCACACACAGTGACTTGAGACCCGACTTGAGACTCGTCCTCAAAAGACTTCAAACTTGACTCAGACTCGAGGTGCGGGACTCGTGAACAATGTTTATTTTTTAGGAAACTTCTGATGAGCTTGACGTTATTCCCTCCCTCCGTTACCTATAACCTGCATACGTAACACACAGCATCAGCTGCGCGTGGCCGCACATGAGAGAGGAAAACAAACACTGCAGCTGCTCCACCATTCATCAAAAACTTTGGCTTTAAAACTTCATACAACAAGACCCAAACAAAGAAGAGCTGAACGCAAGATAGGTTAGTAAACTGTGGTGAGTAAACACCACCAGCTCAGCATTGGCCGTCTAACGTTAGCTTGCTTCTTGCTTCAGCTACGACCTACGAGAGGTTTACTCCGACTGTCCTTCGTTATGAAAAGATGAACGAGCGTTTGTTTACTTGCCAAACTTGTGGTAGTTGATTAATGTATCATTACGTCCCGCTGGCTGCCATCATGTTAATTATTACCATTGGCTAGAAAGAGGTTACAGGTTTATTGTTGATCATATAACCTTACAGTTTTATTTAGTTATAACATTACACTGGTTTGAGAGTCTGGGGGATGTGTTGACTTACAGTAGTTTAAGCTGTCATTGATTGCATTGCACATTACATGGTTTTGCTCTGTAAGTTAAAAAAGGTTACAGCTTTATTGTTGACCATGTAACTTTACAGTTTTATTTAGTTAACTTTACACTGGGTTTGAGAGTCAACAGGGTTTGTTGACTTACAGTTGTTTATAAGCTTATAATAAGTCATTAATTGTAGACGCATTGTACATTAGGTTACATGGTTGTGCTCTGTAAGTTAAAAACAGATTACAGGTTTATTGCTGATTATGCAACGTTAATAAGCTGTCAATAATTGCATTGCACATTACATGGTTGTGCTCTGTAAATGAAAAACAGGTTACAGTTACAGTTCTAGCTCAAAGACGTGTGAGCATCTCTACATCCAATTGGACTGTTAACTGTTGATACTGCTAGTCTTCAATATGAGCTTCCTCTGGTGTGGAAACATGTATACTAAGATGGGAGTTTAAGTTTAAAAATGTTTCCAGACCTTTGTGACAGCGTGACATTTATGTAGTATTAATGGCAGAAATTTGCAATATTAATTTTTCGTGGCAATAGAAGGTTATGTTTGAATTGCTTATTATAGTTTCCCAGATCACTTTAATATTTAGCTTGTGGAAACAAGAACAAATTGAGCAAGAGACTAATGCTATGACTCCCTATGATTTGTATAATGTTGTGTTGTTAATAAAGTTTTTTTTTAATCACAGGCTTTTGTCAACCAGAGCCATAACGGCTCTGCTGTCAACTACAATGTTCTGATATGCGTGGTACACATTGGGCGGGAATGTATGCGCACGTGCAGAACAGACCATACAGAAAGGTGGCGAGGCTACAGCCAATCATTACATGATTACATTAATTGAATATTAACGGATGATGTGTTTACTATATAACAGCAAATTAGTTAATCAATCAGATAATCAATTAATGAATTACCTATATTTCATACATATGTCCACATACTTCCGGTGGCGCTGCTCTGCTGGCGACACTCATGTGCTGCTGGTGCTGCTGCTGTTTTTATTTATTTATTGTTTTTACTTGTTTACTGTGGTTTTTTATTGATTGTGTGAGTGTGTACGAGGGTATAGAGGAGCACCATGGCGTTATTTGTTCAAGGACTATTATTGGCATTGATTGTCTGGCAGCTTCTGATTATGTGTCAAACTTTTCCACACTTGGAGGGTGGGCTACCACTCATCTACGCCAGAGACACGTTGTTGTCTCTCCGCTACAGGGGAACAACATCGCCGCCTGCGGATTTATTCAACCTGCCCGAGGCATTTAAAATCCTGGCATCTTGCAGAAAACTACGGAAGAGAGGCCGAAGTGGGGGGATCCGACAGTGTCTCCGCCGGAGAGGCAGTAGACCTCCGCTGCCCGGCATGATCCTGAGCAACATTCGCTCTCTTAGGAGCAAAATGGAGCTGTTTTGAATACCGCCAGGCGGGTTTGCTGGTATTTACTTGAGACTTGGCTCCACAAAGACATCCCCAACTCTCTCTAGGTTTGATACACAGGACTACTCTTTGGAATGCAGTAATGTACTACAGTCAATTACAGCTGACTCCTGTTCAATGTTTGTAGTTGATCCCCTCAAAATCCAGTCACTTTTCAGCCATGTATGCAAAAAGAAATCTGCAGGCCCTGATGGCATCTCTGCTTTTCTCCTTAAGACCTTTTGCTGCAGAGCTAACCCCAGCATGGTGCCCTGTGTTCCAGAGGTCTGCAGATTCCCATCTGGTTCCTGCCCTCTGGAAAAAATCTACCATTATTCCCATTCCAAAGAAACCCTGTCCTACAGAAAGCAATGATTATAGACCGGTGGCTTTAACTTCTGTTGTCATGAAATGCTTTGAAAAATACATGGTATCCCTACTGAAATCTGAAGTCAATCCTGAACTGGATCCTCTCCAGTTTGCTTATAGGCAGGGGAGGAGTCCAGACGATGCAATTAATAGGATCACCCACCTAACTCTTAAGTATCTGGAGGATCCTAAGGCCTATGCACGCCCTTTGTTCATTGATTTTAGTTCTGCTTTTAGAAAATGACCCAGATGAATGTTAATCCTTTTATTATTAAGTGGTTTTATTCTTTTTTACAGAAACGACTGCACCAATAGTCTACCAGGCAACTTGTTTTTTAAATTTTCTGATGACACTGCCATTCTCAGCCTGCTTCACCAGAACTCAGACCCATCAATGTACTTCACGGAGGTTAATAAATGTGCTCAGTGGTGTGACAAGAACTATCTCACCATTAACACTAAAAAATACCTTTTTAATACCTCATACCCCACTGTCCATTCACAGGGAGGAGATCAAACAGGTCATTTCTTATAGGTATCTGGGTATCCACCTGGATAACCTCTTAAGTTGGGGTGATCATGTTGACTATGTATGTTCCCGTTTACAGCTAAGGCTGTATTTTTTACGCAGACTGAGGGTGTTTGGTGTCAGCCACAACATCATGTTTTTATTTTATCAGGCAGTGATGGAGAGTTTCATCAGGTATGGGATGACGGCGTGGTTCGGCAATCTCTCCACACAGTCCAAATCAAAGTTGCAGCACCTAGTACAGACTGCTATGAAGGTGATGGAGTGGACTGAAAAGTTCTCCCTTCAGTCCATCTATGAGCAGTCTGTACTTAGGCAGGCGCGGAGAGTACTGTTGGACCCGTCCAACATCCTTCAAACGGAATACGAGCTCTTGCCTTCTGGCAGAAGGTACAGAATCCCTAAAACCAAATTGAACCGTTTTAAATACTCTTTCGTACCCACCTCCATCAAAATTTTAAATCAAAATTTTAAATATATCTGTATGCTGAGGAATGGGAAGTGTGCAATAACTTGGTGTTTCTGCTTGTTGTTTTGTATTGTATTTTATTTTATTTACTGTTTATTTTAATGGATGTGTTATGAAGGTGTATGTAGCACACGTGTATGTCTTTAGCTGTTATTTGTATTTTATGTGTATTTATTGTTTCTAAGGGCAGCTACTACTATGCAGTACGCACTTTTGAGTCCATGACAAATTTCCCCCTTTGGGACAATAAAGTATATTCTATTCTATTCTGTTCTATTCATCTACAATTTTTAAATTAGATTAGTCACTACAAATGCCACCCACTGACTAGACAGGGAAGCTATAGTACTTATTAAATATAATAATTATATTCATGAATTGTAATAACACCTGATACCAAATTATGCAAATGTGTCTTACCTGGAAAAATGTACATGCGCTGATAAAAGAGAAATGTTGACGAAGAAAACGTTGGACTCTATTGGTTTTGCATTGTGTTTTTTTTTCTTCAAATGTGTGCTGCTCACCAGTGCCTCTGTAGCCCATGGAACCAGCTTTTAGCCTTAACCTCCGCTGACCAGTTCTAACAGGATGTTGCTGTGCCCATGGTGTTGCACCTTCTTTGGGTTTATGAAGCACATCCGTGTTCTCCCCCAGAGGCTTGGTGACCACCATGGATGTCAGTGGGGTCACAAAGTTGTACTTCAGCGACAGCTCCAAGGCCTCTTTCTTCACATTCTGCTTCTCAGGTCCAGATAACTGCAGCCTGTGTCACAAACAAATAATTGTTTTGTCATTTTAGTTAGTTCTTATTGCAGTTGTTCAAGTTTAATTTTTTTTTTGATGAGTTTGGTGTTAACTTATTTAATTCTATAAAAAGGCAGTTTCACGTCATGATTGACGTTGAGGTCTGCTCACTATTGAGTCAGCTGGGTGTGTGGGTGGGACTTCCATACCATGGCTCAAACACCCACTACTGTGCAGACTCTGGCTCCAAATTACATCACCAGGGCAAGATGGCAGTGCCTATATCCGTGATATTTTACTTTTTTTTTTTTTTTTTTACAGTGGAAGGAAGTGGAGATACATTCTCTTCTGAATGCCTAGCTAACCAATTACATTGACAATGAATATTACTGCGTTTGTTTACATCTGTGAGAAAACAAAGACCCATTGTTTCAAAAATTATACTGCAAATATTGAGGAAATCTGCCACTGTTATCAATGTAAACTGCGTATGTGTATGACAGCAACAGAAACTTTTCTGACAAGTTAAAGAAAATTAATCAACAACAATTTTACTAATTGAATCCTTAAGTCATAGTGAAATTGCTGAACATTCTTTGGTTCAACTACTCAAATGTTTTAATTTGCTTTGTTTTACTGGGTTGTATATTCAAATCTTTCAGGTTTTGGACTGTTTGTCACACAAAACAAGCAATTTGAATACATTCATCCTGGGCTCTGGGAAATTGTGAAAGGCCAATATTTTAATATTACATTTTCTTTCAATTTTATAAACTCAACAATTCATGGATTAAATAGAAATATGAGGTTTGCAGCCCTTCAATAAGTATTTGATAACAAACAAGAACATCAATGGTCAGCATCACACTCACTCTTTCTCTAGAAGCTGTTTGACTGTGAGGTAGGCCCAAACCCTCTGGATGTGGCTGTCAGAAACTGTTCCAGTTGACTCCCCAGTGTTTGTGTCAGAAAACGCCATGCTTGTATTCCTCTGTTATAGATAAATGAATTGTTATGAGTGTGCAGAGGGACTTTCACAAACCTTTCGGAACGTAACAGCTAATGTGCAGTGTGGATGATCCTTACCGAAATGGCCACAACTTGTGGACTGAAAGTTTCGATGTCATTGTCAGTGATCTGACCGGCCACCACAATCTCAGAGCCATTATAATACTGGCTGAAGTTAGTCTGGGTTAGATTGTGCGCACCAGCATAGATCATTGTCACATCTGTTAACAGGGGAGTGGCCACCTCTTCATAGAAACCCTGTTGACATACAGTATGGACACTGTATGAATGTTTAATGTCTCCACAGGCACCCATGATCAGTTATGTAACAAATCTATAATTTGTGAGAAGTACAAGTGATTTAAAAAACCTTCAGCTGTAAATCAGCATCAGAGTCTTCATAAATCCGTCGGGCTGCACCATTGTTCTGCAGCGACATCTTCTCAAGGAACTCAAAATTGACATCAAAACCAAAACCAAGACAGTAGAGAGGGAATTTGTCAGCAATAACCCCTCTTACATTTGACTGTATTGTTTCAAGATTTGTCACCCCTGCAAACACACAAGACAGGTGGTTTAAAAAGGCAAGCTGAGCTACAACTATTAATTGTAAATAACGTTAGTGTTATTTACAATTAAATGCCCATAATCTTTGAAGTCCCATATTATACAAAATATCTTTTCAAACTAAATATGTGTCCACAGTGTGACTAAAGACCCCCAAATTATAAGAAAAAATCATCTTCTCTCTTTTTTTTCCTGCAGGAGGGAATCTGATGGACAGAAAGCTTTACTTGTTGTTGGCAGTTATTTTAGCCGCTAACTCCTGTTAACTACGACTGTAGCTGCTGTTATCAGCTGGCTCAGCCTGAACTGGGGGCTCCCAGGCATGCAAAGCTTGCGTATTAATGTTAGATGTTTAAACACCAACAAACCGGTGAGCACCAAGCTTTTTGTCCAGGCAATAGGCTGTATAAGAAGTGGACGTAGTTATCGTGACGTCACCGCTGTCATTTTAACCAGGATGATAATTTTGTCTAGCGAAAAACAGGCTTAAAACTAAATGTACTTGCCAGAAAAAATTAACAGCCAACTCCTAATAAGCTTTTCAACGGCGCTGGTAAATTTTACACATTGCCATGGGTTGAAGTCACTCTAGCTTGACTGATAGGTTGCCATGGTAATGACCTGTCAATCACACAAGTGTTTGCACCTATTTTTTTTTATATATACAGTCTATGATTTGTGCACATGATTGTGTGCTGTCCATGTGTGTTTTATTGTAACCTGTGGTTGGGTCTCCGTCGGTGAGTAGTATAAGGATAGATGCTGAACCTTCTCTGGGATGTGCATTCAGCATACGTGCTCCTTCCAACACTGCTCTGTTAATGTTGGTGGCTGAAATAAATGAAAAAATGTTTCCTCACCGCCGTTGCTGTCAAATGTTCACATCCCTTTAATAAAATATTAAGTAAAAACCTCACCTCCTCTAGTTTCAATATCCTGTGCAAATTTCTTAGCACTGTCCAGGTTTTCTTTGTTGGCCTGAACAAGTTCTCGTTTCCAGTGAAAAATGCTGCTATCAAAAGTGAAGAGACCGAAGAAGTCATCTTCTGCAAGGTCATTCAAGATATGGATTAAAGCTATTCGGGTCTGGGATAAAAACATCATTCACACATTAGAACTTTTATTCAAGTAAGAGACCATGTAATAATGTGTTTCTTAAATTTTTTACTTGATAAAGTTGTCTGTAAAGTAAATCATTAAATGACACAAAAAAAACACTCTTCAAATACTGTACCTGTTGTATTTTTCTGCCGTACATGGAGCCACTTTGATCAATAACAAAAACAACATTTTTTGGTATGCGGGGAAGACTAGATGGAGCAAAGTGATGAACAAAGTACCCAGCTGATCTCTAAGAAGAAAGTTTGATTGGTTAGAAAAGATTGTAAAAAAGACAGGGAAAGAAAAAAGATCCAATTAGCTCTTGCTGATTATGTATGTGCAATGCTAATAAACCACTGAAAGACAACAGTTAATGAACTCTTACTGTACCTTAATGTCTCCAAGTGAGGTGTCCCTGTTGACATCATAAACAATAACCAGATCTCCATTCATACCCTGATCTCCACAGCTGTCACATGTTTTCTGTTGGTCCTCTGTCGGATAGAAATGCACCCATGCCTGGAAACAGGATTAACCAGGTTTAATGTCTGCGTTAAACACGGTCAATCCTTAATTAGTCCTCTACCGTTTATTAAATTTCATTAGATTCAACTTGATTGTCACTGCACAGCGATTGGCACTACTGATACAACAACAAATTGTAGTGTGACATCCAAACTGTTTAAAAAAGTGCATATAGATATACAGTTGATAAAAATAAATGGTACTAAAATATGTGCACGAGGATGAGCAATAATTCAAAATATAACTTTGATATGTCCATGCAGTACCTGTTTGTCTGCATGTGTTTTGGTGATGGCATTAGCGAGGGCTTTGGTGCTTAGTCCTCCTTTAACCTCGATGAAATCGATGCTGGCTTTCTCATGAATGTACACATCAACCTGGCATTGAGAATAAAATAAAATTGCCTCAACATTTTTTTCCTGGATGAGGATATAATTAGATACCAAAAGGAAAGGGTTACACACACACACCTTGAAGTCTTTGACAGGCTGCATGGGTCGAGCGTGGATTTGTAGTTCGTACTTGCCGAGCTTGCGTTTCAGCAGTTCCTCATATGTGAGTTCAAAGGTGACCTTTTTGTGAGCAGCCACAGTCACGGAGGTCTTAAATTCCTCAAGGGTCCTCCCTACAGAACTGCAGCAGAGACAATAATCATGGTATTACAACAGAGGTTCATCACATGTCATGGCCTTAATGTAGATATGAGTTGTGAGTAGCTCAACTAAAGAGTGATGATTTCCTTCTCAGATTGTTTAAAGGATATTCACTAACAAGGACCACGCCAATGTTAGATTTTATAGTGGTTTATTATGATGAATAGTTATGAAAGGAGGGGTCGAGAGAAGAGGGCTGAACAGGGGTCGAGAGAAGAGGGCTGAACGGGGTAGAGGGGAGAGTTTAGGGTTTGGTGGCCGGAGCTGTTAGGGACCTGAGGGGTCGAGATTCAGGGTGGGGGCTCGTCTCGATAAGCAGCTTGGTCTTATGAACCCTCCTGTGGTTCCTGTTGTAGAAGAAGACAAAATGATAACTAGGCAGAATTATGGATTTTAGCGTGCATGTCTTTCATGGTGGGAGGAAGCCGGAGCGCCCAGGGGACACCCACTCAAACGCGGGGAGAACATGCAAACTCTGTGCAGAAAGGCCTGTGCTGAGCGAGGTCTAAACTCAGAACCCATTGGGCCACCGTGTTGCCCATTAAAAGAGGTGAACAAGCAGGGTTTGGGTGGGAGGGATGTGAGAACTGAGAAACGGGAGAGAAAACGGATTAGACAGCTTATATACGTGAGTGCATGTGACTGGATTTGAGAAGCACAGGTGGATGGAATAAGTGAAGCACGGTTGGTTGATTGGAGGAATTGAATGAAGCTCAGGTGGTACAATAAGTGAGAGAGGCGTGGTCCTGTTCCTGAACCTCAGTTTACATAACTCCATTTCACTAACAATGACCACGCTAATGTTAGATTTCATAGTGGTTTATTATGATGAATAGTTATGAAAAGAGGGGTCATTGTCGAGAGAAGAGGGATGAACAGGGCTCGAGAGAAGAGGGATGAAGAGTTGTTTAAGGTTTGGTAAATGTAAATGCTCCGTACTTGTATAGCGCCTTTCTAGTCTTTTCGACCACTCAAAGCGCTTTTACACTACATCTGCATTCACCAGTCACACACATTCATACACTGAGCCTAAGTGCTCAAACGGAAACTAACATTCACACTCATTCATACACTGGCGGAATAGCCGCCAGGGGCTTCGGGGAGCCAGGGATTGAACCGCCGACCTTCCGATTAACGGCCAACCCGCTCTACCTCCTGAGCCACAGCCGCCCCGTTTGGTGGCCGGAGTGGCTAGGAACCCAAGGGGTCGAGATTCAGGGTGGGGGCTCATCTCGATAAGCAGCTTGGTCTTATGAACCCCCAAAAGAATGACGGATTGAATGGAAACTGATTCGAAGAACATCTGTATGGTTGTTGCGGACGTAGCTATGGTAGGCATGGGAGAAAGACGGATGAGAATTCGGCAGTGTGGTCTAGTGCCCAATACCGAATTAGTGACCGGAGAATGGGTCCGACAAATCTTGAATTATGGGATAGGCAGAGATGGCGACCAGGAGTGTGAGACGGCTCTGCCTGATTCAGTGGTGAAAGTGGGCGCTGCAGAGCAGTCTGGTAATCTAGTGTGTGGTTGTCTGTGTGTGCCAGGATGGCTGGACCTCGTGCCCCCACAGAATGGCAGCGGTTCGAAATGGTGGAGGAAGGAGGTAGGGTGTTGACTGTTCTGGTGGCTGCTCGGATGCAGGCATCACCTCCTCAGCGATGGCGGCAGTGAGGGTTTTGCCTCTGTGTAGTGTGATGTCTTTGGGTCAGGCTGAGTGGTTTTCGTAAAGAAAGGGATGCCTTCCAAGAAGAGGGAAGTCACGATCGCTTGTTTAACCAGTGTCGTTGGGTACTGTGTGATCGTGGACAGACTGCGCTGCGGCTGATAGTAGCGGTAAGTGGGAAGGAGCGGATCGGCCTTGTGGGATGATGCGGATGTGGGAGTTTAGGTGTCCAATGGAGAGAGAGAAATAGGTGCTTGGTATAAAAATGCGACAGGGCAGATAGTTTGGGATGTACGGAGAAATGTGAGCTTGGGAAGGAGGCTTGAAAGGGAGTGGATTAACCTTTTGGTACTAATCGATATTCGCTGTTTTCTGTCCAAAAATGGCGTTCCTTTGTGTCAACGGAGACCATCTGGCGGGCCCCCATCTTGGTGAGGTCGGCTTAGCTGATGGTTTCGTTTCGAAAAGCCCACTTCTCAAGCTGTGGCCTGTAAGCATGGGAGTGCTTTTGGTCGTGTGGATATTGACTATTTTTTTTTAATCAATATTGTATATCAATATATTTTGGAAGCTTTATGTTATTGGAACGTGGTTGTATGGAGAGAAATAATGTTTGAAGACTGAGTGAAGTAGACCATTCTGAGAATGCTCAAAGAAGGAAATCTGGGTGTATGGGCAACGCCAGGGAAGTGCCCATACACGCCAGGGAAGTGCCAGGGAAGTGCTGGTAATGAATGGTAATTGGCCAAACGAGCATTGAAAGCTGAGTAAATGTAAATGCTCCGTATAGCGCCTTTCTAGTCTTTTCGACCACTCAAAGCGCTTTTACACTACTTCTGCTTTCGTGGGCCCTTCGGCTTCATAGAAAATGTTCAAATATTCCCATAAAAGGTAAAAATGGACAAGGAGAGTATATGCTGTAAATTCTTGAAGTGACTGAATGAGACAAAATGTTTGGTCTCGAGGGACCAATATAATATTTTCGTTTCTTTAGGCTACACAGATTTGAGCACCCTCAGGGAGGGGGGTGACTGTTAACTTGTTCTAATTATTTGTTCTAGTTATGATAGGCTCTAAGGTTTCTTTTATTTCGTTAAATACCAGGGGACTCAAGGACAACACCAAGAGAAAAGCCATATTTTTATTTTGCAAAGAACAAGCACAGTGTGTCTTCTTAGAAGAGACTCATTCCACTGAAGAGGACTCTACATTTTGGGTTAACCAATGGGGAGACATAATTTTGTTTAGCCATGAAACTAACAGATTAGCTGGTGTGGCTATTTCTTGAACAATTTCCCAGGAGAAGTCATTGAGTTTGAAGGAGATACAGAGCGACACTGGATTGCTGCCATTTTGAATATGGAAGGAACTCCATTCATTGTTTTGAATGTTTATGTATATAATGGAGGTTCTAGGAACAAAACTTTACTGGAACAAATCTCAGATACTATTGGAAAATTTAAAGTTAAGTACTCAACTGATAATATGTTAGTGGGGGGTGATTTTAATTGTGTACCCGATGAATGGTTGGATAGACTCCCTACAAGATATACAAACCACAAATACAACAACCAATCAATCAACAATTCCGTAATTGATGCTTGGAGACATATTAATCCAAATTTAAGAGAGTACTCATGGGTAAGACCTAATGGAAGTTGTAAGTCAAGAATAGACTTTTGGTTGGTTACTCAGGACATTTTAAAATATATTTCACAGGCTACCATCTCTGCAGCTCCTACTACTGATCATTGTATTGTTACTGTTACAATGATGCCTGATAAAGATGTAAAATTTAGACAGAAATATTGGTTTAATAAGTTTAATACAAATCTTCTAAATGATGAATATTATTGTAATATGATAAGGAAAATATTATCTTCAGTGAAGGCAAATGAGGAAATCGATTCTTATGCAAAGAAGTGGGAAATTTTTCAAATTTAAAGTAAGAGAATATTCAATTGACTATTGTAAAAGAATGAGAAAGAAGCAAAAAGAATTAGAAATACAACTGATAAATGACATGAGTGTTGTAAAAACAATGGGTTATGTGATATAAATAAGGAAGAACTAATTAGGTTACAAGCTAAATTAGATGAGTTATATCTGAATAAAGCAAAAGGAGCATATATAAGATCCAGAGCAATATGGCTAGAAGATGGTGAAAAAAATTGCTCTTATTTTAGTAGACTGGAAAAAACAAGACAGAAGAGAAATACAATCACAATGTTGAATGTTAACGATACTAACCAAAGAAATAGCTAATGAAATACTGTATATGGGTTTTATCACAATTTATATATTTCCAGAAAAAATGTTTAAAACATTACAACCATACATACCTCAAATTGACCCAGTTTAAAAGGACATGTGACGCTGACTTAAGTATTGGGGACCTTGATACTGCTATAAAGAAAATGGCTCTGGGGAAAATCATCAGATCAGGATGGGTTAACAACTAACTTTTATAAGTTTTTTTGGATTGATGAATTACTCTTTGAAGCACTGAAAGGTAATATGCTACTAACAACAATGAAACAAGGTTTAATAACATTAATCCCAAAGACAAACAAAGACAAAACAATTATAGATAATTTAAGGCCGATTACTTTACTTAATTTTGATTATAAAATATTTCTGGGCTTAAAAGTGGTATGGATACAATTGTCAGTGAAACACAGGTCAGGTTTTCTTCAGAATCGCTTAATACATAACAACACCCGGCTTTTTTTAGATCTGTTGGACTATTCCATACTTGGTGGAGGATGACAGTATTATCTTAATTTTTGGATTTTTTTAAAGCTTTTGACAGATTGGAACACCCCTTTATTTTACAGACACTACAATATTTTGGGTTTGGGAAAAAAATTATTGAGGTTATTTCTATGTTGTACAAGGGTATAACAAGTGCAGTCTTTCTTCCTACAGGAACTACAAGGAGATTCAGTGTTGAAAGGGGAATACGACAAGGAGACCCAGTTAGTCCTCTTATTTTTATTTTAGCAGCTGAACTGTTAGCAGTGTATATTAAAAAATGATAAAACAATAAAACCATTGGATGTTATGGGTAATCCCTTGATAATAACACAATTGGCAGATGACACAGTACACTTTTTGAAAGATTCTGATCAAATACCTAATGCCTTAAAAGCTGTATCTATTTTTTCTGAAGCTTCAGGGTTGTACTTAAATTTAAATAAGTGTGAGATTTTGACTATTCACGACTGTGCACAACCTTTTATTCATAACATCCCAGTAAAATAGGAGGTTAAGTACTTGGGAGCAACTATCAGTAAAGGCCATAGTGACAGGGGAAACAGTCACATTCAAGATGTTTTGCAAAAAAATCAAAGAATCTTAAATAGCTGGTTAGAAAGAAATGTTTCGATTTTTGGAAGAATTTTGTTAACGAAGATGGAAGCGATTTCGAGACTAGTTTACCCTGCATACTCTTTAGCAGTTCCAGACAGATGTATTAAGAAAATAAACCAAATGCATTATAATTTTATTTGGAATAATAAGCAGCATTTGATTGCAAATGTTTATAAAACAGGAACACTTTTTATGGTTTAGTTTTCCAGCTTATCATTTTCAAAGGGTAGGAGGAATTAATTTTCTGTTAAAATGTGATTTTGACCCATCAAAGTTGCCATTTAAATGATCAGATTATCATATGCAGGTATTACTGTATTGGAAAATTATGTAGAAGCATAATTTTTCCCCTCATAAGGCTACAATGTGGAACAACAGGGACACCTTACACAAGAGGAAAACACTATTTTATATAGATTGGATGGAAAAAGGAGTGTGGGCTATAATACATCTAATGGATGAATATGGGAATATGTTAAGTCATGATGAGTTTAAAACTAAATTTAATTTGGATTGCTCAATTAGAAAATATTTCTTAGTAGTCAATGCCATTCCTAAGGGTTTGATAAACCAGATAAAAGGAATGTTGCAATACTCTGCTGTGATTCCTACATCGGCTAATCTCTTTGTGGATAAGTGTAATTTCTGAGATAGTAAATGTGCTAACAAATTTTTGAGGTCATTGATGACAATAGACTGTTTTCCTCTACCTGTGAAAAGAAAGGTTTTGTCTGAAAGACTTTCAAGAGTTGACACTGTCAAGGTTTGAACTAGATTTTTATCATTTCCATTGTTTCCTAAAAGGAAAGAGGTTTATTTCAAAACAATTAATGATATTTATCCATGTAATGAATTCTTAAGAGTAACATTTAATTTAGATTGTAATGTTTGTACATTTTGTCAGACTGATATTGAATCTCAGGAGCATCTTTTCTTCAGCTGTAATGTCGTTAAATTGTTGTGGGACAGAATATTTGATTGGTTAGGTACAAAGAATGTAATACCTGTGTTTGATTACCATAAGGTGAAGTTTGGTTGTTTTATGGAAAACAAAGACATTGAGTTCTTGTGTAATAATATCTTCATCATAGCAAAATTTAAATTCATAAGTGTAGATTTTTAAAAGCTACACCAAGTTTTAATGCATTCATTAATGATTTGAAATTCTTTTTCTGTCATTGAAAATGCTGGAAAAGAATAGTGACTTAAGATTCTCTGAGTTACTTTGACTTTCAGTAAATCCCCTTAATTTATGTTATTTTATTTTATGTTTATTGATTTATGTATTTGTAGCTATTTATTTTGCGCATTTATTTATTTTTGCTTATTTACTTCTGGTTGTATGCTGCTTAGTTGTAGTTATATGGTAGGTCTATGCAATGTTACAATGATGCTTGTTTGTTTATTGAAAATGCAAATAAAGTGGTGGCGAAAAAAACAAACAAAAAAAAAACTGGAAAACCTTTTGGTGGATAGGAAGTCTTTCCACCAAAAAAAGAGTGTGTGCTAGAGGCAGACGACTGTCTGGTCGAAAATGGTTCTAGCGTTGTACGGGGCCGTAATCGGGTTGACCGATGTGCGGCAGCGAGTCGGCTGTGCGGCCGGTCGGAAGTCGGTGTCTGGAAGAGCGAACTTCTCCCAAAGTCAACTGTGGCTGCTGTGGCCAGTGTGTGTGTTCGGAGGAGTCGGACGGGAGCTGCTGGATGAAGAATACTGGACAATGCGGAGTTGAGAACTTGAATAACGGAGCGCTGTCGCGGTGGACGTGTAGCTAGCCACATGGGAGTTAATGTAACTATGGACTGAGAAGATTAGAGACTGCGGGCGGATCGTCGTACGGATCGCGATTGGAGGGGCTGAGAATCAGCTCATGATCTGTGTTAAGGTAAGCAAAAGTACTTTCGAGAAACTTCAGTGTGCGTCTGAATCGGAGCTGACGGTCCTGAGAACTGAGAAACGGGAGAGAAAATGGGTTAAGGCCCATTTATACTCCTGCGCAGGGTCTTGCATTTATACTTGTGCGTAGGTGTGTCCGTCATTCTGCAATTATACCCCCAAACGCTAGTCGGCGGTAGCGCTACAGCATCCATTGTGTTGACCTTTGCCGGCCGAGCAGGCTAACTTACGGTTTAGCGCTCCGCTAACGTAAATGGGACAATTAAAATTGTAAACGTGCGGCTGGTGTAGCGTTTCAAATGTTACCGACCGAATAGATCACATTCTGATAGCGAAACGAGTCATTTTGCTCGGGTTGCGACGGTCAAATATATTGATTCACTGTGTTACAGCCGTCGTTTTGGTCGCTAGTAAATGTTACTTTAAAGTGCGGGGTACTTCCGGTCGGAGGCATTGCGAGGCTGCTCAGTCAACCAATCACAGAGCTTACGGTCCGTGTCGACTCGACGTGTAGTTACATTTCGGAGGAGGTGCACGTCAGGCGACAGTGTATCCTCTGCGTAGTTCCGTAGCCTACGCTGTCACCTACGCCGTCGATTTGACGCAGAAGTATAAATAGCACTTTAGACAGCTTATATACGTGAGTGCATGTGACTGGATTTGAGAAGAACAGGTGGATGGAATGAGTGAAGCACGGGTGGTTGATTGGAGGAATTGGATGAAGCACAAGTGGTAGAATAAGTGAGAGAGGCGTGGTCCTGTTCCTGAACCTCAGTTTACATAACTCCATTTAGAGACCTGAATATGTGCCAGGTGAAGTAGCCAGTATTGTGCAAGACATATGCTAAAGGACCCACAAGACTTAAATACAACACCTAAAAAACACCTGTAATAAACACCTGTAAAAATATGATCCATGTACCTGACAAGTCCAGCGCTTTGACCACGGGACACAGCCTCAGTGTACTGCTGCTGAGCTTGCTCCTTAGCTTTCACAACCCCATCGTACTCCTGGCCATCTATAAGCCTGAAAAAGACCAAAGAAAAGTCTTTGACATACTCCGGAGTGACCTGTGATTTAGTTTCCTGATTCTTTATTGTGGAATTCTTTCTGTGCAAATTCCTGTAAATATATATATATATATATATATAACAGATTATTTTTGCTTAACACACATTTTGAATTTACTGATGAAGGCGTTCTTGGGAATCCGGACGTGGAATTCTATTTCCTTTGACTCGTCCATACGATTGGCCACACGGCTTGTGATGACAGTGGTGGCATAACGACTGGTCACTGTGGAGTTGACATGAAAGCTGTAGATGTCCCAGTCGTCCTGAGCAAATACAGGAGACACATTTCACAATGACAAAGAAATGACTTTTTTGATCCCACTGGCTGACGACTGGCTGACCAAAGATCAGATGGTGGTGAAAATCAGTGCATCAGTGAAATCTCATTGGTCTAACTTCAGAAACACCCCATTCACGTTTTTTTTATATCCAGTGATTTTACATGGAAATGATTTGTTCACTCCAATATTTACCAAGTCTTAAACCTTTAATTTATTGATTGACACAGGGACCAGCTTTTTGTCCCCAAAAGGAAAACAAATTTATGGCCCCCACACCATCAGTAATACACATAACAATGATTTTGAAACTTAAGAGGACCTTGCATTGTTGACTTTTTATGAATTTAGCCTTTAAGTTAAATGGATCATTTTAATGTGACTTTGTTCCCAAACAAGAATAATCAGAGTTCACACACATACAGTGCATTCTTATGAACAATATGAAGCAAGACTGAAGGTAGAACGTTTTTGATGTTCACTCTGTTGCAACTGACAAACAACAACAAGCAAAAAATCTTTCAAATATCTGTTAATTAATCAGTGCCAAGATATCAATATATTAAGTTGATTGAGTGTCCTCACAGTGAGGTGCTCTGCTCCTAAGGTTTTGTGACCTTACCTTGTTTGGTAGTGTGGTAACCAAAGTCAGCAGCAGCCCAAAGAGGGCGATTTGCACCAAAGCCCTCTCCATGATTTCTCTCACCAGACTGCAACCCAGGCAGCTGAAACTGTCTTTTACACTCAATCCAACAAGGAAAGTATTGGCAAACTCTTCTTTCTCTCTCTCCTCTTTAAACTCTCACTGACATGACAAAAACCCACCCACACACAAAAACACACCTCTTTTCCCCTTTGATGCTGCCAGGAAAAACACACATAGCTAATTGTTGACATGACAGGTTAAGAAAGCAGAAACTTATCAGAAATTCAACTGCTTATGTGAGCTTTACTGTTGACATACAGAGTCTCACTTAGTGTAGTGGGTTGATAACCTTTAGAAATCTTTTTTTAATTGATTTCATCACTCACATACTTCTACTACATTTTGAGTCACCACACACCTATGCCACTAGAGGGCGTATTACACTTGGGTGGTATAGGATAGAATCCAGGCTGCAGAGGCAGAATTAATCCTCTGCCAGCTCCACGCGTCTCTTATTAAGGGAGCTCCGATCGATCGGTCACCGATCATAATCGGCCGATAATGGCTTTAACTAGTTTGATCGGTGGTCGCTAAAAAGGCCGATAGGAAAAGCCGATCAGATGATGCAATACTCGCCAGACAAATTTTCAACGGCAGCTAAAATATTTCAGTACACTGTCTGAGCGGTTTTCAAAACTAGCTAGCACCAAAGTCCTTCTCAAACAAGAAGGGCTTAACGTGCCCACATAATCATTTACAATTAGACACAGCGCATCAGGCAGAGAGACTGATCCTTCAGTGTGAGTTTCCTGATGCAAAGAGTGGTGCCACTCAATCAGGTGACTGCCTCTCTCTCTGTTTTCGTTACAAAAACCTCCCGTCCAGATTAAAACGGTGAATCAGAAGATGTTTGTTTGAAAACGCTGCTGACCCGATGGACAAAACATAGGACTTTATAATACGATGACACACACTCACATTTAGCTTTGTGAGTCGGTCTTATCAGTCATGCAAAGCAAAAACACGACACTTTTCAGAGTTTTAGTTTTGGTATTTTTATTAAAATATAAGTACTGTGTCCCAGTCTGTTTTCTGCCGCCGTCTCTCGTACTCCCGTGTTACTTTCAGTAACAGTTCCACTTCGTTGTCGGTCAATGCAAAAAAAAAGAAAAAATCCTGGTGTGGTTCTTGGTCTGTATTACTTTCTTCTTTCGCTAAATCATCTGCTACTGCGGAGTAGACCATCTGCTTCATGTTTACACTGGCACACGCATGCTGAGAGATGCCCAGTGTAGGCTACCTGAACGGCCACTAGATGTGTGTTTTCAGTAGACAGAGATCAACTCTGATACGCAGCTAAAACGCTGCTGTTGCTTGTTGAGAAGATAGTTTTTGTTATAAAACTGTTTTAAAAACGTAGCAGTGTGGATGTAGCCTCACATTACCCCACTCCTCTCACTACTCCTCTTATGTCAACCCTCCCGTTTTCCCCGAGATTCTCCCGTATTTTTCCCTTCTCACCCGGTATCCACCCGTTAAATGTTTCCACGTAAATCTCCCGTATTTTTAACCTTTTATGAAATCAAATAAAAACCTTCTGGCCATATTTAAAGTGTTTGCTACTCTCCCTCTGGTAAAGTCAGTGGCAGCATGTAAAATATGTAGACTGTGCTTCTTACACAAGGATATAAAATGAAAACAATCCACTGAAATGATATAAGGCCTATAGCCTAATGGCAAACAATATGAAATTGTACTGACGTGACTGTGATTCAGCAGCACTGTTCTCCTGATCTGGAATTTCTTATCATAAACTGTAAACCGTTTTACTCCCCACATGAGTTTGCTTCATTCACTCTGGTCAGTGTTTATATCTCGCCGCACGCCAACATTCAGGACACACAGAGCATGCTGGCCGACCGGATGCTCTGTGTGGAGCAGACAAACCCGGACTCCCTTGTTATTGTTCTCGCTGACTTTAACAGGGGAAATCTCTTCTGTGAGAACAGCTGCATTCCAACACGGTGAGTTATAACAATGACAAACCCTGGTTGACAGCTAAACTCAGACAGCTAAGGTTGAAAAACGAGGAGGCATTTAGGAGTGGTGACAGCGCCGGGTGCAGGGCGTTACAGGTTACAGTACAGGTTTAGCAAGGAGGTGCGAGAAGCTAAACGACTGTACGCAGAGAGACTAAAGAACCAGTTCACTGCAAACGACGCCACTTCTGTCTGGAGGGGGTTCAGACAGATCACAAACTATAAACCCAAAGTCCTCCACTCCATAAACGATTCTCGCCTGGCAAATGAGCTGAACCAGTTCTACTGCCGCTTTGAGAGTCAATCGGACACCATCCCCCGTGACTCCTCCGCTCAGCTTCAGCCTCAGTCCACCACATCGTCCCCTCCCTCCTCAGAGCTGGCCAGCTCCACCCCCTCCCCTCTTCTCTCCATTACAGAGAGGGAAGTCAACGGTCTTTTCAGGAGGCAGAAACCCCACAAAGCAGCTGGACCGGACTCTGTCTCCGGTGTTCACAGACATTTTTAACACCTCACTGGAAACATGCCATGTGCCAGCCTGCTTCAAAGCCTCCACCATCATCCCTGTCCCCAAGAAACCAAGGACCACAGGACTAAACGACTCGTCACCGTCGCCCTGACCTCTGTGGTTATGAAGTCCTTTGAATGCCTTGTGTTGTCCCACCTAAAATCCATCACAGACCCACTCCTGGACCACCTGCAGTTCACCTACAGAGCCAACAGGTCTGTAGATGATGCAGTAAACATGGCCCTTCACTACACTGCACCTCCAGCACCTGGACTCCCCAGGAACCTACCAGGGTCCTGTTTGTGGATTTCAGCTCTGCTTTTAACACCATCATCCCGGCCCTGCTGCAGGACAAGCTTTTCCAGCTGAACTCCACCTGCAGGTGGATCACAGACTTCCTGACGGACAGGAAGCAGCACGTGAAGCTGGGAAAACATGTCTCTGACTCCAGGACCATCAGCACCAGTTCCCCTCAAGGCTGCGTTCTTTCCCCCCTTCTCTTCTCCCTGTACACCAACAGCTGCACCTCCAGTCACCAGTCTGTCAAGCTCCTGAAGTTTGCGGACGACACCACCCTCACTGGGCTCATCTCTGGTGGGGACGAGTCCGCCTACAGGTGGGAGATCGACCATCTGGTGACCTGGTGCAGCCAGAACAGTCTGGAGCTCAACGCTCTGAAGACAGTGGAGATGGTCGTGGACTTCAGAAAGCACAGCCCCACCCTCCCCCATCATCCTGTGTGACTCCCCAGTCACCAATGTAGACTCCTTCCGCTTCCTGGGCACCATCATCTCCCAGGACCTCAAGTGGGAGCTGAACATCACCTCCCTCACCAAGAAGGCCCAGCAGAGGATGTACTTCCTGCGGCAGCTGGAGAAGTTCAGCCTGCCAAAGACAATGATGGTGCACTTCTACACCGCCATCATTGAGTCCATCCTCACCTCCTCCATCACCATCTGGTACGCTGCTGCCACTGCCAGGGACAAGGGCAGGCTGCAGCGCATCATTCGCTCTGCAGAGAAGGTGATTGGCTGCAATCTTCCTTCTCTTCTGGACCTGTACGCCTCGAGGACTCTGAAGCGAGAAGGAAAGATTGCAGCTGACTCCTCCCACCCCAGACACAAACTGCTTCAAACTCTCCCCTCTGGCAGGAGGCTGCGGTCCATCAGGACCAAAACCTCTCGTCACAAAAACAGTTTCTTCCCGTCTGCAACTAGCCTCATCAACAAGGCCCGGGTCCCCCACTGAAACTCCCCCCTTGCAAACGATACAAATGTCTCTTCACATGTAAATACCGTTTCATCTCGTGTCGGGCTCAGACCTGGCACGTCGCACATATTTGTTGTTGTATATTTTTATGTTGTCAGTTTATATATTTATATACACAATATTCTCTTCTGTTACGTTACTTCTGCACGGCACAGACTATGTATATATCTGCAACGTTGTTCTTCAATTTCCACATTTATTTATGTTGACTATGTGTAGCACCTTATCACCACAGCAAATTCCTCGTATGTGTAAAACAGTATTTGGCAATTAAGCTCCTTCTGATTCTGATGATGCCTGTGCTCCTTTATCACCTAAATATTTTTGCTACAGCCTTTTTTGTTGCAGTGTTTATGGTTGTAGTAAATGAAAGATGCTGTTTGTTCTATTTTTGTAGTCTATTCCACAGTAAAGCTATATTTGTTAAGCTATAAGATGTTCACAGTAACCAGGCAAAGGCTGCTACGGTTTAAGTCTCTAACACAGATTGAGCGGAATTTGTTGCCCATGTTTCCTGGCAATAAAATAAACAGTTGTCATTTCATGATACTTTATCATCTGTTAACTTTAACACTTAATACATTGTTTTTAGGACCAATTAAAGAAATATACAGTACACTGTATAATGCAACATGATAAATAAAAGGCTCCAAATAGACCCAGTGATCGGTAATCGGTATCGGCCGATACTGCTTTCAGCAATCAGTGATCGGCCCAAAAAATCCTGATCGGAGCACCTCTATCTCTTATATTCTTTATCACAGGTCAGTAAATATGCTATAATTTGAGTGTACATGGTAGGGTTTAAGAGTCAGACATGTAGTTTATTTTATCATTTTACACTGGTCAGTTCACAGAAAGTTTTGCTACAGAATTCTGTGTAAACTGACCGAGAATGCTGTATGTAACTGGTGGACCTGTGTCAGGTGGAGTCAGAAACCCAACAGAAACCCATGTAAACTCACTAAAGCACTAAAGTCTTTAAGCACTTATTTCATGAAGTTGTTTTGCATACAAGAAGTTTTCTCCTGCTTATTGTATTTTGCCATAAGGACATGTGTTTAATGGTTTATTGCCAAATAACTTTGACTTATTGTGATGTAGTTTGTTGTAAAGCATGATAAGAGACACAGTGCCTTAAAATGGTTAAATATAATTTTAATAGTTGAACTCTGAGGTAAATTGTGTCTGCCTGAGGTTATATTGTGTATATGAGGTATATGGCCACACTTTTATACAGCTTTTGGAAAGCTTGTGTTTTAAGGAAATTAAAAGTGAGTGTAAGATATAAAGTGAGAGTTGTGTGACATGTAAACACTGAATTCATTTATTTGGGTCGCAGAAAATATTGTGAATTGATATGAATTTGTTCTGGGTGGCAGGAATTTACCAACTTGAATTAAATATTCACACTTTAAAAGGAGGAAAGTCTTTATCACAGTCAGATCGAAGGACCTACTGCCACCCTGGCCATGAAGTTAGGGAGGCAACACCAGAACCATGCTTTTGTGTTTTTATGCAAACACAAATGACAAAGAGGTACACAGAGACAAATTGGCTTCATATTGACACAAGTACATGACTAATATGTTGATGAATTTATTATTTCTGTCTTCACGTAGGTACAGCTTTTGTGAAAAAGTACTAATCTGACGAGGCCAGGAAATGACCAGAAAAACATATGATACAGCAGGCAAAAGCAACCATACACCAAACTTTCATTGCAAGCATTAAAGAGATCTAAGCTTGTCATATTTGCAAGTGATTCAACATGTTTCCCAGTTAAAGTTGTACAACAATGAAATAATCCAGGCAGACATGAGCCAGCAGTCCAGTGTCACGGGAAAGACAATACTGTAGTCGACAGCATTAGATCTACAAAAGAAAGACATATATGGTAATATATCTGCATGTATCAAAGTAATAATACTTTTATTACTCCCAAACAGCTCTCTTTTTTATGCCAACTAATAATACAGAAGAAAATGTACCTGGTAACATCAGTCTCCTGGTCTTTGATCTTAAGTTTTGTTGAGGGAGTGTGCTGCATCTCAAACTGCTGTCTGCAGAGAATAAACAATAAAGCAGTGGCACTGAAAAAAAGACACTCCATGAGACACAGTACAACATATTTGTGTCTTTTAATGAATTATTTCTCTGTTAAGCACCATATTTGGACACAAAGACTGAGTGAATATATCGTTGACCTGATATTAAACCACACAAGCAAATCCAGCCTTTTTACCCACCTAAAATTCCTGAAATGTTGTTGTCTGATGGCTTCTGTCTTAAAACCGGCCAGATGAATTCTTTGTCACCTCGCTTATGAATTAAGATGACCATGCGTGTGTCTCCAGCTGCAACATCTATTTCCTGGTTCCGCATAAACACTGTCAAACTAGGGGGAAAAAGGACCTCATATTAGCTTTCTCTTGGACTCTTTTTAAGAGCCATGCACACCAAGTCACCAATGCCAGGTCATTTCACTTATCTTGGCTGACTACACCCTGCACTCAGGCTGAAGAGCTATACAGCTATACGTGAGGTCACCAGAGTCATTGCACCAGTAAGAAGGATGAAGGTGTAATCTGTCCCCCCCTGGTAGGTGAAACAAAGCTAATGGGAGTGAGGAAGATGTTCATCGACATCATCTACAAACTCCTGAGAACAGTTCTCATCATCCCGTAGGTGTGCAGGGCCATTAATGTAAGTGTCAGTTGTAAATAGCAATTTACATTATAATAGTTAAGTAATAATAAATTTAACATCACGAATATCATCGGTGGCGTGGAGCGTTTGGAGCTGCCCTTCCCCTTTTTCCTCTGTGCTGAAAAGCTCTTTTTGTTCAGACAAGAGATTATAGGCTCCCCAATAAATCGCCACCTCAAAATGGTAGAAATATTTGTGTTTCTCTGTGATACTGGGAGCTGTGTTGCCAGAGCATATTTATCACACAGCAATCAAAAATCAAGTTTGTAATTAAAAACAGGCCTTTTTTTGTGTCACAAAAAGTTTTATTGTTAATATGTCCTCTTTGATTGCAAGTTATAACGTTTTCCTTGCCAGTCAGAACGTTTTGCAGGTTAAACTGTTTTTCAATTTGCAATTTGCTTCTTTAAAACATTGTCACAGTTTCTGCACCACAGTCCATTATAAACCACATAGTAGATAAAGTTTATACAAACACTGACAAGGGAAACACATTCATTCTCGCTGTGATTATGTATCCTCGCCAAAACTGCCGCCAACAATAATATCTGGCCCGCTGCCAGATTATGGTGCTTTGATAGCAGCAAAAAATATAAATAAATAAATACTTTGATAGCAATGCTGAAATAGATCTCAGTCATGACAGCAAACAGTTACTCACATAATCACTTCCTCTTTAGTGTTTTTGACGACAAAATAAAATCGCAAGAAGCTTGTTTACTGCATTTCTGTATTTGGAGTTGAACTGAGCTTTTACTTTGGAAAATTCTGAACGACATTAAGAGTCTTTAGCCTGCTTGACACACCTCTGAAAGAGCTGTTAGAAAACGTGATTCTCCTCAATGTCCTCTGCCTGGAGATACTGGGGTATATCAAAAAGCGTCCATAGGTCGATGGATGAACAGTGCAGCACATGCCATGATCTGAGAAAAATTTGCTGCAGAATCCATTTGTTGAAGGGAGAAAAAAAAATGTCCCATGGTGGGATCAAACACTCAACCCTTGGGTTACCAGTATTGCACCTTACTGACTGAGATAACCGAACAACATGTTGATGCATTTCAATAATATGCCTTATATTCTCATCCACCATCAAATGGCCTTTTCACACAGGGGAAGCGACACTCCGCCTGCGTAGTTGCCTGGCCCCACGGGGTCGCTATGCGCTTCTCATGTGAACAGACAGCGAGACAAGCGCTCCGCGAGTAAACGGAAGGTAGTCAATAGATAGTGTCCGGGTAACTGTTCAGTGAACACTTACACTCACCTAAAGGATTATTAGGAACACCTGTTCAGTTTCTCATTAATGCAATTATCTAATCAACCAATCACATGGCAGTTGCTTCAATGCATTTAGGGGTGTGGTCCTGGTCAAGACAATCTCCTGAACTCCAAACTGAATGTCAGAATGGGAAAGAAAGGTGATTTAAGCAATTTTGAGCGTGGCATGCTTGTTGGTGCCAGACGGGCCGGTCTGAGTATTTCACAATCTGCTCAGTTACTGGGATTTTCACGCACAACCATTTCTAGGGTTTACAAAGAATGGTGTGAAAAGGGTAAAACATCCAGTATGCGGCAGTCCTGTGGGCGAAAATGCCTTGTTGATGCTAGAGGTCAGAGGAGAATGGGCCGACTGATTCAAGCTGATAGAAGAGCAACTTTGACTGAAATAACCACTCGTTACAACCGAGGTATGCAGCAAAGCATTTGTGAAGCCACAACACGCACAACCTTGAGGCGGATGGGCTACGACAGCAGAAGACCCCACCGGGTACCACTCATCTCCACTACAAATAGGAAAAAGAGGCTACAATTTGCAAGAGCTCACCAAAATTGGACAGTTGAAGACTGGAAAAATGTTGCCTGGTCTGATGAGTCTCGATTTCTGTTGAGACATTCAGATGGTAGAGTCAGATTTTGGCGTAAACAGAATGAGAACATGGATCCATCATGCCTCGTTACCACTGTGCAGGCTGGTGGTGGTGGTGTAATGGTGTGGGGGATGTTTTCTTGGCACGCTTTGGGCCCCTTAGTGCCTGTGAGGGACCAGGCAGTTAGGCATGAGGAGTCAAGAGGGAAACTTAAAGCAAAAGGGTTTTATTTACCAAAAAAATCATTACAACAAACAATAAAGTTTTGGGCCCATAAAAGAGGTCAAATAAACAAACAATAACTAAAGCTCTGAACATAAGAGACTCAAAAATACAACTGACCTACTATACAACAAACAAAGGGGACTTATATATTGGCTGATCAGACCAGTTTTGACACACAGGGGAAGACCAACAACAACAACACCACATCATAACTGCAAACACAACAAAACTTATGTAAAAACTTATTCCAAAAGAAATGTACATTTACTTAACCTTAACTCAAAAATACTCAAATATAATATAAATCTAAACCCCAAAATATTTAAGAATAAAGCCACCCCCCAGACATAGCAAGCAGTGGTAGTGTCCAATCAGGCCACCTCTCCTATAAAGCTGCTCCTGCTCCGAGCACCAACCCTTTAAGCCAGCAGACTTCCTGGATCTCTCCTGGGTCTCTCCTGGGTGTGGCATCCAACACTGGTAAGCTCAGAAACAAGAATTATAACAAAATGAAAATCCAAAAGTAACTAATGGTGTGTGTTCCAAAAGATGCTTCTGTATAGTCAACTAAAATAAAGTATGTGAAATAAACTAAGTGTCCTGTAAGTTTATTTGTAACCAAATAAATATTTACAATAAAATGTCTAATGTGTATGAATGTATATAAACCAATCTTAAAGAACACAACAAACTCAGTGCATGAGGTTACCGCTCTTCATCTGGTTGTGAGGCCACGGCTGTGGCCATCACAGTGCCAATTGGGCATCGTTTAAATGCCACGGCCTACCTGAGCATTGTTTCTGACCATGTCCATCCCTTTCTGGCCACCATGTACCCATCCTCTGATGGCTACTTCTAGCAGGATAATGCACCATGTCACAAAGCTTGAATCATTTCAAATTGGTTTCTTGAACATGACAATGAGTTCACTGTACTAAAATGGCCCCCACAGTCACCAGATCTCAACCCAATAGAGCATCTTTGGGATGTGGTGGAACGGGAGCTTCGTGCCCTGGATGTGCATCCCACAAATCTCCATCAACTGCAAGATGCTATCCTATCAATATGGGCCAACATTTCTAAATGTTGAATCAATGCAACGTAGAATTAAGGCAGTTCTGAAGGCGAAAGGGGGTCAAACACAGTATTAGTATGGTGTTCCTAATAATCCTTTAGGTGAGTGTATATAGCCTATTTCAGGGAAGTCACAGATGGCAAAGATCAGTCTCTCATCCATCTATTTTTGTGCTGCGCGTCACGTAGGCTACAAAAAGTTCAAGTCAATTCAACTTTGGCAGGGGCGGGCGTGTGCATGAGACGAGCACGACAGTTTCATGGGAACACGCCCACTTGTCGCTACGCCTGTGGCAATGCCCGTGCCTCCCTTCCTACATGCTCACCTCTCATTGAAAATGAATTAAGCTACGAGGTGCGTAAATCGCTTCACGTGTGAAAAGGCCTTAATGGTGGAAAATATTGCGCCGATGCAACACTTATTTGACAACCCCTGCAGTATATTACTACTTCTAACGTGTATTGTAGAAAATGTACATGCAAGATGTTAACAGATGTATACAATTTGACTGTTCATTTTTCAAAAAATGGCAGGATTATCTCATTCCTACATCGCCCATAGATTTCTCTGGATTTCCTGCAGGTAAAATTCTTTTTCTGTACTAGTTTTGATCCATCCTGCTTATTTGTAAATATGGTACCAACCACCCATGTTGAGCAATCAGGCAGCATACACCCCCACTAAGGCTGGATAGTCCTTTATATCTGTTCTTCTAATGACAGAAAAATGAATACGAATGTTCTGTTCTACATCATACACACTGAAATACAACCTGATATAAATGGCTCATTCTAAGGTAATAAAAACATAATGGTTTATTATGCAAGGTCTTTATGCACCACTGAAAACATAGTTATGGAACTTACATTGCATTTCTGTCGATAGATTCTCAGAAATATTACAAACTGAACCTTTAAAACTTTTTGTGACACAAAAAAGGCGATAAATATGCTCTCAAAATTCTTTGATTGCATTAAAAAGACACAAAAATATCAGTGCGGAAGGTGGAGCAGTACCAGCTAGAAACTTTGGCTCACCTCTATGTATTGTTACGGGGTGTGGTGTGTGGACAGAGGACCCAAATGCAGCACTCAGAGGGAAGGAGGTTTATTGGGGGGAAAAAAGGGTGAGAGGGACTGGAGGGGAGGGAGAGGAGGACGTCGGGGAAGTACTGGCACGGGGAACCAAGGAGATAGGGGCCAGGGAGCCGGGGAACACAGGGGCCAAGGAAGCGAGGAGAGGCAGGGGAACAGGGAGGACGCCGAGAGGGAAGTCTGAAGAGGAATGGGCCAGTGGATGAGCCCAGCCGAACGGAGGACGAGGGTGAGTGTACCTGGGAGGGAAACAGACAGAGAGACAAGGTTAGGGGAGACAATGACAAGGCACAGGGTAAGTTTGAAAAAACAAGAAACGTGGAAGCCTGAACACAGAAGTGGCACCAGGTATGGAGCAACGACGATCAAGCGAGGATGGTGTGGAAAACCGGGGTTGAAATACAGGCAGTCATGAGGTGATTACTGGCAGGTGTGGCAGGCTGATGAGGTGGATGATGAGTTGCAGGTGCAGGTAGTTGGCTGGGCTCAGGGGCAGAGGGAGAGAGAGCACACGGGGGAGAAAACACAGAGAGGCGGGCAGAGAACAGGAAACCAAGGAAAAAAGCAGAAAAACTGATAAAAAGTAGAAAAAACCAGGACACTCACCGTCAGCCGGGCTGCCACCACAACATGTATAGAGGTTCCACTACATTTGGTGAATTATGAAGGGTATCCTAAAGCAGCAGACACCTACCAGGAGGCACCAAAAGAGCACTTTAAGCATAGGTGTCATTTACACTGGGGACATGTCCCCACCACTTTTTTCATTTGTATTTCAAGTATCATTTGCACCCCTTAATAAGACATAAGCTCCCCTAAAAGCATGATTTGTGATATTTTGGCAGCATGCTTTATTGACATTAATCTCTGTATTTCTCTATCATCATGGATCACGCGGAGCGTCAGACTTCATCCACCCAGAGGTAACGATGACTAACCGTCCGCAGCGGGCCGGTCGCTCCTCTATCTCCTGGTCCTGTACGCTCCACCGCCACTCTCCCTCTCCAGTTTGGGTTGTGTCGCTAAGCACTATGAACGGTCCGTGATCGTTCCCTCTGGCTGGATGAATATTAAGCATAATCCATGCACTCCTACAGCTGGGGGGTCTCTGCAGCGCTACGCACTTTCTAAATTCTTCCCTCTCACTGAGAAAAGAAAGGTCAGGTCGCAAACACTGCCGTTGTGTCAAGCATAATTGTAGCAAAATGGCTACATATGATAATGATAATAATAATAATAATAATAATAAATAGCCTAATTATTATTATTACAATAAGGCATACATGCCTGATTCTTTCACTGTGAGCCCAACGCCTACATGCTTGCAGCTATTAATGATTCACCAGTAAGAATCACAGTCTGTAGTGCTGTATTCTAGCCTTGTTCTTCTCTTGACAAATGTTGGGCTGATTTTCACAACTGTTGTCACTTTGTAATCTTTCTAAAGAGCATAAAAGAGAGATCCTGTGTATGTCCTCATTGTAATAAGGATTTGTGTTGATCTGACCATATATGAGGTGTAAATATATATTGTTATTGTGCATCACAGTGATGTTATGCATTAATCCAAAAGTAATGTAACTAGTAGTGTAACTAATTACTTTCAGCAGTGAGTAATCTAGTAAAGTAAGGCATTACTTTTTTAAAAAGTAACTAGTAACATGTAATCCATTACCTTTTTTGAGTAACTACCCCAACACTGCAAGTTAACATACAGACATGAAAAGTGTTATGAAACTCTCAGCAAGTGAGTGAATAAGTGTAATTCCCAAAATGTCAAACTATTCCTTAAAGCTCTGATTTTACGTTAGGCCACACATGAATACTTAACTCTGCACGCAGAAACAGTGACTATGTGCATTTTCATCCCTATATCAGAGAGTCTGTACACCACTGAGTATCATCATAGCGTAATTCCTGCCATTACAATGCAAAGTCACCTTCCAACTGTGATGAGATCCTGTCCAGTGTGCTGTGTCATCTGTCCCTCTTGTACAGTGATTCTCTGGGTGTCAACCTCAACATGTAGGTCAGCTTTGAAGTGGATGACAATCCTTTTGAAGCCTCCATAAGCTACTGAATCAAGCTCACCATTCACAGACAGCTCTAGTACAAAAGAGAACAAACACAACTCAACACCACACTTCAAACTGGCAGTGGTGGAAGAAAGGAACAATGTTGATTACAGATAAAAGTCACTCACTCAAAAAATCCTATTTAAGTAAAAGTACAGAGGAATGAGTACTGTACTATGGCCCAGTGATACTCAATCTAGGATTGTTTAATATGACTATCATATGTTTTAATGTAATATCAAGTAAAGTATTGAATGTATTTAAGTTACTTCCCACCACTGCAAACTAGGAAATAATTATAGGTTATATGTTACACAGTATATAACTGACACAAGGAGAGGAACATTACTGACCCCTGTTGGGATGGTGTAGTAGTTTAAGGCGGACATCTCCAGGGACATCAAAGCATAATGGAAGAGACATAGTCTCAGTTCTAAGCAAAAACCTGTGGATAAGAGGAACTACAGAGGAACACAGAGATACAGAGACACACAGCGTCACACAGCAGACAGAACGGTAATAAACAGTATTTTCTTGTATAGGGAATATTGTTTAGACCTGCTAGATTTGCTAATATGTTCGTATTGTCTATTAACTAAGTAGGCTAAATTACTAACTAACTGTTTAATATAAAAGGCTATGTTCAGAGTGCAGGCAGAAGAGACCAAAATTCAAGTCAAATGGAATCTGATCTTTTCCAGTTTGGATTTAAGCCACTTTTATATTTTGTCCAAATCCGTTACAGATTTTTAAAATGTGACCTCAGTCTGGAAAGTCAGATTCGAACTGATGCAACTCTGACATCACTCTAGAGCCACTAATTTTGCACTAGATAGAGCTGCGGTGAACCAAAAAGCTCCACAAAAGCCATTATTAAACATGTGGCTCTCTTTCTCCTCTACCTTGCAATCATCTGCCCACAAATTCCCTTCCAGCTGAAATCCACCGATGGCGAGATTTCTTCTGAGTCAAGTGCTTGCTACTTGTCCGAGCGGAAACAGTAGAGAGAGAGAGTTAATTGTGGGGCATATGCATTGCACAGTGCCAGAAACAGTAATGAATGTAATTAAAGGACAGAAAGTTGTGAACACTTTTCATAATTTGGGAGAAATGTGCCCCCAGGAGAGGGCAATGAAATACGGCCCACAATGAAAATCGGGACAGTAGCAAGTAGGAGCTAACCGGAGCTAACCTCTGTGGCTCCTTGTTTACTTCTGTATGACAACGTGCTGCATGTGATGTCATTTTATTTTTCTGCGCATGTGGGTCACTTGCAGGTTGTGGACTATTCACACTTCAGTCTGATATGGGCCATATTTGAAACTATCATTCAAAAATATCGAATTGGGGAAAAAAATTGGAATTGAGCATTAAGTCTTTGAGCCTGTCAAACAAGATGCAATAGGCCACAGAATAAAAGGCCAGGTCAATTAATACAGCCACAAAGCATTCTCTTCTTTCTGACACTTCAAGTGTTGCAAAGACACACCCGTGGTCGGTCCTCAAGCCAAACTGCATGGTGGTTAAATACTGTGTAACTTCAGTTGGTGGGTGAGTTGTGTATTGACCAGTTTCTCAAAGACTTGGGAAAGGCAAAGCAAGATGGCTGTCACCCCCTTTAAAGAGTAGGATGTCTGCAGCAGATTTCCAGGTCTGATGGAATTCATAGGTCTGCAGGGAAAGGTTTAACAGACAAGTTATTGGAGCTGAGCCTCTAACTACAAGAAGAAAGAGTCCAGAGTATCCAGTCCAGATGATTTAAAAGGATCTAGTTTGAGCCTTTGCTTTGAGAATTCTACAATCAAAGGATGAAATGTTTTCATGTGCAACAGAAACAGATAGACTGTATATAATCCAGTGCTTGAAGTGGATAAAAATAAGTGTCAGTTCTCCCCTTATTCACCTTTCACCCTGGATGAGTAACTATTAGACGTACAATACTGCAGTTTGAGAAATACACAATCAACATTTATCATTTTTGCAGTTTTTGCATTTTGTCTTTCATTAAGTCCTTGTGCAAGAAAGGTCTACATTGGTAGTTACTCTCTAATTTGTGAATTCCAAGTTATTACTTGTCAATAATCACAACACAATTCTTGCACAACAGTGTTGTTCGAACATTTGAAAGTTTACTGTTGCACGTCAAGCTTTTGATAATGTCCAGGCTGTGATTGGTCAGTTCACAAAAGAGACATTGACAAGTGACTGGATACTTTCTCTTCTCTCTACTTTTAGGATGTTACACAAATGATCAGCACCTGGCAGGGTAGAATTTTACTTTTGAAGCTCTGTTGTGTCATCCTCTGACTCTGTTCATGTTCTCTTTGTGCCCTTTTGAAGCCAGGATTTGTAAGGTTTATGTGATGTTACTTAGACTAGTCGCCATAAGAGAAAAGCAGACAGGCGAAAACAAGTGTGCATAATACAGTGCCCCCTGGGTGATGCAGTTTATTTAGGGCCTTTATGATAAGTGCCAGTTCGCAAGAAAAATTCACACCAAAGAGTAAAAGGTAAAAGTTCTGGTACTGCGGCCCCACTTCAAGCACTGCCTTTATTCTTTCGTTGCACAAATAGGTGCGTTGAGTTTTTCTCTCGCCCATGATGATTGCATTTTGATTAACTTCATAAAATCCTACAGAAATATTAAGCATAAACAGGTCACTTGTCTTGAACGTCAATTTGAATTCAAACTTTTTTCATGACGACCCGTTAGGATCAAACACTTTGAGGTTTTATGGACATGAATCATTCCTCTCCCTGTTTGTGATCATGAGTGTCCAGTTGTAGATCAAACAAACAAAGACAAACCGTATCCTGTTTCTAAATGCCTCCTGTACCACCCTTTCTCTTTTCAGGGAGAATACATTTATGGGTCCAGTGGGAAGCTATTTCTTACACCGCAGCTGATGGCTGCTGGATACACAGACGATTAGTTAACGATTATTAAATTAATTGCCAACTATTTTGATAATCAGTTTGAGTTTGTAATTTTTTAAGAACAAAAAGTTTACAATTCTCTGGTTGTGGACAAAACAAGATATTTATTAAGACCTCATCTTGAGCTTACACAACATTTTTCTCCATTTTCAAACAACTAATTGATTCAAGATTGTATTAACTGACATCCATTTTCTGACACCTAACCTCAGCTTCAAAACAAACCACTAAATACACACACATGCTTAATCTAAAATTGATTTAAATACTCACAACAAATTGTGATTAACAACTGTAAATCAGTTTAAATTGTTTGAGTTTTTATATTTCATGCCTACATTTTGTAGAACTATTCTAATCTACAACTGATTGTCTTTCAGTGTGTGTGTTATGATGTAGATGCAGAACATTCGTATTCATTTTTCTGTCATTAGAAGAACAGATATAAAGGACTGTCCAGCCTTAGTGGGGGTGTATGCTACCTGATTGCTCAACATGGGTGGTTGGTACCATATTTTTTTTTTATCAGAACAGTGCAGATGCGTACCCATGTCCTACCTCCAGTGATTCCACTTCTGCCTGATTTGAAAGAAAAACATGATAACATGAAATTAGGATGCAGTAAATGTAGTTACCAATGATCTTAAACAGGTGGTATTATGCTTTTTGGCTTTTCCCTCTCCTTTGAGTTATATGTGCATGTAATAGGTTTGCAAAGTGAAAAAGCCGAAAGTTTTTTGCCCATATGTGACTCAGATATGATCTTTTTATGACAGTGTGAACAGGCCAAGTCACATGGAATCTGATCTTTTCCTGTTCGGAACTGGACCACTTCCATATGTGGTCCAAATCCGATACATATCAGATCTTTTTAAATGCGACCTCAGTCTGGACATCAGAATTGATGCGACTTTGACATATACATATTATCGTTGTCTTCCTCCTCTACCTCACTATCATACCCTGCTCAAAAAAATAAAGGGAACACTTAAATAACACAATGTAACTCAAAGTCAATCAAACTGTCCACTTAGGAAGCAACACTGATTGACAATCAATTTCACATGCTGTTGTGCAAATAGAATAGACAACAGGTGGAAATTATAGGCAATTAGTAAGACACCCACAATAAAGGAGTGGTTCTGCAGGTGGTGACCACAGACCACTTCTCAGTTCCTATGCTTCCTGGCTGATGTTTTGGTCACTTTTGAATGCTGGCGGTGCTTTCACTCGAGTGGTAGCATGAGACGGAGTCTACAACCCACACAAGTGGCTCAGGTAGTGCAGCTCATCCAGGATGGCACATCAATGCGAGCTGTGGCAAGAAGGTTTGCTGTGTCTGTCAGCGTAGTGTCCAGAGCATGGAGGCGCTACCAGGAGACAGGCCAGTACATCAGGAGACATGGAGGAGGCCGTAGGAGGGCAACAACCCAGCAGCAGGACCGCTACCTCCGCCTATGTGCAAGGAGGAGCAGGAGGAGCACTGCCAGAGCCCTGCAAAATGACCTCCAGCAGGCCACAAATGTGCATGTGTCTGCTCAAACGGTCAGAAACAGGAGGGCCCCACGTCCACAGGTGGGGGTTGTGCTTACAGCCCAACACCGTGCAGGACATTTGGCATTTGCCAGAGAACACCAAGATTGGCAAATTCGCCACTGGCGCCCTGTGCTCTTCACAGATGAAAGCAGGTTCACACTGAGCACATGTGACAGACGTGATAGAGTCTGGAGACGCCGTGGAGAACATTCTGCTGCCTGCAATATCCTCCAGCATGACCGGTTTGGCGGTGGGTCAGTAATGGTGTGGGGTGGCATTTCTTTGGGGGCCGCACAGCCCTCCATGTGCTCGCCAGAGGTAGCCTGACTGCCATTAGGTACCAAGATGAGATCCTCAGATCCCTTGTGAGACCATATGCTGGTGCGGTTGGCCCTGGGTTCCTCCTAATGCAAGACAATGCTAGACCTCATGTGGCTGGAGTGTGTCAGCAGTTACTGCAAGAGGAAGGCATTGATGCTATGGACTGGCCCGCCCGTTCCCCAGACCTGAATCCAATTGAGCACATCTGGGACATCATATCTCGCTCCATCCACCAGCACCACGTTGCACCACAGACTGTCCAGGAGTTGGCGGATGCTTTAGTCCAGGTCTGGGAGATCCCTCAGGAGACCATCCGCCACCTCATCAGGAGCATGCCCAGGTGTTGTAGGGAGGTCATACAGGCACATGGAGGCCACACACACTACTGAGCCTCATTTTGACTTGTTTTAAGGACATTACATCAAAGTTGGATCGGCCTGTAGTGTGGTTTTCCACTTTGATTTTGAGTGTGACTCCAAATCCAGACTTCCATGGGTTGATAAATTTGATTTCCATTGATAATTTTTGTGTGATTTTGTTGTCAGCACATTCAACTCACAAATTCCCTTTCTTACACCTGAAAGATATGTGCATGCTATTTGTCGAGCGGACACAGTGGGGAGAGAGAGAGGGAGTGAGTTGTGGGGCAGATTGTTGTACAGCGTTGTACAGCGCCAGAAACCGTAATGAAAAGAACAGAAAGTTGAGAACACTTATCATAATTTGGGAGAAATTTGATCCGTGAGGATAATAAAATAATAAAAAACGGGAAGAACAGGAAATCCTTTCCATTTCACTCGGCTAGCTCCTGACCACCTCTTTAAAAATTACTATACTCATGACTTGTAAGTTCACTCGCAAGGTCTCTCCCACTCCTTCTTGCTGATCTATAAATGTTTTTGATTAAACACATTCACATTTCGTTTGCCTTTGTGGATTTAGGTCTGTAACCCCGGCAACTTACGCTGTGAACCTAACCTGCTCGGGAGGAGGTTTACTTCAACAAACGCCAAGTTTCTTTCTGATTCCTCCCCTCCTGCGGAGCCTGAAGCGGCTGTCTGCATTTCCTCATTCAGACTGTCAATATCAAAGCACATATTGGAACTCAATTATGTCTTTAGAAACATCGGCATCGGTTTGATAGCTCAGAGTTCGTCAACCCAGAGTTCAGGTTTACACTCAGATTTTGTTGAACCTGCTTTCTGAAATGGGGCCCTGGTGGCTGGCTGCAGTTTAGGTCATAAACCTTGCCTCTTTCATGTTAGTGGATCAAAATACAGGTCAAATAAACTTTTCCCAAAGATGGTTTCTTTCATTTTAGTTAGTTCTTTAGCTTCATTGGGAGGGCGTCCATTTTTATGAAAATATCTATGATTTGTTCACGTTCTAAATGTCTTGTTGACTAGTCAGAGTGCTTGGAACTTATTGCTTCTTGTGCCCTATATCATGGTATTTCTCAATACAATGTTTCTAAAGGATTTTATAGTCATAAAGGCCTAAAAACACAACTTTGTTTTTAATATGCTGTGTTTTGGATACTGTGTTTGTGTCTTACTTGTCTGTTGTTCTGTGTCCAGTCTGTGTTTATGGTGAGCTCTGTCGTTTTGTTGTCCGTTTGGTTCTATGTTAATCTGTTTTTGTTTTCTTATCCTAGTCTGTTGACTGTGTTGTCCTGTTATCTTGTCTCCCTTATCCACACTGTGTTCTTGATTCTAAGATTTGGGTTTTGCATCTACATTTTAGTTCTGTTCTCTTGAGTTTAGTTCATTGTGAGTTTACTTACTGATCAGTTTGGTATCTGTTATTCAGTCTGGGTTATTATTCATCTAGTTATTATCTGTCAGCTAATATTATTATTTCCATTCTGTTCCTTGTTGAGTGTTGTTAGTTCCTGTTTCCTGGTTAGTTCTGTCTCTGTTCCCCTCTGTGTAACAGTTGGTCCATGTTTTCTGGTTTGGAGTTTTGTTCCTTGTCTTGTGTTCTCTGTATAGCCTTGTTTATTTCATTGTTCATTCGCAGGTTCTGTTTAGCTCACTTTGTACCTCTCTGCCATGTATCTTAGATTTAGCTCTGCATTTTGGTTCTGGGTCCTAGTTTATGTCTGTGTTTAGCGTCCAGGTTGTGTCCGTTCCCCCAGTTATCACTCTGCCTGCCTGCCTCTCTGTTTTCCCCTGGTGTCTCTCTGCCTCGTTAGCCCTGATCTTGATCATGTGTGTTGCTTCCGCCCTGCTCGTTAGTCCCTGTGTAGATATGTTTGGTGTTTCTGTTCATTCACTGTCCATTCATTGTAGCGTGAATACGCTCTGTCGTGTGTTGCTGTTTGTCGTGTGTCCTGTATATGCGTTCAGTGGGAGTTTGGATTACCTGCTTTATTTTGGACTTTCTCTGCACCTTTCTGTGTACTCCCGTGCTGAATTGAGTAAGTGTGAATAAAATCCCTGAAATGTATATCTGCTCCTGAGTTTTGCATTTGGGCTTTCACCTGTTTGGCGCAGGCTGACAAATGTTTGCTTTGCTTCAGCCACCATCGGGCAGCAGACGGTCTGGATGCTGCCACAATGCCCGTTTACTAATGGCGCTGCCTTAGCAAAGCGTGTCCATGAATTCTGGTGGCAGAGCTTCTGAGGAAGCATTGAAGGGAGGGGTGTATTTGTTTGGCTGTTGAGTAAAAATATCACCAATCTTTCATCAGAATCGCATTCCACACCTTTAAATAATAGTGTATGTGTCCTGTTATACCTGGAAAGGCACCTGCTGTTAAAAAAGAGATGCTGATGTATGACAGTTATTTATTTACTTTTTTACTTAAAACTGATCTTTACAAATTAGCTTGTATTGTGGCAAAATTGTGTGTCATGCATTTTCATATCCAGGACCATCACCAACGGTCTACTATTGCTGCTCTTAAGTATTAGCAATCAATGTTCACATTCACTGAATGTTAACAAATAATGTGTTACTATATAATAGCAAACAATTAAAACACTTAATTGATCAATCAGCTAATCAATTAATGAATTACCTGTATTTCATACATATGTTCCACACCCACACTTGAAATTTGATTAATCAATATAAATGCCACCCACAAACTGGTCTAAATCTGTAGTTCTCATTAAATGTAATAATTGTATTTATACATTGTAATAACACCTGATACCAAATCATGCAGATGTGTCTTACCATAATCATGTAACTGCACTGATAAAAGAGAAATGTTGAAAAAGAAACGTTGGACACTATTGGTTTTGTGGGTTTTTTTTCTTCAAATGTGTGCTGCTTACCAGTATCTTTGTAGCCCATGGAACCAGCGTTTGGCCTTAACATCCATGGACCAGATCCTACAAGAGGTTGCCATGCCCGTGGTGTTGCACCTTCTTTGGGTTTATGAAGCACATCGGTGTTCTCCCCCAGATGCTTGGTGACCACCATGGATGTCAGTGGGGTCACAAAGCTGTACTTCAGCGACAGCTCCAAGGCCTCTTTCTTCACATTCTGATTCTGCTTCTCAGGTCCAGATAACTGCAGCCTGTGTCACAAGTGTGTACAAATGTTTTAAATATGACAGCTGACATGACAGTAAAGTATGATAATGTTTAATGGCTAACGCTATCTTCTGATCAGTGTTACTCAAGTTACTCAGAAATTGTAATATATTACTAGTTATTTATTACGCCTTAAAAAGTAATATTATTCTAACATTGGACAGGTTTGTACAGGAGAGAGAGAGAGAGAGAGAGAGAGAGAGAGAGAAATGTATTTAATACTGGAAATAAATTACCAAAACACAAAGTAAATTACAATGTTATCTGACCCTAAAAAGAGAATTCACACTGGTAAATTACCTGAGTACAATAAAATGTCCCAAACTAAGAAAAATGTCGACAGCATACAGACTGAGTGACCATAGAAAAGGGTCGCCAGGGGACAGGTAGAGACAGAGCTGCACTTTCTAACCCCATGCCCCAAATATAAAACACTAAGACAAAAACACTTTACAAACATTTCCCAAATATACCCCGAATTCGAATTCATATCAGACACACAGAAACTCCCCTATTTACTGGGAGAAATGCCCAAATGTGAAATAATTGCTGCAAAATATGTCTCCTCATGCCATGAAGTGATGACAACCAGTGGAACCTCAGACTGATAAATAATTGTACAGATTTTCAAATTATTATTTTGATTGTTTTGTTTTTACATTTGATACTGATTTCTTTTTTTAATTTGTTATTTTTTAATCAATTAATTATTTTTTTAATTTGTCTATTAATACACACACACACGCTTACTGTTTATTTATTTTAATTTTTTATATATTTTTTTTTATTGTTTTTAACACAAACATACATACACTTTAATTACTTGTTTAATGAAATGTATGGGGTTGATTATTCTTATGTAGTATGTATGATGCTTTGGCAATATTGTTACACATTCATGCCAATAAAGCTATTTTGAATTGAACTGAATTAAGAAAGAGGCAGCAAGCCAGGAGGTGCTGCACGAATATATGCTCCTCAATACAGCTCCTTAATCAACATTGATTTTAAATACGCCAAGTTAAAATTTAGAAAATCAACATGTGGCCGCATTGATAAATACACAAATTACAGGCTAATTATGGGAAACACTGCTTTCCCTACCACCCCCCTTCACCCAAACAAAGCAGTCTCTCCTGACTTTTTAACTAACATCATATCCATAACAGCAGTTGAAAGCTTTTTGCTGGTCGCACAGAGTTTACAATAGAGAACAATGTTCTTTGCATCTTTGACTGCGACACAATAATGGCAGCAACTACTTACAACTGTGAACAGAACGCCTGTCTCCCTCGTTCTACATTCTTCCTTTAGTGTTTGGCTATCAGCAGACATGAACAACAAAGTCGGGTCCCGCTGTGCTGTCGCACAGTCGTGGATTTACGTCAAGAATGGTGTGTTCAGTAACGAGTAAAGCAGCGTACTTGCCTTAGTAACTAGTAATATTACCGTTTGTACATTAGTTACACTACTTAGTTTTTGGGGAAAGTAATACTATTACAGCAACGCGTTACTGCCCAACACTGCTTCTGATAATATTTTTGTTGTTTCCTCAGTAACTGTTTGACTTCCCCTAAAATGAATGTGCACCAACACAGATATACACACATAGGCCTACTACTCCTGTTACTCTTGTCAACTGTTGATTAAATAGAAATATGAGGTTTGCAGCCCTTCAATAAATATTTGATAACAAACAAGAACATCAAGAAAAAATGGTCGACATCTCACTCTCTCTTTCTCCAGAAGGTGTTTGACTGTGAGGTAGGCCCAAACCCTCTGTATGTGGCTGTCTAATGTGCAGTGTGGATGATCCTTACCGAAATGGCCACAACTTGTGGACTGAAAGTTTTCATGTCGTTGTCAGTTATCTGACCGGCCACCGCAATCTCAGAGCCATTATAATACTGGCTGAAGTTAGTCTGGGTTAGATTGGTCGCACCAGCATAGATCATTGTCACATCTGTCAACAGAGGAGTGGCCACCTCTTCATAGAAACCCTGTTGACATACAGTATGGACACTGTATGAATGTTTAATGTCTCCAAAGTCACCAATGATCAATTATGTAACAAATCTATAAATTGTGGGAAGTACAAGTGATTTAAAAGTGTAATGATTAAAACCTTTAGCTGTAAATCAGCATCAGAGTCTTCATAAATTCGTCGGGCCGCACTATTGTTCTGCAGTGACATCTTCTCAAGGAACTCAAAATTGACATCAAACCCAAAACCAAGACAGTAGAGAGGGAATTTGTAAGCAATAACCCCTCTTACATTTGACCGTATTGTTTCAAGATGTGTCACCCCTGCAAAGACACAAGACAGGCACTTTGAGGTAAAAAAAATAAAAAAAATGTTATTGTTATTAAATGTATGTGATCCTTAAAGGTCCCATATTATACAAAAAAAAATTTTTCTTGTCTTTTCAAACTAAATATGGCTACGTTCAGACTGTAGGCAAAGGTGACTCAAATCAGCCCAAGTCACATGAAATCTGATCTTTTCCAGATGGGATTTGAGTCTCTTTAATATGAGAACCAAATCTGATTTTCTGAAAAGCAACCTCTGACATTCAGATCGGAATTGATGCAACTCTGATGTCCCTTTATAGTCTCAATTCTGCGCTAGATGGATCCATGGTGAATAAAAAAGATCCACAAAAGCCATTATTAAACATGTCTCCTCTACCTCTACCACCTCTGGCTCTCTGAGTCACGTGCATGCTACTTGTCCAAGCGGAAACAGTATAGAGAGTGCAAGAGGGAGAGAGTTGGGGCATATGCCTATATATATTTATTTTTTAGTAATGAATGTAATGAAAAGGACAGGAAGTTGTGAACACAAATCGAGAAATGTGAGGGTTAGCAAGTATGAGCTACTGAACCATTATGTTTTTATTACCTTTGAATGAGTCATTTCTATCTACATAACCACAGGTCCCTCCTTCTGTCGACGTCGCCATGTTTCTACAATGGCTGAAAATGGACAAACAGCGCTACAGAGCGCCTTTTGTCACTACTTTCTTCTTCTTGTAGAATTCTGGCAGTGTAGACGCTCATCATTACTTTGAATACGTACGTTCATAGAAGAAATAACAATATACAGCAGTGGTTGGCAAATAAGTTTTGCATCGGAGAAATTTTTTTTATCCAATTGTTTTTATCCAATTTTATTTATGGTGGGTGAGAATATAAGGCATAATATGGAGACAACCTTTTATGGTGTTTGGTTAGCTTAGTTGGTAATGCGCAAGACTGACATGTGGAAGGTTGTGTGTGTTTTTTCCCCCCTTCTTAAATAAACTGATCATGAAATGTTTCATATGCTCACGTGGTGTTGAATGCCGCCTTGACTTAACTCCTTCCCTGGCCAACCTCCTTATTAGGCTTAGGCAAGACACCTGCGTTCTCTTGCTCTCTCTCTGCTTCCTGATCTGTCCCTGCTGTGGTTGGTGTTTGTGGCTCAGGTATGTGAAAGGAATAGTTTCACATCTATTTTCCCTTAACAGTTGATTATGTTGCTTACCTGCACTTTGACACTGTTAAGAACCTCCTTTTCTCCTGCCCTGTGACCACTGATTGTTGTATCTTCATGACCCATCTCAGAGTTGGTTCCTTCTTGTTTTAGACCACTGCTGTTTTGCCTACTTAGTTTATTTAGTTTCCTGTTTTGCCTATTTGCTGTTTTGTCCCTCTTTGGTTAGTACAGTTTGCAATTGTTCAGCCAACTGGATTACTTACTGGTTTCGTTACTTTGTTTGTTTCTTCTGTATTCAGTTTATATACTGAGCAGGGTGCCATCTTGTTGGGAGGCTAGACACCCGTGGCAAGGTCCCTTCACTTTTCTGCATTTGAGTAATGGGGGCACTACATGGACTGCACCATTTTTCTGTGAATAATGCTGGGAGGTTTGAAGTGCTGCACTTGAGGTGGGTCGGATAGTGCTAGCACTCCTGGGCACTCCTCAGCATAGTCTGCCTCTCCACAACTGACCTCGGCGTAGTTTTGGTTAGTTATTTCGGGGCACTGGATTTATATTAAAGCTGTTTATTGTAACAAAGTAGTTTTATCTACCTTTTTTATCATAGTTTTGTTGCTGGTTCACATTTCTTTTCCTTTCAGCAGTTCCAGTCCCCAATTGTTTCTTCACTGATTTAAAAATATATTTTCAATCACGTCTCTGCCTCATCAGTAACGTTCCTGTGTGCCTTTTTTCTCTTTATTCTCCTTCAATTAATCAAGGTTTAAATAGTATTTCCTGGGGGGCAATTCCCTAGGTGGCATTGTTGGCTTTCATTCAATTCCTTCCCTTCCCAGTCCACAAAATGCACACAATGCATAAGCATGCGCTGCGTTGTGAGTGTTCCAGTGTTTCATCTGCATCCATCAAACTACAGGAATCTTGTTTTCTGACGGTTCTTTCAAAGTGACTGTTTAGCCGCTTTTCCATTACCAGTACCACCTCGACTTGACTCGACTTGACTCTGTTTGGCCGTGCTCTATTTTCCATTACAGACCAGACATAGGCTGTTTCCCAATACCGAGTTTGCCAAGTTCGGACTTCTGTACTTTAAAGCTCGCACTTGGCAAGTTCGGCTCGGGAGTACAAACTTCCAGGAATGGTCATTCAGCAATTGGAACAGCAGCGGACTTGATGACGGCCGGACCATTAGCAGACGGGACCTCACATCTCCGAAAACGTCATAGCAATTTTTTAAATCACCTCTGTCTTGAGAAACATATTTGGAGTTTAAACAACTATATTCCCGCATAAAAAACTCTTTAAACTACTATATGCGACACAAGAACAGCAGTATTATAAGTTAATTAAGAGTTTTCTCGTCCGACATTTCAGCTTTTTGCCGGCGAAATGCATTCTGGGATATCTGGCTATCCGAAGTCCACACAAGTCACCACCAATGCAGGCTCCGTAAAACGGGCGGAGCGAGAACACATCCGGGTATTTGACTGTACTTGGCTAGATGTGGACTTTTGAATTGAAACAGTACTTTGGCTGCAACTGATGACGTTTCCACAAGTCCACAAGAACACAAGTACAGAAAGGAACGCAGATTGAGAAACAGCTCTCAAGGCGCATTTTAGTCCCTCCCACCCGAGATGTGAGCTTGAGGAGTCGAGGAGGAGACGCGAGGAGAGAGGAGTCGAGGAAACGGGCATTTAACGAAATGAGATGTCCTCTCCTCGGAGCCGTCATATTTTAAAGCGACGTCAATTAAATATGACCTGTTGCACAGCTGCATCATCTGTCATCTTGCCACTAAAGGCTAGGAGATTATTTCTTCATAATCCAGAAACATGTCTGTCAACATTATAACATGTAGAAACATCTCGAGGTTCCAGTAAACATTATACCATCTGTTGAAAACAGCAGACTAATCATTCACTAGGCTACACAGTAGACTAGGCCTACCACTTTTTTGCGGTGCGCCTTTTGCCTGTAAACAGGAGATCATTACAGCCCTCAACTTGATGAGATGAGCGTTTCATCATCAGTCCCTTTACAAAATGACACAGTAACATTTATCTCAAATAGCCCCAATTACAGCTGTCATCACAGGACTCTACTGTTGGAATAACGTGCAGACTACATGGGCCCTATTAGGCTATTAAAACATGAAACAGATCAGTGCTGAATGCTCTGGTGTATATTACAGCCTAATAATTTGACTTCAGCAGCTGTTTTGTCACGATTATAGCAGCTGAATTGATGTGATCCGCAGATCGGCTCGGACATGCGCCTAAATCATCCACCTGCCCCCCATCAACTAATTATTTTATCAGATTTAGAGACAAGCATCTGCATGGACGTTTTACCCCCACCTCCACCGGTCCCTGTAGCTTTCCAGGTTGTTTCTTTCTTGTGTGTTATATTGATGTATGAGTGTTTTCTTTAACGATTTACTTTGATTAGAGAGACTGCTGTCAGTTATTTAAACGTTTCCATCCGTGCAGTAATGTCACAGCAAATATCGTGGGCTAAAACAGACAAACTTTAAGCTTTCAGCCTCTGTAATCCATGTTTAGACTCTGATGGAGCTTAGGGTTGATCAGGAGGACAGCTGCTTTACTCCAAACACTTTTACTATATGAAACTGGACTGTGTGTGAGACCGTTTGGATGTGAAGAAGAACACAGAACATGAATTAACACCAGATCCTGACCGATCCAATCGGCATGTCGAGAGATTATTATTCATTTATGTTGCTGTGACTCGTGCGTAAATGCGCACAGTGTCACTGGGGAAACACTTCATACAGCCGCTATTTAATGTTCATTTTTACAGTCCTGCTGCCCATCCACACATCACATTCAACAATCAGTGATATCAAAGTGAAATGACATTAAGGAATGCAGTTATGAGGCGCTACACAAACAATGAAGGGCAGAAAGTTTGATCGTGCATTTGATTATTTTTAATAGGACTATGGGTTGGTCCAGCTGTTTGGCACGCCTCTTGTAAACATCACAGCGGCTGAAAAGACTTCCGCAAAGGATGATCTCTAAGAAGAAAGTTTGATTGATTAGAAAAGATTGTAAAAAAGACAGGGAAAGAAAAAAGATCCATTTAGCTCTTGCTGATTATGTATGTGCAATGCTAATAAACCACTGAAAGACAACAGTTGTCCAGGAAATGAACTCTTACCGTACCTTAATGTCTCCAAGTGAGGTGTCCCTGTTGATATCATAAACAATAACCAGATCTCCATTCATACCCTGATCTCCACAGCTGTCACATGTTTTCTGTTGGTTCTCTGTCGGGTAGAAATGCACCCACGCCTGGAAACAGGATTAACCAGGTTTTAGAAACTCTTGATAGGACACCCAGGTGAAAAAGAAATATACTTCAGTAGCACTTTTTTTGGATGCACTTATCATATTTTAATTGTACTATACTAAGTGTATATTAAATGTGTTATTTTGGAAATACTTAGTCAACTTAATTTAACGTATTTAAACGTAATTTAAATATACTTCTTTAAATTGAACTTAAAATACCCTTTTGTGCTATACTTGAACAGTTTAAATATATTTTAAATGTGTTCCCTGAACATTTTTATTAGCATTTCAGTGTATTAGTAATTTATTACTAGTATACTCCAAGAGCCACTATTAATATCTTGGGAAGCTGCTTTATGAAACCATTCAGTATAAGAATAATTCATTATTAGTGCATTAAAAATACCTTGCAAAATGCCCTTTTTAATAAAAATCAGTTAAAACAATTATTTTACAAACACACACACATACAGACAACTAAAAACTTTAATTTTGTGTACATTACAAAAATTAATTCCAGACATTAAAAGGTACAGCAGCATGTATCACATCTTGAGCAAAATAAATAATCAAATAAAATATAATCAGTAAAATGATGACATGACCAGTATTACATAAAAATACACTATATACATCCCATCATTAATGTTACCCATGGGGGTCCTTCATGCTGTTTGGACACTCAGATGACCTCACAGCAGGCCATCCCACTTCTGACACCATATCTGTCACCCTGCCCAGATTCAAACACAGGTCTACAGGATACCAAATGTGGTGTATAACATATGCTTTTGACATTACAGTTTAATATAATGCTCTGCAGCTGGTGAAAGGAACAGTGAACCCTTATGAGGAAGTAATGATTGATGGGTGAACCAAGAGTGAACCCTCCTATAGAATTTGACCCCTGACCCAGAGCTGGAGAGAGACACAGTGGTAGGGGAAGTGGTGTCTAACAGATGGTTACACTTAGTCTACAGCACTGTGCCCTTATATGGTATTTAGCAGAGACCTAAACATGTCTTATATAAGCTGTGTTCAATGTACAGAGAGACAGAGTGGTTATCGGGCTGGGTCACTCTCCAAGCTGCTGCAGAGCTTGTAATTGATGCTGAATTCTTTGATGTAATAAACTTTTATAATCAAGAACAGTGTCAAGCGGATTTCTTCTCAACACATCACGCAGCATTATCGTTCGGACACCACACAAACATGCAACTTTGACAGCAATGCCAAAGAGCCAGGCTCGTTGGTATGGCAGTCCAAGGGCTTACTCAACTGTAGTGAAGGTACTTCGTCACAAGCTTACAGTACAAATGGTGAAACCAAACTGAAACTGAAAAATGTCACAATCCTTATCCTTCAAGTGGAGGGTCGGTTATCTTTCAGTAGGACTCGTTGCATTTTCTGCGACTGCAGATACTATGGGATTTGGAAACTGCTTTATCACACAGCATCTGTGGAAGGGAAAAGGAAATATTTTGTCTATATCAAAGCAATATTACCTCTAATTAACTAACTACCATTGTGTGATTTTTTTATTTTGTTTAAAGTTGCTGAAACACAATATGACATCATGTCTAACTGTTCTGATAATGCTAACTGGGTTCAGGTGAAATGGTTTTCCACAAGTGACCCCTCTCAGTTAATGCTCAGTTCTTCCATTACAACATGATCAAAAACATTACATAAACACTACTGTACATTCAGCCAAGGAGCTGTATATGATAAAATGTTATTAAACAGGTACAACAAATAACAGACATTCAGACTTGCTTAACAACTGTGCTGTCTACATGTCATTTCACATCAACACAGCAGTCAATTTGTTAAGTACAAAAGTAGCCAATTACTTAATGTATAACAATATTTTTAATATAATTATTTTATCACAAGAATATTTGTTTATTTAGTCTGACCCCGTTGACATGTAGTGAGAGCAAAAACAGTGATGGTGTGCAGGAGCCAGACATACCTATGAGCACATTGAGATCCCAGGAAGCTCTAAAAGAAAAGAAATACAGTTGCAAATGAGTTTAAATATTCAGTTAGGCCAGTACTTCCACCTAGTTTTGTTCTTCATTTGCGTATCATTATAAACACTGTAATTCTATTCTTATAGAAAATCTTTATTATTATTCTTTATTTAATTTTCTTGAGCTAAGGCAGGAAATTCCAACTCTGGGTTGTTTAAAGTTAGGTTCAAGTTTTAAAAGTTGAATACAGGATCTAGGACCATACAAATGGACATAAAGTTGACCAGTATTTTATATAACATTGCATGCTATTATTGTGTAGTCAGTCATTGCAGGACATAAAAACATTATAATTATATTATAAAAAAATTCTCACATAAGTTGTACACTTTAACATTGTTGTTATAACTGAGTTATTACTCACTGTAACTAACTTTAGCTAATAAATCTATAAATCCACGTGCTAGCATTAGCTAATGCACACCAGAGCTATCCACCAAGGAAAATATTTTCAAACCCAGAGTGAGCGCAACTTTAGTTAATTTACACAATTGTGTTGTCTTGCTAATAATAATAATGTTAAATTTACCAAGAAAGACGATTTTTGCTGGCAGTATCTGCGTCTGTCCTCTCCTGCTTGTACTCGCCAGGCACCTTTAACGTTAGCTCTTTTCACATTTAACTTCTGCAGGGAGCTGACCGGATATTCTTCTCTTCTGTGTTCTTTTCCTATTATGTCTGTGGTGTCCGCCTTCGAAGTCTGAGTAGGTAAAGTAAAACAAAGGAAACCTGAGAAACAAAATAATTTCTGGCCAAAAATAGCTTCCCTCTCACAGACAGTTAACACCTTAACTTTCGTGAAGCGGACTGTGTGATCACGCTGTGTGATTGGGTCCTCGATTTGAAAACCTTGATTCTGATTGGTCCAATTGAATGCACTGCGCTAGTGGGCTGGGCGGGAGGGCACACTTCGTCCCTGTGTACCCATGTGTTGTTTACAAACAGAAACAAGTATAACAACATTATGATTTAAAGTATGCTTATTACTATACGTTGTTTGTTAAGTTAACATGTGCTGCTTCCTTCTTGGCCAGGTTACCCTTATGAAAGAGAACTCTGATCTCAACTAGCTATTTACCTGATTAAAAAAATATAAGAAATAATATGCTTTTGAAAAATATATTTTAATGTTAAAAAAATATGTTTTAAAAATCTTACTTCTGGAATCAGGCTGAAACAAGTGGCAATTACATAAATATTTTGCAGTAGCCTACATAATTAGCATATTTGACATAAATATATTTGTAATCCACTAAAAGTGTAATTGTTTAACAATGTACTTCCACAAAGTACACCTAAATAGTATTTACTTAGAGTTAAATAAATGTATTTTTAATAAGTACACTACAATGTTGTGAAAAATAGTTTTATTTAAGCATATTTATTAAAAGTTTATAGTATATAGTTATTACCAATTTCTTCAAAGTATACTTTTCAGAAGTATGTTAAAGGTCAGGAGAATATATCTGTAATATATCTTTAATAAGCATGTTAGGAGTATGAATGTACTATGCATACTATGTGAATTTCTAGTACATTTTCAATGCCTTTAAGCGCACTTCTTTTTGACCTGGGCACAGAAGGCAACGAATGGATTTCATGGTCTTCTCCCTTTGATTACATTTCATTTGATTCAACTTAACTGTCACTGCACAGCGTTTCACAGCACTGGTGCAACCATAAAATGCAGAAGTGCAAACGGTACATAAAGATTTGCAGTAAATAAAAATGTGTGAATGGTACTAAAATATGTGCGCATGGATGAGCAACAAGTTCAAAATATAACTTTGCTATGTCTTTGTAGTACCTGTTTGTCTGCATGTGTTTTGGTGATGGCATTAGCGAGGGCTTTGGTGCTTAGTCTTCCTTTAACCTCAATGAAATTGATTCCGGCTCTCATGTACACATCGGCCTGGCATTGAGAATAGCATAAAATTGTTAGAAGCACTGACCATGTAAGATGTTATTACCCCAAAATTGTTTTCCTGGATGAGGATATAATTAGATACCAAAAGGAAAGGGTTACACACACACACACACACACACACCTTTAAGTCTTTGACAGGCTGCATGGGTCGAGCGTGGATTTGTAGTTCGTACTTGCCGAGCTTGCGTTTCAGCAGTTCCTCATATGTGAGTTCAAAGGTGACCTTTTTGTGAGCAGCCACAGTCACAGAGGCCTTAAATTCCTCGAGGGTCCTTCCTACAGAACTACAGCAGAGACAATAATCATGGTATTACAACAGAGGTTCCCAACTTTCTGGCTTGTAACCCCAATAATCAAACAATGCCTACTTATAACCCCCCATCACATATCATGGCCTAAGTGTGGATATGAGTTGTGAGTAGTTGCACTAAAGAGTGAAGATTTTCTTCTCAGGTTGTTTAAAGGATATTAGAGACCAGAATATGTGAAAGTAGCCAGAATTTGAAGAAAAAGGTATCCCAAAGGACACACAAGGGTCTTCTACAAATTAATTATATAAACTCATCTGTATAAAACCTGGTAATAAACTGATCCATGTACCTGACAAGCACAGCGCTTTGGCCACAGAACACAGCCTCAGTGTACTGCTGCTGAGCTTGCTCCTTAGCTTTCACAACCCCGTTGTACTCCTGGCCATCTATAAGCCTGAAAAAGACCAAAGAAAAGTCTTTGTTTACAGACATACTCCGGAGTGACCCGTGATTTATTTTCCTGATTCTTTAATGTGTAGTTCTTACTGTGCAAATTCCTGTAAATATTAAAAGATGATTTTTGCTTCACACACATTTTGAATTTACTGATGAAGGTGTACTTAGGAATCCGGACATGGAATTCTATTTCCTTTGACTCGTCCATACAATTGGCCACACGTCTTGTGATGACAGTGGTGGCATAACGACTGGTCACTGTTGAGTTGTTGTGAAAGCTGTAGATGTCCCAGTCATCCTGAGCAAATACAGGAGGCACATTGCACAATAAAAAAAAATTGACTTAGTTGATCCCACTGGCTGATGACTCGCTGACCAAAGATCAGATGATGGTGAAAAACAAAGTGTTGGTGGGTGGCATCAGTGAAATCTCATTGGTCGAAATGGAAAAACACCCTGTTCTCGTTATTTTTCATCCAGTGATTTCACATGGCAATGACTTGTTCAGTCCAATATTTACCAAGTCTTAACCCTTTAATTTAATGATTAACATCACAGGGACCAGCTTTTAGTCCCAAAAAGGGAATTAGGTCCCCCCAGTGAAACTGTGTAAACAGATTTCTGGCCCCACACTATCAGTAATACAAATTCACACACATAACAATGACATGAATTTGACACTTAACATTTCATTGTTGATGTACAATAAATTTCTGGGGTTTTACTGCAACTTTTACTAAAAACCAACTCTTAGTCCTTAAATTAAATTGATCACACATATATATATATAAACAATATGAAACAGCATTGAAGGTAGAGCAACATCAAATCCTTCAACCTGCACTTTCTTCATATGCAGAGAAAAAAAATAAAAGCCTCAAATATCTGTTTATTGATATCAATGCTACGATTAGGGCTGAAACGATTCATCAATTAAATCGATAAAATCGATTAATAAATTCGTTAAATTCTTTAACAGCACGGTGTTTCACACAGAGATTTATTAGTGTCGCACATCGCGCTTACGCTGTGAACACAACGTGATTATAATGGAGCTGTTTGCAAAGTGGAGGAAGAGAGAGAAAAAAGAGGGACATAAAGAAAGTGTCCAAAGTATGGGATTATTTCAAGCTAAAGAAAACAGCAACTCTGTAATGTTACCGTCCGTCCACCGTAAAACGAAACTTAAGTCTCCTCCGCAACAGGACGAAGGCACCTGAACAAAAAGCAGCAGGTGTTCTGCCAGCAGACCACACTTCTTAAACAACTCTATGGAAGCATATAGGGGACTAAATTAAAATTATCATGCAAACTTGAAAATGAAAATGTAATCCCACAATAACATTATCATTTCCACATATGTATGTGTTAGTTAGATAGAAATTTTTATGAAAATGTAATCATTTTCATTTTCACATACTTGTGTGAGCATTCTAGGACCATATTAAAATGAAAATGGAAACAGCATTTGACATTTCATTTTCAAAGACTTAGTCTGCTCTATAGAGGACTTTATTCAAATTCAATGAGTGAAACAGCGCCCCCCAGTCTATTGCATAGCATTTACATTTACAAGCAGCTTTCCAAGGGACACAATGAAAATGAAAATGCAATCTGTCAGTCTTCTCATCAAGGCGGGTCCTCAGTTAAGACTTCACTTCCTCTTCAGTTGGAAGGCCATTTCAGGTTCTCATGGTTCAGTTGTGTATCTACCATTCCACAACACTAGGCTGTAACTTCACAACCAAATGAAATCTATCAACCGAACAGCTCAAGGATGGATCTATACCGACTTCAAACTTGGAACCTGTACATTTTGCCATTGTATTGTGATATTAAGCCCACATACCGTTGACTGTATGTGTGTCTGTTGCTGCAGTAGCCTATGTAAGTTTACCTGGTCGATGCATGGCACGTGCAAAAAACGATAACTTGCTCATACCCAAAAGCTGTAACATCAGTGTCCTGCTGGGCAGTGTCAAGCCCAGGCTAATACAAACCCATTCTCATTCAGAGATATACTTCACATTATTGCAATACTAGTATTAGTGACAATACCGCAGCTCCGTCACAGTTAATGTTATAGGAACAGTCAGTCAGTCTGTCTGTCATATCAACTATATAGCTGTAATAGTTACAGCTATGAACAGTGCAAAACCGTTATCATAACTACACAGATGATATTGGACTAAACTGTAAGTGTTTCCTGCAGACAGGCCAGCAGAGGTGTTTCCTGCCAGGCTGACAGAAGACAACAGAGGACTCCTCACTCCCTCTCAAGTACAGGTTTATACTTAGCTGTTGAACTCATGTTAATACTGGAAGTGCATAAGACTTTGTAAGATCAGTAACCTTCAGTTGTGCTGAAATGGTAACTTACAGCATGTTGCACTCATTTCGGCCACATGTGTGTACATGTGTATAAGACAAGGAGTGGCCACAGTAATCACTATACTTTTGTTTGTTTAGTATCTGTATTTTTACCAGAAAAGTATTAGAACTACACAGATGATATTGGACTAAACTGTAAGTGTTTCCTGCAGACAGGCCAGCAGAGGTGTTTCCTGCCAGGCTGACAGAAGACAACAGAGGACTCCTCACTCCTCCTCAAGTACAGGTTTATACTTAGCTGTTGAAGTCATTAGTGTGCGAGCTGTAGCAGCTCTCACACTTTTGTTCTCTTCACTCTTTATTATTATTATTATTTATTCTGCCATTTTTTGGCATCTATCTTCTCCTGTACCGTTTGTCCTACAAACTTGGTTCCAACTTCCAATTGTACATCTTCTTCATGAGATGGGTTCTATTACCTGTGTTGCTGATATATGTGCAGCTAGAGACTCAATTTGAGATGTTGATCTTTCAAAGTTGTATTTGGTGTTTGCTAAAAAAAATGTTTAGTTTAGGAGCTATGCCCTTCCAAAGTGAAGGGTTTTACAGCTTTTAGCAGACTTTACCAGTGTGTCATGTGATCAGTTAGAGTGGAAACAGGAGGATTTTGCAGACCAGACATTTTTTTGTAAACTGCTGCTAGTCGCGTATATTTATCTCTAAACACAAAAAGGCACCAAAATGTACCCACATGCCTTTTCTCCCTCAAAATGTCAAAATCCTGCTCAGTGGACGTTTAGTTTTTTTATCTCTGATCCTTAATTGATTGGAAAGTCTCAGTTTCCCATTCACTCCCTGTTGTAGCTGCAGGCTGAGGTCTCCCCCTGTCACTAATTCTTTAACTTGCTGTATCTTCCTCCCTGTTTGGAGTTTGGACACAAGAGGTATATTTTTATGCTGTAAAGCTTTTTTTTTATTAAGCAAATACACTTTTTATATCAACACCACATCAAATTGTATCATTACAACCAGGCTGGCTGGTGGTGCAGTTAGTTAGTGAGTGATCAGTCTCTAGAGCCACACCTCCTATTCCAATTGTGGGTTTGAATCCTGCAGCTGGCAGCAGTGTTAACTGGTTTCAACTTTAAACACCTGTAGCCTATGGTGTTTGAACTTAATGATATGTATATGTGTTGCTAAAATTTGCTAATAAGTCTCCTGTTTGTTTGAAATACAAAACAAATACTTTGTGATTTATGTATTTGTTAAATGTGTCTGCTTAGAAAATAGTGTTTTATGTTGGTAATTGTCATTCTTGTGGTGGTTTACTATTGAAACCAGGAGTGAAGTGCTTGTTTCATTTGATAAAAATGGCTGCACTGATAGCTAACCTGCAGCCAGGTTTGAGTGGACTCTAGTAGTAATATTTGGCTGTCTTTCTCTTTGCTCCTCCAGTTCTTCAGCTTGTGTTCTCTTTCTCTGTAACTGTGGTGAAGACCCGTGCTTTATATTTTTGTGTTTAGCTACTCAAGCTGTAACTCAAATTGCCGAAATGACAGCTGAAAAGTTTAATTTTTAAGGCAAATGCACCTTACCATCAACAGTACTTCAAAAAGCCGTGTGATCCAATAGCGTAGTGGTAAAGAGACAGTCCTCGGAGCACCACCAGACATTGATTTGATTCACAATATTAATTTATTGTAGCTTGTGGATTTACACAGCTGTTTGTTGTTTGAACTTGATGCTTACAAAAGGTGGAGTACTTACTGACTTGCAGTGGCTACTTTCAGAACTCCATGTTGTTAGTCTTTCTATGTGTAATCACTGTTTACTGTACCTATTTGTTTGAAACACAAAATTTACTTTGTAAATATAGTGTTTTTTGTTGTAATTGTCATTCTTGTGGTGGTTTACTATTGAAACCAGGAGTGAAGTGCCTGTTTCATTTGATAAGAACAGCTGCATTGAGAGTTATATAGAGACAGTCCTCGGAGTATTAGTTCATTTGCCTGACATTTGAATCACAATTTTAATATATTAAAACGTGTGAATTTATAGAGCTGTTTGTTGTTTGAACTTGATGCTAACAAAATGTGGAGTTATTACTGACTTTCAGTGGTTACTTTCAAAGTTAATTGTTGTTATTCTTTCTAAATGCTATCATTGTTAACATGATGTTTAGTCTTTCACAGCACAATTCTTTGCTTGTTCATTTATTTTATTCTTCAACAGCAGAGTAGCCATCACAGAAAATATGTTTATAAGCAAAACATGCCTTCTATTGGTGCTTAGGAGCCATTTTTTTTTGTCAGAATAAGACATGATTTACAAAGAAAGTTGAAAGCCTTCCCTTCACAGTGTATCTGAGTAGTCTGGTGGTTAAGGTCTTGCTCTTGCTCCGGATCCAGAGATTGATGGATAAAACCCTGCTCACAGCATGCTAACGAAAAGGGGGCCAAACGTAACACATATGTTTGCTGAACAAGTGTGCAGCACATCATTGAGTCTCTTAGCTGATGGAGCCGCACATTGCACCGACAGCAGTAGCAATCGCAAAAAATAGCTGGCAGTTCTCACACACATTTTCTTAAGGAAATGCCCATTCTAGTGTTAATACTGCTATTAACAGTGGGTTTTTTTGTTTCTTCGTGTATTTTTCTGTAACATAAAGTAGACATTATTTCCCACTTTTACCACTAGAGGGAGTATACTGTTTAGTGAGTCATTTTAGGAGCAGTTGTAACAATGTGTTAGTGCTTTGCTGTAATGTGAGTCTGAACAGACCATCTGCTGGTAACAATCTACCGATCTTCTTGCGTATGTTGCAGGTAAGCAGACATAATACATGTAAGAAATAGTGTCTGCAATGCCTGTAACATGACTGTACATGCAGCTGTATAAAATAGGAGCCACAATACCAATCTGTGTAAATATAATAGTGTCAAATGTATTTCCTTTAATAAAATGTTTAGTGAGTAATGTTAGGAGCAGTCGCAACAGGTTGTGCATTTCTGGCACATGAGTCTTGAACCTGGAAGAGGAGGAGGGGGAAAGCAGGACTCCTCACTCCTCCTCAAGTACAGGTTTGTACTTAGCTGTTGAACTCATGTCAATACTGCTATTTATGCCTCTGAGACGATGATAGCTTAGTATCTATGTATTAACTCTCACTATAAATATACACTATACATATATACACACAATATACTTTTATATGTCTTTACAGGTAGCATACATTTGGGAGAAGTGGTGTGAGCCGAGTGAAATAGAAAGTATTTGCTAGGAGATAGAGCGGTAACATATGAAAACACGGCCTACAGTTATTGTTAGGGTGGCGTGTCAAGTAAGATATGAAACAAACAGAAGATGTGAAACATTAGTCAAATACTTTTCTGGTAAAAATACAGATACTAAACAAACAAAAGTATAGTGATTACTGTGGCCACACCTTGTCTTATGCAGGAAACACTTACAGTTTAGTCCAATATCATCTGTGTAGTTATGATAAGGGTTTTGCACTGTTCATAGCTGTAACTATGTAGTTGACATGACAGACAGACTTTGTATTAGCTTGTATTAGCCTGGGCTTGACACTGCCCAGCAGGACACTGATGTTACAGCTTTTGGGTATGAGCAAGTTAACGTTTTTTTGCATGTGCCATGCATCGACCAGGTAAACTTACATAGGCTACTGCAGCAACAGACACACATACAGGCGACGGTGTGTGGGCTTAGTATCACAATACATAATAGAAACAGCTTGATGTTACAGTTAGCCACATTAGCTGCAGAATATGGTAACGCCAAGTTCAACAGGCAAGTGTTCAAAAAAACAGAAAAGCTACATAAAAATGGCAAAACTTACAGGTTCCAAGTTTGAAGTCGGTATAGATCCATCCTTGAGCTGTTCAGCTGATAGATTTCATTTGGTTGTGAAGTTACAGCCTAGTGTCGTGTAATGGTAGATACACAACTGAACCATGAGAACCTGAAATGGCCTTCCAACTGAAGAGGAAGTGAAGTCTTAACTGAGGACCCGCCTTGATGAGAGGACTGACAGATTGCATTTTCATTGTGTCTCTTGCTGCTTGTAAATGTAAATGCTATGCAATAGACTGGGGGCGCTGTTTCACTCATTGCATTTGAATGAAGTCCTCTATAGAGCAGGTTAGGTCTTTGAAAATGTCAAATGCTGTTTCCATTTTCATTTTAATATGGTCCTAGAATGCTCACACAAGTATGTGAAAATGAAAATGATTACATTTTCATTGAAATTTTTACCTAAATAACACATACATATGTGGAAAATGATGTTATTGTGGGATGATCATTTTAATTGAGTCCCCTATATGCTTCCATATACGTATCGACGAATCGTTGAAATAAGCTTCGAATACTAAAATCATTGTTAGTTGCAGCCCTTGCTACCATGTCAATATATTCAATTGACAGATTGAGTGTCCTTACATTGTGGTGCTCTGTTCCCAAGGTTTTGTGACCTTTCTTTGTTTGGTAGTGTGGTAACCAAAGCCAGCAGTAGCCAAAAGAGGGCGATTTGCACCAAAGCTCTCTCCATGATTTCTCTCACCAGACTGCAACTCAATCAGACAAGGACAGCATTGGTGTGTATGTAGCATCCAGTCAATGTTGAGAAGGCCAGAACTGATGGTTAAATGACTTTTATTGCTTTCCTTGTCGTCAACCAACATAAGAGCTGAGTAAAAACAAATAAACCATGCATTATCATCACATTTCGAACGTTACACAGCTCATTACATTAGTTTCAATATGATAGCATTACCAAATTATACATTATACGATAAACGATTCCAGTAGGCTAGCTCAAATATATTTCTCATTAACTCTACAAACCTTGTTCCCCAATTGACCGAAACTAAACCTTGTAGTTTTAACTGTTTTTCCGTGAACCTTTTCAGACTTTTCTTTCGTCCTTTTCGCCGTTTGCCCGGTTCATTTACGTCACTTTACTTCCGGTTTCTTTGGTTATCAAAATTAAAGCCCGATACCGTAATAATAAAACCTTATAGCGTAGCTATAATCAAAATAGTGCTTAACTACTCTGTTGGCCTTTACACTCCCACCAAATTATTTGCTGTTACACACATAAAAACACAAATAATTTCTTCAAGTTACTTACCAGAATACAGAAATAACCTTGTAAATGTGTTACAACTGTAACTTCAACCTTTCAGTACACTTGAGCATTGTAAATTTACCTTTCACAATCTTCTAGTAGCAGTACTAACTTATGTACTGGGCGTTCTACTACAGACATTTTGTTCACACGTTGACCCCTTTTGGTAAGATTTCTGTCTGCAAAGCCTATTTTGACCTTTCTGACAAGACCGTCTGTATCTTTTACAGTGTCCAAGATTCGTCCAAGTTTCCACTGTGATCGTGGTTGCATTTCATCCTTGTCCATTACTATGTCGCCTATTTGCATGTTTCTTTTAGGCTTGTGCCATCTTTGTCTGACCATTATGTTCTGCAAGTACTCCCCTTTCCATCTGCTCCAAAATTGTTCGAGCAAGTACTGTACTTGACGCCATCGTTTTTGTGCATATAAGTCCTCCTTCACGAACTGTCCTGGGGGAGGCAGAGAAGTTGAGGTTTTCATTGTGACAAGATGATTTGGAGTTAGCGGCTCCAAACTGTTTGGATCGTTGAGACTGTCTGTTGTAAGGGGGCGGCTGTTTACTATAGCAGCTGCTTCATACAAGAAGGTTCTGAGGGAAGAGTCGGTGAGTCGACCTGGTGTGAGAGCCAATGTTGCATTAAGAACGTTTCTCACAGTCCGTATCTGTCGTTTTCATACTCCACCTGCGTGACTAATGAGGTGTGTTTAGGACAAAATCACATTGTTTTTCCACAAGGAAGGTTGTCAGTTTTTTTGTTTGGTCAGAAACGGTCCAAAAACGTCCATACCACAGTATGTGAAAGGCGGAGAGTGTTCAATTCTTTCTGTGGGTAAGTCTCTCATTTTTTGCCCTTCCACGGGTCTCCTTTGTTTCCGACAAAACACACACCGGCGAATGTAGGATGCAACCGTTTGACTCAACTTTGGGATCCAATAGCCATTGGATCGTATCTCATTCATTGTGAAGCCCTTTCCCTGATGATTGACCCTTTTGTGGCAGTGAGCAATTATCAGTTTTGTGATGTAATGTTCTCTGGGAATGATTGTTGGATGTTTAAATGAGCTGGGAAGAGATGAGTGATGGAGCCTTCCTCCCACCTTAAGCACATTGTCCTTGTCCAAGAGAACATCCAAGTTGTACATTTTGTTGTTCTTTGGAAGTTGTTTTCCTTTGTTTAATGTCTCTATTTCGTTTTGATATGCTTGTCTTTGTAAGTCTTTGATTATCACCATTTCTGTGTTTTGTCTTTCCGTTACAGTTGTGAGTGTCTTTGATTTGTCTTTGAGCAGGTATCGTCTGAGGCGTGCGACTGCGCTGACTGCACGGGACCAGGATGAGAACTTTGTGAGCCGGTCACTGAGGCTTGCATGTTCAACCGTTTCTGTGTTTAGTGTCTGTACCTTTCTTACCTCTGGGTCTCCTACTGTAAGTGCAATGGTCTCTTTTGTTGGAAACTGTATTTTCTTTTCCCACAGGAAGTGAGGGCCTGTGGACCAATTAGATGAAAGCAGTTCATTTACAGCTGTGCCCCTGGATGCCATGTCTGCTGGGTTTTCGCTGGTAGGCACATAAAACCACTGTTGTGGTGAGGTACTATTGCGGATTTTCTGCACTCTATTAGCAACAAACGTGTGAAACCGTCTCACATCGTTGTTTATGTATCCTAGAGTGACCTTTGAGTCTGTCCAGAAGAACTCCTCAACATTGTCATAGAGCAGTTCCTCTCTTAGCGTGTTACTTACACAGACTGATACGGCGGCTGCGGTAAGCTCTAACCTTGGGATCGTGGTGACCTTTGTTGGAGAGACGCGTGCTTTGCCCATGATGAAGGTACAGTGGACATCTTCCCTTTTGTTTATGAGTCTGAGATAAGAACACTGTCCATATCCTGTGGTGCTTGCATCGGAAAAGTGGTGTATTTCTCTTTTTACCACTTCTCCAAAATCTGCTGATTTGCACATCTTTTAGATTGTGTAGATCTCTTTTCCAGCCCTCCCACCGTGGCTTAAGATGTTCGGGTAGAGGATCGTCCCAGTCTGTTCCTTGACGACACATTTCTTGAAGAATCCCCTTTCCTTTCAGCACATAGGGAGCAATGAAGCCAAGGGGGTCGTATATTGCTGCGACTGTGGACAAGATGCCACGTCTGGTTGGTGGTTGGTCCTTTAGTGTGATGTTGAATGTAAAGCAATCCTTCTCCACATTCCAATAAATCCCAAGTGCTCTTTCTGTCTGTGTTTCATTAAACGTCAAGTCCTTTGTTCTTGTATCTGTTGCATGCTCTGAAGCTGGAATGCTTTTTAAAACTTCAGAGTTGTTGGACACGAATTTGTGTAACCTTAGTCCACCCTTCGCACATAGTTCACGTGCTTCCTTTGCCAGTCGTACCGCATCCTTTACTGTCTCTGCGCTGGTGACTCCGTCGTCTACATAGAAGTCTCTTCCTACGAACCGTGAGCCAACTGGATATGTAGAACTGTTCTCTTTGGCTAAATGTTTGAGTCCATAGTTCGCACAGCCGGGTGATGAAACAGCGCCAAAGAGGTGTACTGTCATCCTGTACGCTTGTGGTTGGCTGTTCATATCTCCGTCTTTCCACCATACAAAGCGCAAGTAGTTTCGATCATTTTCTTTGACTTGGAACTGGTGGAACATTTTTTCGATGTCGCACATGAGAGCTACTTGGTGCTGTCTGAAGCGCACAAGCACACCAGTTAAGTTGTTGATCATGTCAGGACCGTTCAGTAAATGCTCATTAAGACAGGTGCCCTTGTGTTTCGCAGAGCAGTCGAAGACCACGCGCAACCTCTCAGGTTTCTTTGGATGATAGATGCCGTAGTGCGGTATGTACCATGTCTCTCCGGGCGGTCCATTATCATCAATCTTTTCAGCATCACCTCTTTTGATGATGTCGCTCATGTATTTCATGTATTCCCTTTTGTATTTTTCGTCTTTCAGGAATTTGCGTTTGAGCTGGTTTAGCCTGGTTTCAGCGAGTTGTCTGTTATCTGGCATTTGTGGTCTTTCTTTAAATGGTAATGGCATTTCAAAATGTCCATTTTCAGTTTGTGTTATGCCATGCTCAAGTTTCTGAAGGAATACTAAGTCCTCTTGCGACACAGTCTTTTCATTCCCGTCAGTCTCTTTGAAATCTCTCTCTAAAGCACGTATTGCATCTGCTGGAGTGGAGGGAGGGATTTCTTTAACAGTGGTTCGGTGACAGAGACTGCTCGCCGAATCTGTTTCGATGCATGGTGTCGAGTTGCCAACTATGCTCCATCCCAAATCAATGTGAATGGCATAGGGCTCATTTTCTTTGCCCAAGATTACTTGTTTGGGTGCGAGAGTTCTAGGACAAGTATAGCCTATGAGGAGACTTACTTCACAATTGAGGAGTGGAGGGACCTCGTCTACGATCGGTAACAAGTGACTCCACTGTTTGGCTGTTTCACGTATGTGTTCTCTGTTAGCAGGTATGTAATCCTTGGTGTATGCAGTGGGGAGCTTTATGACTGTGGCTGAGTTATAACCTCTCACTAAGAGATCAGACACCTTTCCACTGCTTACAACTGCATTTCTACCCATCATAGTGGTTAGTTTCAGCCTTACTGGACAAACATCTGCCTGCAGCTCATGTGTGACATCCTGATCAATGAATACAGTGTCGCTCTGTGTGTCTAATAACGCATAGACCAGTTTTTCCTTGAGTGGGTTAGTGGAAGTTGACAGCCACACTGGAACTATCATTGAGGTGCTCACTGACTGTTCAGATCTGGCAACATTAAGTGACATGGCTGTTGCTGTTTCAGGTGAGTTACCTTGAGCTGCATTGTTTGTGGTCACACGTGTTTCACTTTGCAGACCGTTCCTGTAATTTTCATCGTGAAGACATGTCGGGTGTCGCTTTGTGCAAGTCTCACAAGTGAGGCGGCATTTGCAGTCCTTAGCACTGTGTCCTTGTTTTAGACAGCCATAACAAAGTCTATTGTCTTTCACATGCTTCTTTCTGTTTTCTAGAGACATTTTCAAGAGGTAAGGGCACTTGAGAAGTTGATGGGTGCCTTGGCACATTGTGCATGGAGGAGAGCCGTTAAGTGTTTTTGTTATTGTCCTTTTATCACTTTGTTCAGTTGTGTTTGTGTTAAATACACTTGCCTTGTTTCTTTTGATTTCCTTTGTGTTCCTTTTGTCGCTGTTTGTTTCAGTGCAGCGAAGTGCATAAATGGAGGTGACTGGGTTGCAGGCGACTTCAGCTTCTACTGAGAGGAAGGAGGCAAAGGCAGTAAAACTTGGAAACTCACCGCCCTCCATTAAAGTCTTTGTTACCTGCCTGTTCCATCTCGCGTTTATCCAGTCTGGTAGTTTGTGCAACAGTTTTTGGTTTTCTTCGCTGTCATTGAGTATGTGTAGTCCCTTTACATGAGGCATTGCAAGCATGCATGCATTTATGAAATCTGCAAATGCCCTTAGTCTCTCAGCATCTCTAGACTGCACTTTAGGCCAGTTTGATAGCCTTTCTCTAAATGCCTTCTGAATCACGAATGGCTGGCCGTACCTTTGGTTTAGTTTTTCCCAGGCGTCCTTGTAAGCCTCCTCATCGTTTCTAAAGAAAGTCCCTTCAAGGCATATTCGAGCTGGACCCGTTACATATCTTTTCAAATAGTACAACTTGTCTGCCGCTGAGATGCCCTTTTGTTCAATCAGTGATATGAACGTGGATTTCCATTCAATAAAGCTTATTGGTTCGCCACTAAACACTGTTGGTTCTGGCGTGGGAAGTCTGTTCAGTTTAATGCTGTCCTGCACTGCTTGAGCTAGTTGAGTGACACTAGGGGGAGTTGTTTGCACCGGAATGAAAGAGAGTGCTGGTGTGGGATGTTTGGGTGTTAAGTATGGGCTCACCTGTTCACCTTTAATTGACTGTACATCATCCACCTGTGATAACTCTCTGTCATAAGCTTCAAACCTGGCTCGAGCTGCTTTCACATCCTTTTGTGCTTTCAAGCGTTCCAACTCTGATGTTTGAGCTGCCATTTGTTTCTTGTGCTCCTCCTCTAGAGCTTTTATCCTTTCCTGTTGTCTTTGTTCCTCTAGTACGATCTCATATTCAGCCTCTTTTGCAGCTAGCTCTGCTGCTGCTGCGTCGGCTCGTTTTGTTGTGAGCTGTGAAGCTGAGGACCGTTGGCTGCGATTCGATGCTGCGGTTGAGCCGTATATGGACTGGGCATAGTCGTGTTTTAAAAGTTCACGTAAACGAGTTCTTTCGCGCTCTGCATCAAAATCCTCATCAACACCACTTAATCTTTCCAGAATTATCCTTACGATGTCGTGAGTTATTGCATCGCATGCATCAATCTTTCTCCTTATGTCAGATGATGGTGCCATTTGGTTTCTTATTTCTGAATATAACTTCAATACATCATCTCTCTTTTGCTCTATTATGTCTGCGAGTTCTGACATCTCCTTATCTATGATATCTAACTTTAACCTTTCTCTTGTTTCGCGTACCTGTGTTTTCCATTGTTCATTAATAGTTATTAGTCTTTTTTCCTTTTTTCTCCTTTCATCCTCTTGGAATGTTATCATCTTTTCCGTTTGTACTTTAACTCTTTCAGAACGTCTTGGCAACTCTGACATGCTTTGAGCTTTGTCTTGAAGCTCTGTTAAGATTTATTCTTTACATGTGATTGAATCTTTAATGTTTTGTCTATCTTCAATTTCATCTTTAAGTGCGTCTTTTAAATCTTGAATTTCTTGTTGTAAATTTGTGATCTGTTCATTTATGTCCATTTGACTTACTGAAGCAGCCCGTGATTCTTCCATTTTGAGCACCTTTCTTTGAACCCTTTTATTTTCTGACCAACTCCCGCCATCTGCTGGACGTCTAGGGTATTGCCGTTGAATCTTGTAGCCCCGTTGTTCAGCGTGTGGCGGTGGTCAAGCTCTTACTGTAGCATCCAGTCAATGTTGAGAAGGCCAGAACTGATGGTTAAATGACTTTTATTGCTTTCCTTGTCATCAACCAATGTAAGAGCTGAGTAAAAACAAATAAACCATGCATTATCATCACATTTCGAACGTTACACAGCTCATTACATTAGTTTCAATACGATAGCATTACCAAATTATACATTATACGATAAACAATTCCAGTAGGCTAGCTCAAATATATTTCTCATTAACTCTACAAACCTTGTTCCCCAATTGACCGAAGCTAAACCTTGTAGTTTTAACTGTTTTTCCGTGAACCTTTTCAGACTTTTCTTTCGTCCTTTTCGCCGTTTGCCCGGTTCATTTACGTCACTTTACTTCCGGTTTCTTTGGTTATCAAAATTAAAGCCGATACCGTAATAATAAAACCTTATAGCGTAGCTATAATCAAAATAGTGCTTAACTACTCTGTTGGCCTTTACAGTGTACTTGTTTTTTTAAAAGAGAAAACTCCTAATTATACCAATACATTTATTAATTTTCTTGCTAACCCAGTCAATTTGTGTTTTTCAATTCAAATTCTCTTGAGAATCTTGTTAAGACTTGAGATATCTCCACAGTCTCTATTATGACTTGAGAGGTCCTTAGAATATGATTTTTTGCTACTAAAATTTATATTAGATTTTTTTGTATTCAGAGACAAATCTGAACCATGTAGCATATGCAGTTAAACCAGCATTAACATTTTTAATCAGAGAATTAAAATTTGAATGAGAATGAACTAAAGTTGTGTCATCCGCAAACATTATTGGAAAAAGTATTTGAGAAATCATTAATGTAAATAAGAGTCCGAGAATGGACCCCTGTGGGACCCCACAAAGTAGTCTGGCTTTGTTGGAATAGCATCCATTAATACAAACAAACTGTTGTCTGTTTGAGACAGTTTAACCATTTAAACGTAACATCATGAAAACCATATTTTTGCAGTTTTTCAATAAAATATGATAGTTGACTGTATCAAATGCTTTTGAAAAGTCGATGAAAATACAGGTAAATTCATTATTTTCTAATGCAGAGGTAACTTTGTCAATCAAATGAAGCAAAGCCACATAAGTGGAATGACTTTTCCTGAAACCATACTGCTTATAAAGAATTAAATTAGAATCTAAATGAGAAAGGATCCTTTTGTATATAACTTTCTAATATTTTTGAAAAACAAGGCAATACTGATGTTATGTGTGGTGTGGGGACAGAGAGGACCCAAATGCAACGTTCGGAGGGAAGGAGGTTTATTGAGGGAAAAAGGAGTAGAGGGACTGGAGTGGAGGGAGAGGTGGATGCCGGGGAAACACAGGCACGGGGAACCGAGGAGACTGGGACCAGGGAGCCAGGGAACACTGGGGCCGAGGAAGCGAGGAGGCGAGGGAGAACAGGGAGGACGCCGTGGGGGGAAGGCCGAGGAGGAGTGGACCGGTGGATGAGCCCAGCCGACTGAATGGAGGACGAGGGTGAGTGAACCTGGGAGGGAAACAGACAGAGAGACAGGGTTAGGGATAACGGAGACAAAGCACAGGAAAAATGTGAGGAAACAAGAAACATGAAAGCCTGAACACAAAGGTGGCACCGGGTATGGAGCAACAACGATCAAGCAAGAGTGGTGTGGAGAACCGTGGCTGAGATACAGGCAGGGATGAGGTTGACTACTGGCAGGTGTGGCAGGCTGACGAGGTGGCTGATGAGGTGCAGGTGCGGGTCGTTGGCTGGGCTCAGGAGCAGAGGGAGAGAGAGAGAGAGAGAGAGAGAGAGAGAGAACACAGGGGAGAAAACACAGGGAGGCAGGCAGGGAACAGAAAACCAAGGAAAAAGCAGAATAACTGATAAAAAGGAGAAAAAAACCCAGGACACTCACCGTCAGCCGGGCTGCCACCACAACAACTGATTTAAACAGAGGAATAACTTTGGCAACTTTTAAATCCTCTGGTACAACTCCTATTGTCATAGAGAGAGAACAAATGTAAACCAGTGGCTGTAAAATAGAATAAAATTGCTTGATCTGTTTGACAAGGAATGATGAAATGTTATCATGGCCAGCTGAAGATGTTTTTAGTTCATCAATATCATTTATTTCTTAGAGTAGGGGTTTGATAAAACTCTTAGCCCATGAGACTTGACACTGCACAATAGTGGGGCCATGACAACAAGACAACAAAATATTTTAATAGGCTTAGTATTTGTATTGTATTGATTAATTTCCTGCATTCTGGAGACATACTTGTATCAACCCTTAAAAACAGCTACCTTGTTATGCCATTTGTCAAACTGAATCCTATCATTGAGCTACATTTTAATTAATTATCATAGGCCATTAAATAAATAAATTATGATTTTTATAATTACTACTGCTAATAATAATTTTTTAAAAAAGATTTAAGAGGGCGGTCTGGGGGTCCTCCCCCTGAAAAATTTGGGCTTTAACCACTTCATTTCCTGCATTCTGGTGAAGTTTTCTGCACCAATTCATTGAGGAAATGTCTTTATTTATATAAAAGGCAAAATATAGTGTAATATAGTGCTGTAAGACTCTCAGGCATTCTGTATTGCTGTCAAATATGTTTCTCCTGTTTGTTTTTTTCATTCATTTAATTCAGCTCCTATGTTTCAGCAGCTTTTCTGCTCATGTTCAAAACTTTCTGCACATGAAAAATCTCTCCCATGTGTTCTATGACATTTGCAGAATAGCAATTTGAGATATAATATTATGAGTTATAATAAGAATAAAGTCATTCTATTTTAACAAAATCTACCTGCCCCACTGCTGTGCATTACCCTGAGTTATTGCTCTGCTGATAGGGTAGTAGGCTGCTACCACCTTTAGACCGTCTGACAGACACAGAGCCCATCTGGACCGTACTGGATGAGACAAGCTCACCGCTCTTCATCAGAGTTGGAAAACCGAAACACTTGTGATCAGACAGAAATATCACCACACATCCACACACATGTTCACTTCAGCACCTCTGATAAAGTGCAGCTCACAGCTGCTTCAGAGGGAATTAAGCATCCTGAAGCAGAGAGACAGTCAAACAGAGCAAAGTGTCTCTGAGCGAGGAGGACCGAGACAGCAAAGAGAGCGACAGGTGTCTGTGTCGTGGTCAGGTGCACTCTTAAAACTACTGGGTTAAAAATAACCCATTTTGGGTTATTTTTGTAACCCAGGGCTGGGTCGGTCCATATTTTACCCAAAAATTGGGTTGAAAAAATACAACCCAAATTCTGGGTTATCAGTATCACCATGGTTTAAAATTACATATTTTATTTTGGTTGACTTCTGCATCAAGAAATATATCGATAATTAATGATGACATGAAGAAACAATCATACAAGCATATAATTTCCCAGCCATTCCTTTATTATTCTGAGCAAAAACAAAATGTCAAGTTAACAAATACATTCCTTATTAAAGATTTTTTTCCCCCCCCCCCTATCTAATAGATATAATACCAAGTGCTATTATCGCCAGTAAAACATTTTAGGGCAAACACATTACACAAACACAAGTTTCTTTTCTTTTTGTATATACAGTGAGGAAAATAAGTATTTGAACACCCTGCTATTTTGCAAGTTCTCCCACTTAGAAATCATGGAGGGGTCTGAAATTGTCATCGTAGGTGCATGTCCACTGTGAGACATAAAAAAATCCAGAAATCACAATGTATGATTTTTTAACTATTTATTTGTATGATACACCTGCAAATAAGTATTTGAACACTTAAGAAAATCAATGTTAATATTTGGTACAGTAGCCTTTGTTTGCAATTACAGAGGTCAAACGTTTCCTGTAGTTTTTCACCAGGTTTGCACACACTGCAGGAGCGATTTTGGCCCACTCCTCCACACAGATCTTCTCTAGAAGAGTCAGGTTTCTGGGCTGTCGCTGAGAGTTTGAGCTCCCTCCAAAGATTCTCTATTGGGTTTAGGTCTGGAGACTGGCTAGGCCACGCCAGAACCTTGATATGCTTCTTACAGAGCCACTCCTTGGTTAGCCTGGCTGTGTGCTTCGGGTCATTGTCATGTTGGAAGACCCAGACTCGACCCATCTTCAATGCTCTGAGGGAAGGAGGTTGTTCCCCAAAATCTCGCAATACATGGCCCCGGTCATCCTCTCCTTAATAGAGTGCAGTCGCCCTGTCCCATGTGCAGAAAAACACCCCCAAAGCATGATGCTACCATCCCCATGCTTCACATTAGGGATGGTGTTCTTGGGATGATTGATCATTCGTCTTCCTCCAAACACAGTTAGTGGAATTATGACCAAAAAGTTCTAATTTGGTCTCATCTGACCACATGACTTTCTCCCACGACTCCTCTGGATCATCCAAATGGTCATTGGCAAACTTAAGACGGGCCTTGACATGTGCTGGTTTAAGCAGGGGAACCTTCCGTGCCATGCATGATTTCAGACCATGACGTCTTAGTGTATTACCAACATCAACCTTGGAAACGGTGGTCCCAGCTCTTTTCAGGTCATTGACCAGCTCCTCCCGTGTAGTTCTGGGCTGATTTCTCACCTTTCTTAGGATCATTGAGACCCCACGAGGTGAGATCTTGCATTGAGCTCCAGTCCGAGGGAGATTGACAGTCATGTTTAGCTTCTTCCATTTTCTAATGATTGCTCCAACAGTGGACCTTTTTTCACCAAGCTGCTTGGCAATTTCCACGTAGCGCTTTCCAGCCTTGTGGAGGTGTACAATTTTGTCTCTAGTGTCTTTGGACAGCTCTTTGGTCTTGGCCATGTTAGTAGTTGGATTCTTACTGACTGTATGGGGTGGACAGGTGTCTTTATGCAGCTAACGACCTCAAACAGGTGCATCTAATTTAGGATAATAAGTGGAGTGGAGTTGGACATTTTGAAGGCAGACTAACAGGTCTTTGAGAGTCCGAATTCTAGCTGATAGACAGGTGTTCAAATACTTATTTGCAGCTGTATCATACAAATAAATAGTTAAAAAAAATTTTTTATATCTCTCACAGTGGACATGCACCTACGATGACAATTTCAGACCCCTCCATGATTTCTAAGTGGGAGAACTTGCAAAATAGCAGGGTGTTCAAATACTTATTTTCCTCACTGTATATGTACACATCACAACAACTGGAACCACTGAACACTGAATTGCAACCTCATTTTTGGGTCAGTCAGCAAAATGTGATCATTACATCACAGCAAATTGGGCTCTCCTTAATTTTATTGCATTTGATTCTTTGCCTGGGATGCCAAAGATAACTGTCTAAATAAACTCCCAATAGCACATGCTTTTGGGTAGCTAAGAACATAAAACAAAAAAATGCCTTGATGTGTCCTATTATTCTCTCACTACTTTGTGGCGGACTATTAACCATTTGTTTAAGTACACTGACTTGACGCTGACCGACAATATTTATATTTAAATATTCTGATTACAGTTTTGCTTGGGACAAATTAGTAGTCGCTGACAAGCCCTGAAGCTGTGAGCAATGCGCGCTCTCTCTCTCTCTCTCTCTCTCTCTCTCTCTCTCTCTCTAAATGCAGGCAGGCAGTAACGGCGGGGGGTCACGTTACTTGAACTTCAAACAAAATGTAGCAATATTATTGTGAGTAGCCTCCGCTCTCTGAAGAGCTGCGAGACAGGCTGCCTGATGAGGATTATTGCATATTAGCCTAATATGGAAAATATTTTTTATGTTGTTGTTACATTCAGTCAAAACACTGTCAAAACATTCGGCCACCTGGCGATGCCGTTGGTGGGTAGCCTACATGTCCCCAGCGTCCCCAGTGTAAATGATCCTCTCTCCCTGCTCCCTCCCTACAGGTTGAGCTACTCATGCTTACCGCTTCACCTCCGCTCTCCTCCTGCTCACTCTCTCACTCAGCCCTGTCACTCCCTAACACAGCCTTCTCCTCTGCCTGTCAGTGGCCACAGCCATGGGCGTAAATTTCATCTCACAGTAGGGGGGGGCAATAAACATAAAATTTCACAATAGCAATTTTTGAGGGGGGGACAAATAATACAGCCAAAATTGTACTTGTAGGCCTATAGGATACATGTACACAGAGAGAAGTCTTACTACTATTTTTCAGGCCAACAACACAAAGCAATAGTTGTTTAAATATGACTTAAGTTCATAGGTTCACCATGTGGTCATATCCTAAATAACTTGCATCCTCTAGGCTAGTAATTTAGGTTTCTTTTGGGTTAGAGGATGTCTCTTACATATATATATATATATATATAGATATTTGACTGAAGCAAGCCAACTGCTCTGCCATTTAACATCATAATGCAAAACCCAACACAACGGTAGATCTACGGTATCAGCCTAATATCAGTTCACACACAGGATTATCGCTGTAGTAAGAGATGAACAGATTACATTTTTCCTGGCTGATTCCAGTTACTGATTTTTTTAAAAGGTCTGACCTGCCGATTTAATTTTTTTTCTAAGATCTATAACTGACAGCATACACAAACATTTTTGTAACTATTTATTGGAAAAATCGATTTTTATTAGGATCCCCATCAGCACCAGTATAAATGTTAGCTATTCACACTGGTCTCAATTGTATGGTCATAATGAAACCTGATTATAAAATAACATTTTCACTGGATGGAGCTGAAAATAAATTGCACGCCATTTTAATTCTACTTAAAGAGGTGGTCCTATGGTATTTGGCTTTTTCCCGCTCCTTTATTGAGTTATATATCTTTTTTGTGCATGTAGGCCTACTAGGTTTGCAAAGTGAAAAAGCCCAAAGTCCAACCCAAAGGGAGTTCCCATCTCCCACAGAAAACACTGCTCTGAACTGCATGAAAACAGCTCGCTTGTAGTCCAGCCTTTACTTCCCTTTCTTGTGATGTCACAATGAAAATACGTGTCATAATGCTGGGTGAGCGACTAGTCCCACACGCCCTCAAAAACACCGGTGGAAAAACACTGAGCTTCAGCACACCTCTCCTCTCCCTCCAAGCAGTCAATGGACATGAAGTTGTTAGGCTAGGCAAGGCAAGGCAAGGCAAGTTTATTTGTATAGCACATTTCAACAACAAAGTAATTCAAAGTGCTTTACATAAAACATAAAAGCAACAGGGAAATATAAAAAAAAAGTTTAAAAGCGACATAGGGAAATAGAAAAAATACACATAAAAAAATAATAAAAGTTACAGTGCAGTGTAAAATATTTAATTAAAAGCAATAGTAAAAAGCTAAAAACAAAGAAGAAGACTACTAGTTAAAGACAGTGGTAAAAAGACAAATCTTTAATATTTAATTAAAAGCAATGGTAAAAAGAAAAGTCTTCAGTCTTACTTTATAAGAAATGACAGTTTCAGCAGACCTGAAGTTATCTGGGAGTTTGTTCCAGATATACGGAGCATAATAACTGAACTGCTTCTCCTTGTTTAGATTTGACTCTGGGGACAGAAAGCAGACCTGCCCCAGACGACCTGAGAGGTCTGGATGGTTCGTAACGAAGCAGAAGATCAGAATTGTATTTTGGCCCTAAACCATTTAGTGCTTTATAAACTAACAGCAGGATTTTGAAATTAATTCTTTGACATACAGGAAGCCAATGTAAAGACCTCAGAACTGGAGTGATGTGATCCAACTTTTTGGTCTTAGTGAGGACTCGAGCAGCAGCGTTCTGAATCAGCTGCAGCTGTCTGATGGATTTCTTAGGGAGACCTGTAATAATAATAATAATAATAATAATAATAATAATAATAATAATCTTTATTTGTAGAGCACTTTTCAAAAACAAGTTACAAAGTGCTTTAACAAGTGTAAAGACAATAATACCCAAGAGACAATAATACAAAAACAATACAAGATAAAAGCATGAAAACATTGAAAAGACTAAAATACACGTTTAAGATAAATAAAAAATTGTAAAATAGAATAAAATAAAAGGGATAAAATAAAGTCAAATAAGATCAGGAAAGGCTCTCCTATAAAAGTATGTTTTAAGAAGGCACTTAAAAGAGTTCACTG